>NC_137971.1:43545462-44012962 GCF_963924665.1 Micromys minutus
ACTTCCTGCCATATGCAAAATTAACTCAACACAAATAAATATCTTAAATGTAACAGTTAAAACTATAGATACATATTTGTGTGTAAGTCACAGTGACCTTGGATTAGTCAATAATTTCTTTAACAAAAGAATTTTTTTATTTTTGTGAGTATGAATGTTCTATATGTGTGTGTGTGTGTGTGTGTGTGTGTGTGTGTGTGTGTGTATACACCTATGTGCAACATGTATGTGCTTTACAACCCAGGTCAGAGTATGGCTTCAGATCCCCTGGAATTGGACTTAAGGACAGTTGTGAACCACCATGTTGGTACTGGAATGGAACCTGAGTTTGTCTTTTTCCAATAACAGCAAGTGCTCATAACTGCTGAGCCATCTCTCCAGCCCGAGTCATTTCTTAGATATATCATGTAAAGCAGAAGCAGCCAATTAAAAATAGATTTTATTTCTTTAAAATTAAATTCTTGAATTATATAAAAACATTGAAGCAAAAAGGCAAACTCCAAAGGTGGGGAAATATTTGCACATCATGTATTTTATAATGGATGATATGATGTCAAAAATGACCAATTCTTTCAATAATAAGACACATGACCCAGTTAAAGATGCATGAAATAATTAGAATAAACATTTATGCTAAAAATATACACAAATGATGAGTACGCTATGGAGAAATGGTTAGTACCAATGGGCAATATGAAAATTCTCAGAACATTATGCTAGGTTACTACTGCCTACCACCAAGACACTACATCATGCATACCACGGGCAGTTCAAATGTGGATTAAGTGGAAAAGAGTCTAAGGCCCCTCACACATTGCTGGCAAGGATGTAAATGGTTTGTTGGGAGGGGGATTTGGTAGTTTCTCAGATAATTACAAGTGAAGGTACCATATTACCCAGTGATTCTACTTCAAGGTGATATTGAGAAAAAAAATAAAACATAGTCACATAAAGCCTACCAGTCCTTTAACTACTGAACTACTTATTCTGGAAATGATTACAGCAGATATGTCCACCAGCCACTTAAAGGCTATACAGAATAAGTTGTAACGGAACTATGAAGAGCCAGGGCAAGGAGGTCGCTTAGGAAAAGATCATCGCATTCTTCATGAAAAGCACTGGGCCAGAGCCTATTATTTCAACAGTTCAGAAACCCTTCCACTCAGAGGCATCTAGTAACCAGTCGGTAGAAGACAGCAAAGGAGAGCTGAGCTAGTAGGCAGGTGAACTTGCCATTGGGTTGGTTTTTTGTTTGTTTGTTTGTTTGTTTTTGTTTTTTAAAGAGGCCAGAATCTTTGCCTTTTGCCAAGCACAGCTTTGCCTAGCTTATTCTCTATACGTTAATGTATAGACTGCATGTTGTATTTTATTTGTGTTTCAAAACATGGGTTACTATGAACGTAATCATACATGCTGCATGTTGACGAATATGTGTGCTCTGTATGTTTATGTATCATATTTATGTGTCTACCTGTGAATAAACAGAGGCTGGGAAGATAGGACCCACATCTTACTTAAATTTGATGTTCTTTTACCTAACATTATTCACAGATGCCCATGTTTGAAATATGTTTCTGATCTTTTTGTGTGAAAATATAAAAAGCCCTTCTAAGAATAGGAATCTGGTACAGGAATGAAACTTCCTCCCTTGCTTAAAGGGCTGTGTTTTCCTATGCAAATGTAGCAAAGCCCAGGAATTAGCAATGACTGCTAAATTAACACACTTGAAGAGCTTGGCTGGTTCTAATAGGCAGTCAAATGGTCTTGTTACATTGTAATGGTGCCAAGCTAATTGAAGTGATTACTGTTGCTCATGAGCAGCCTTTTTGAAGTAGAAGTCTTTTAAATTATCCATAGACGTTAAATGTCAGACACTATTGTGTAATTATACTTTGTAAATGCTGAATGTCATAAGGCATCACAGGTAATTGAGGTTTACAGAGAGGAGCTTTTTCTAAACCTAATTGGGCATCAATTCTTTGTCACTTTTTCTAAATCTAATTGGGCATCAACTTTTTGTGCCAGGGGACACTCCAACGCCTCACAGTCTCCCTTTCTTCCCTCCCTTCTCCCTGTTAGACTTCCTCATGGGGCCCTACATGCCAAGATGTTTCCAAACCACTGGGCTAACAAACGACTGTTTGTCTCACCCTGTGGCATCTTCTGGGATTGCGATGCTGGTTTGAGATGTCACAGACTAAAGATTTCTGAAGCCTGATGTAGCTATCATGGCAGAATGAGGCCATCCGAGTGAGGCATCACCCTTTGGAACCTCAGTGTGCCCTGGGTTTGTCACTGGGTGTGGGGACAGGAATACCGCATGTGATTTCTGAGATACTGAAAATAGACATTTTTTTTTTTTCTTGAACCTAAAACGGCTCTTTGTTTTCTACCCCTCCTGTTTCTTATGGTGCATTAGAATTCATATCTTCCCTTTCAAATAAAAAAATATTAATGCAAGCAATTTTTTTCTTTGCTTCAATGACCAGCAATGTGAACCTGAAGGCAAACTCCAGAGGGTTTGTGCCTCTGACGTATGTGAGCCCTGCTCTGACCAAATGGTCCAGCTAGATTTAATGATGAAGACAGACAAATGTCTTGCTTTTTCCTATGAATTCTTGAGCATTACTGACTGGAAATATATTAAAAGAACACCTAATTAAATCACTGTCTAGAAAGAAATACACAGAAAGGAATTTGCTGCACATACTTTCATATATATATATATTTAATTGTTTACCAATTTTATTAATCAAAAACATTATTTTGCTATAATTTCATAGATGCAGCCTGAGTGTGTGCTTCTAGAAGGCATTACCTTATGAAAGTTTTGGCTAATCAGGATATATTTGTGCTTTTTCAAAAAGTATTTATTATTCTCTGTGATAAATTGAGTTGCAAGTAAAATGTTCTGTGACCTGAACAAGGAGACCCTGAAAGAAGCATTGGTGTAGACAAAAAGAAATATGAATATTTTTAATGCTGGAAAACAATTGGAAGAGCCAGGTGTTCTTTCTGAGTGCATTGGAGGAGTCTAAAGACAGATGCAAGGATGCTCACATTGGTGCTCTAAATGGTCCAGCCTCGTTATGGGCTTCAAAGAAGCCCTCCTATTCATTGATTATGATTCTTCTCATTGTGATACTGAAAAGTCAAATTAAATGAGTACTTTTTATACATTACAAGCGGTATACAGATACCTGTCAGAAGTAACACTATGCATTAAGTGCAGTTTTCTAAGCATCACTTTGGAAGGTGCCTTTTGTGATATGTCTGTCAGAGAACGAGGTTCAAGGATATTATTAAAGTTGTTAGAAGTTTAAAGCAATAATGTGCAAAATGTTGAATTATACATTTTTTTTTTTGCACAGTGAGCACATACAATCTCTCTCCCTTTGCTTCCTCCGTTAGCAAATCACAGCTCTCTTGTAAGAGTCTCACCCCGGTGCCTTAGAAATCTTGCTTTCATTATCAGTTACTGTCTCCATTGTCCACATATCACACGGATGCTTAAAACAGAGGCAGGTTGATTCTTCCAGATGCAGGCTACATGGTGGAGTTATTCAAGGGCTGGTGGTTCACGGTTTTGCAGAATTCCTTAATTATATTTTCTAGCAAAAAAAAAAAAAAAAATGTGCTGCTCTGTTAAGTGGGGCTTTGAATGGATTCTCTGCTGGGCCATGGCCATCCAGTTGAGTATCAAACACATGAGGAACATGGTGGCAGAAGGCTGATTCTCCACACTCTGGAAGGAGGGGACCCTTCTCAGGGACAGTGTGTTGTAGGACACAGGTGAATGCTGCTTATTATTTAATTCCAGCTCTTTGTCCTGGCCCAACAAGTTCTTGTATTTCCTTAACGTTGGGTTTGGGTTATGTGATTTTATTCAGTTAGTTGTGAATAAAGTCATACATCATTTTGAGATTGGGGCATTTATTGAACAAATTGCAACCTCAATATCAGTGACAATAAATCTCCCCTCTCCTCTTTGTCCTTCTCTTCTCCCCCTCCATTCTACCTCTGACACACATCTCTCTCCTGATAGGATCTCACTCTGTGACACAGGATGTCCTCTTACTTGTGATAACCCTTCTGGATCAGACTCTTAAATATTAGAATTCTGGACATGAGCCTTGACATTTGGTTTAAAGCTGGTATCTCCTGAGAACCTTCCTTCTGGCAGTATTGAAGATGGTGACTGCTCTGTCTGGCAGAATGGAGACCTGAATCAGAGCCACTACTAGCCTCAGTGGATCTGTAGGGCAGTGAAGTGAAATTTGCTATTATTGGCCTTTTCCTTGTTGTAAAGCACAATAGTCTACTTGTTAAGCTGTATGTAGAACAGCCATTCATTAAATCATTAAGGTGTATGTCAGGAGTTACAAATACAGATGTCATTGCTCATGAAACCACACTGATGAGAGGAGACAGACATGCATGAGAAAAGACATGCTGTGCTTGTATATAAAGAATAAGCACATATTCTTTACAAAGGCATATATTCTGTGTTTTTCATTGTTTTAGTGTATGTCCTCTGCTCTCTCTCTTGTAGCAATGTCTGTACTTGGGATACAAAGGAGGCCATGTCTGATGCCCAGTGACTGTTGGTCCTCTCTCCTCATGTGCTGGGAACTCTGTTGTGAGGTTGGTGGCTGAGGCACTTTAGACCACACAAACAAACGCTGTCTAAATGAGGCAGCTGGCTTTTCCTCAGCTCAAGATCACCTTGACCTTCAGGGACACAGAAGACCCAGTTTTCATTTTCCCAGGAGAAGCTAAAGTTCAGATTTTACAGGAAATGCTTTGAATTTAAATATTTTTGGGAACAACAGAGCCTGCCATAAAACCGACAGTGTGTGACTTGGCCGCAGCCGAGAGCCTCGCAGCCTTTGATCAACAAGTTGCCATCAACAATGATGGCTTTTGTTTTTTCCCCTTTTGTCAAAGAGGTTTCATCTTAGGAACAGGGTAAACATCGGCTGGCAATGTAATGAGACAGAATTGAAGCAGAACACTAGCAAATATCTGTTGATTTCTCATTACATGTTCAAAACCTTGCCAGCAGTAATGAGAGACACAGAGAATCATAAACGAAGCGCTGACTTGTAGAACTGATCCAGTTGGGCAAAAATGGCAAAAGATATAATTTCTAAGAAACAAATTGAGAAACAATTTCAATAGCATAAATAATAGGTCATATTTAAGTGAGACAGTATTACAATGAGCAAAGAACTTTCATTAGTTTGAATCTTCCAAAGGAGGAGTTGGTGTATGCATGTGCTCTCTCTCCCCCTCCCTCCCTCCCTTCCTCCCTCCTTCCCTCCCTCCCTCCCTCCCTCCCTCCCTACTTCCCTCTTTCTCTCTCTCTCTCTGTCTGTGTGTGTCTTTGTTTGTGTGTGTGTGTGCGCGCATTCACATATAAAATAAGGTGTGGACTAACATGATGGTAGATGCTGAGAAATTCTGTGATCTCCTGTCCACAGGCTGGAAACATGGGGAAGCTGGTGGATTACCTTGTGGCCTACATGCTGGAGAGTGGAGGGTGTAGCTTTGAATCCAGTTCTGAAGGCCTGTGAACTAGAAGCTTGGAGGGTTGGAGAGAATCTCAGTTTAGCTAGTGGGATAAAGACTGGATTTAACCATTCTACATTTTTTTTCCCTTCTACCCAGGAGCTCACCAGACAAGATGATTTCCCACTCACAGCCAGGAAGGTGTCTTAGGGACCAAAGCGAGCTGAGGGGGAAAGTGTTTATTTGGCTTATGCTTCTCCATATTACTGCTCATCACCAAAGGACATCAGGACAGGAACTTGAACAAGGCAGGAACTGAGAGGCAGGAGCAGATGCAGAGGCTGAGGAGGAGTGCTACTTAATAACTTACTCCTCATGACTTGCTTAGCTTCCTTTCCCATAGGACCCAGAACCACCAGCCCAGGGATGATCACACCCATAATCGGCTCGGTCCTTCCCCATCAATTGTTAATTAGAAAAATGCCCTAGAAGCTTGCCCACAGCCTGATCCCAGGAGGTGTTTTCTCAGTTGAGTTTTCCTCCTCCTCTGTGACCCTAGCTTTTGTCAAGTGGACATAAAATTGTGTTCAGAGCAGAAGGGCATCTGCTTTACTTTGATTCATATGTGAATCTCTTTTAAATAGACACGCAGAAGCAACCTGAGAAATTATGTTTTCTCAGACCCATGGCCTAGTAAAACTTAACATCCTTGAAATGATGCATGGATGCATATTTTATGGCCAACCTGTGCACTAAGTACTGTAGTGTGAGCAGAGGCAGGAAGGAGTAAAGAGAGGGTGGTACAGCCGTGGGAGGATGCAAGAAAGGGAAATTACACAGAAAGCTAGGAAAGAAACAAAGACAAAATGTGAACGGAGGCAGAGCAAGGAGTATAGGTTAGCTAAAGTCGAGGCTGACTGGAGGAAGTCTGGCTGCAAGCAGCATTAAGAGGATGTCAGCATCCACAGCACAGAAGTCATCATTGGGCTTCATGTATGGCAGGATGAACTACATTAGTGTTGGATTCACCTGTCAAGCTTATTAAAAATTAAGACACTCAAGGATGCTGTATGATAGCCTTCTTGGGACAGGGATTTGAGCGAGCATGTAATGGGTTCTGAAGCAGGCTAGTATGGGAGTAGGCTAGCTGAGATACAGGGTGCCTCAGCTGAAGAGCATGTTAAATAAATGTATGGCACCCTCTCAGAGTGTGGTACACCTGGACCTTAGATCATTAATAATCCAAGAGCTAAGAGTATAGCCTTGTGGCAATTTTTTATATTCAAAGATCATTATGCTTAATCTATACATACCAAGAAAACTGACTGTTCCCATGTTACGTTTTATCCTACATGTACTTTATGCTTATGGTAACTAGTGGGATTTCAATGTATGCTATCAAAACTCTAAAAGAATTAAGTACTGACAAAAATATATTCATATAGTGTTATGCCAAAACGCCTTTAAAAATTTGTGCATGTATCCCTCCTTTTAAAAGTAAAGTTGTAAGGAAAAATAAAAAACAAACAAACCAGAGTGAGACTGAGCCTTTGAAAAATCCAGGCTGATTTATGACATGCCTCCTGCCCAAACCCAACCAGCATGCAAGAAAAAAAATTACTTGTGATACTTATTAAGGCAGATTTATTTATTTTTAATAGAGAGGAAGGTAGGGCAGGTGTTAGGTATAGGGACAACTGTCAAAGTTT
This sequence comes from Micromys minutus, assembly GCF_963924665.1. Taxonomy (NCBI): domain Eukaryota; kingdom Metazoa; phylum Chordata; class Mammalia; order Rodentia; family Muridae; genus Micromys; species Micromys minutus. Next base: position 43,552,683 of record NC_137971.1, read on the forward strand.
CGCAGTGGGGGAGAGAGATTGAACTCAACTTCAACAAAGACTTGTGGAATTTCAAACCAAGAAAAGGTGGGACATGAGTGATGGAAAATCGATAAGAAGGAGCATCCAAGATGAATGTGTTTTTGACTATGATAATGTATTGTTATATGTATGCATGCATGCGTGCACAAACACACAAATATAACCTGCTGAATTTGTTTCATTGTTTGTGTGTGTATGGTTTCAGGGGTGACCACTTTGTATTATATAACCAGTTAGGAGACTCATCCCCAGAAGAGACACATTCTCCCCTTAGCAGTCATCAGTTGGGGATAGTTCTTTGTCGGGGGCTGGGACCCCTGGTGCCTTAGATCATCTATTGTTCAGTCTTGTTTGTACAGCCATTTCAAACAGAGAGTTTCACAGCAGACCTCCTGGTTTTCTGGCTCTTATAATCTTTTCACTAGCCCTCCATGTGCCCTGCGTCTTAGGAGCAGGCACCCTGATGTAGCAATGGTGCTGTGCTCCTCGGGAGCTGCTGATCTCTATGTCATATCCAGTTGTGGTTTTGTTTGATGGTTTTGATTTGCAGTAAAGAGAAGCTTCTTTGATGAGGAATGAGAGCTGCAGTTATCTGCCAGTATAGCATTCATAATAGTTAGGAATTATGTTGTCCAGTAAAGCAGTGATCGTGGTTTCGCTTCTAACAGCCATGCATTCATTAGCCCTGGGTCTACTTTCATTCTTCTGCAAGTGGGCATCCAGTTTGTCCATTTGTTGAAGATACCTTCCTTTTACAGTATGTTTTTGTCTCTGTCAAATATCAGATGGCTGAGTTATAAGTGCTCAGGCTTGTGTCTTCTATTTTATTCCATTGGCCTATATATATGTATTTCTTGGGTCAGTATCGCATTGCTGTTATTTCTATAGCTCTAAAATATGTGTTTACATCTGCTATGCCAGTCTGTCTCATATTATTATTTTTGTTCATGATAGCTCTGGCTATCTGAGTTCTTTTCTGGTTCCATGTGAAGTAAAGTTAGGATTCTTTACTATTTCCATGATGAATGTTGTGTGTGGGAGGTTCTTACTAAATTGCATTGAATCTATAAATAGTTTTTGGTAGAATGATCCTATTCTGTGGTACCTATTATAATATTTCCCTGTGTCTTTTGGGTTCTGTTCATTTGGGCCCTCCTTTCTTTTGGTTAGTTGGGCCAAACTTTCTGTCTATCTTGTTTATCTTCTCAAAGAACCAGCTTTTAGGTTCATTCATTATTTGCATAGATTTTTTTGGTATCTATTTCATTGACTTCTGCTTTGATCTATATATTTTTTTGTCATCTACTAGGTTTACTTTGGTTTGGTCTTATTCTTACAAACTCTTGTGTTGTATCATCAACTAACATGTGCTCTTTCTGATTATCTTTTAAGAAGGTAGGCACATAGGGCTACAGAGGTCTCCTTAGAATGGCTTTAAATGCATCCCAGAGGCATTGTACCATTTTCTTTTAGTTTCAGGAATATTTTTATTTTTTCTTTGACCTACTTATCCTTCAGTAATGAGTTTATATAATTGTAGAGTCTTGTTTTCTATTTTATGTATTATTTCAGAATGGTCAGATAAGACGTATGGGATTATTTAACCTTTCTGTATTTGTTAAGGTTTATTTTGTGTATTGGCATGTGGTCTATTTTGGAGAAGCCTTTCTTGTCTGCTGAGTTGAATGTGTAAACTCTGGTGTTGGACTCTTTTGAAACTATCTGCTAGGTCAATTGGATGCTTGATGTCATATCATTGTGAAGTTTTATTTATTCATTTATTTTTGTCCAGGTAATTTATGTACTAGAGAAAGTGAAATGTTGAAAATGGCTACTATTATTATGTTTATGTGTCTTTAATTTCATTAGTATGATTTTTATAAAATTGGGTGCATCAGAGTTTGGTGCAAATATGTTTAGTATTATAATAGTTTCCTGATTAACTGATTCATTGATTAAAATGATACACCTTTCTTTGACTCCTCTGATTAGTTTTAATTTTAGTCTATTTTATTAGATATTAGAATGACAACACCTGCTTGCTTTGATATTATTTACCTAGACTACTTTTTCCATCTTTTTATATTAACGTGGTATCTATATTTTTTCATTTTTTATTTTTATTAGATATTCTCTGTATTTACATTTCAAATGTTATCCCCTTCCCCCACTTTTCCTCTTAGTTGAAGGTGCTCCCTTTTGCAACCACCCTCTCCACCTCAGCACCTTGGCATTTTCCTGCACTGGGAAAAATGCACACTGTACCAAAGGTCTCTCCTCTCATTGATGCCAGACAATGCTGTCCTCTGCTGCATATGCAACAGGAGCCATGGGTCTCTTCATGTGTTGGTGTTTTAGTCCCTGGGAGCTCTGGAGGGTTTGGTTGGTTGATATTGTTGTTCTTTCCATAGGGTTGCAACAAACCCTTTCAGCTCTTTCAGTTCTTTCTCTAGCTCCTTCATTGGGGTCCCCATGTTCAGTCCAATGGTTAGCTGCAAGTATCCTCCTCTGTATCAGTATGGCTCTGATAGAGCCTTTGAGGAGACATTCATATTAGGCTCCTGCCAGTAAGTACTTCTTGGCATCAGCAATAGTATATGGGTTTGGTGGCTGCATATGGGGTGGATCCCTAGATGAGGCAGTATCTGAGTGATTGTTTCTTCAATTCCTGCTCCTCTATTTGTCTCTGTATTTCCTCCCGTGTGTGTTTTTATTCTCCCTTCTAAAAAGGACTGAGGTGGGAGAGGGTGGTAGGGAGAAGGAGCACCTTCATGGAGGCAATGGCAGGGAGAAAAAGGATAACATCTGAAATGTAAATACAGTGAATATTCAAGAGAAAGAGAGAGGAGAGAGAGAGAGAGAGAGAGAGAGAGAGAGAGAGAGAGAGAGAGAGAGAGAGAGAGAGAGAGAGAGAGAGAGAGAGAGATGTGTTGCAGGTACCTGAAGCTGCTTCCAAGATGATGCCCACACCAGCTATCCTATTGAAAGAGGGTACTAATAGCTCCCAATGTATCCTTCAGCTTGTGAGTAACATCAGTGCCTGCCAAGTTATTGCTGAGGCTGTAAAAACCACCCTGGGTCCCTGTGGCATGGAAAAACCTATTGTGGATGGCCAGGGCAAAGCAACAATTTTTTATGATGGGGCCACAATTCTGAAACTCTTTGATGTTGTCAATCCTACAGTAAAGACTTTAGTGAATATTGCCAAATCCCAAGATGCTGAGGTTGGTGATGGTACCAACTCAGTGATCTTGCTCGCTGCAGAGTTTCTAAACAGGTTAAGCCCTACGTGGAGGAAGGTTTGCACCTTCAGATCACCATCCGAGCTTTCTGCACAGTCACTCAGTTGGCTGTTAGCAAAACCAAAGAGATAGCTGTGACTGTGAAGAAGCAAGACAAAGTAGAAGAGAGGAAGATGCTAGAGACGTGTGCAATGACAGCCCTGAGCTTCCAGCTGATCTCCCAGCAGAAGACCTTCTTCACTCAGGATGATAGCTTCTAATTCCATCCATTTGCCTAAGAATTTCATGAAGTCATTGTTTCGAATAGCTGAGTAGTAATCCATTGTGTAAATGTACCACACTTTCTGTATCCATTCCCTTGTTGAAGGACATCTGAGTTTTTCCAGCTTCTGGCTATTATAAATAAGACTTCTATGAACATGGTGGAGCATATGTCCTTTTTATATATTGAAGTATCTTTTGGGTATATGCCCAGGAGTGGTATACCTGGGTCCTCAGGTATAATTTTCAATGTCTAATTTTCTGCCAGACTGATTTCCAAGGTGGTTGCACCAGCTTGCAATCCCACCAACAACAGAAGAGTGTTCCTCTTTCTTTCCATCCTCACCAGCATCTGCTGTCACCTGAGTTTTTGATCTTAGCCACTCTGACTGATGTGAGGTAAAATCTCAGAGTTGTTTTGATTTAAATTTCCCTGATGATTAGGAATGTTGAGCATTTCTTTAGGTCCTTCTCAGCCATTGGGTATTCTCTATATCCATATGGGTATCCATATGTATAGCTCTGTACCCCTAGTTTTTAATAGGATTGTTTGATTCTCTAGAGTCTAACTTCTTGAATTCTTTGTATATATTGGATATTAACCCTCTATCAGATGTAGGATTGGTAAAGATATTTTTCCAATCTGTTGGTTGCCCTTTTGTGCTATTGACAATATCCATTGCCTTACAAAAGCTTTGTACTTTTATGACATCCATTTGTTGATTCTTGATCTTAGAGCATAAGCCATTGGTGTTCTGTTCAGGTAAAGTTTCCCTGTGCCTATGTGTTCTAAGCTCTTCCCCACTTTCTGTTCTATAGTTTCAGGGTACCTTGTTTTATGTGGAGGTTTTTGATCCACTTGGACTTGAGCTTTGTACAAAAAGATAAGAATGGATCAATATGCATTCTTCTGCATTCCGACTGCCAGTTGGACCAGCACCATTTATTGAAGATGCTGTTCTTTTACCATTGGAATGTTTTAGTTCCTTTTTCAAAGACCAAGTGACTATAGGTGTCTGGGTTCATTTCTGGGTCTTCAATTCTATTCCTTCATCTACCTGTATGTCTTTGTACCAATACTTTGCAGTTTTTATCACGATTGATCTGTAATACAGCTTGAGGTCAGGCATTGTGATTCCCCCAGAATTTCTTTTATTCCTGAGAATAGTTTTTGCTATCCTGAGTGTTTTGGTATTCAAAATGAATTTTCAAATTGCTCTTTCTAACTCTACAAAGAATTGAGTTGGAATTTTGATGGGGATTGCATTGAATCTGTAGATTGCTTTTGGCAAGATGGCCCATTTTACTATATTAATCCTTTCAATCCATGAGCATGGGAGGTCTTTCCATCTTTTGAGTGCTTCTCCAAGTTATTTCTTCAAAGACTTGAAGTTCTTGGGTAGGGTTTCACCAAGATATTTTATATCATTTGTGACTATTATGAAGGGTATTGATTCCTTAATTTCTTTCTCAGCCTGTTTATCACTTGAGTAGACGAAGGCTACTGATTTGAGTTAATTTTATATCCAACCACTTTGCTGAAGGTTTTTTTATTATCAGCTGTGGAATTATTTTTTATTCTCTGGTGGAATTTTTGTGATCATTTAAGTATACATTGATATCATCTGCAAATAGTGACTTCTTCCTCTTCAATTTGCATCTCTTTTGTTGTCTAATCGCTCTGGCTAGGAATTCCAGTACATATTGAATAGGTAAAGAGAGAGTGGGCAGCCTTGTCTAGCCCCTGAAATTATTCGGATTGCTTCATGTTTCACCGTTTAGTTTGATGTTGGCTTCTGGTTTGCTGTGTGTTGCTTTTTACTATAATAAGGTATGGGCATGGAATTTCAGATTTTTCTAAGACTTTTAACATGAAGAGGTGTTGAATTTTGTCAAATGCTTTCTCAGGATCTAATGAGATGATCATGCAGAGTTTTTTTTTTTTTTTTTTTTTGAGTTTGTTTATATAGTGGATTACATTGATGGATTTCTGTATATTGAACCATCCCTTCATTACTGGGATGAAGTGATTGCTTTTTGTTCTTAGATTCAGTTTACTAGAATTTTATTGAGTATTTTTGCTTTGATGGTAAAGAGGGAAATTGTTCTGAAGTTGTCTTTTATTGTAGGGTCTTTGTGTGGTTTAGGACTGAGCATAATTGTGGCTTTGAAAAATTAATTGTGTAGTGTTTTTTCTGATTTTATTTTTGTGGAATAGTTTGGAGAGTATTTTTATTAGGTCTTCTATGAAGGTCTGATAAAATTCTGCACTAAACCCATCAGGTCCTGGGCTTGGGAGACATTTGATGACTGCATCTATTTCTTTAGTGGGTATGGAACTATTTAGATGGTTTATCTGATCCAATTTAACTTTGGTACTTTGTTCAGCTTTCACATGTATGTGGGATTTTTTTTGGGTCATTTTTCTTGTAATTGAAGACCACCCTTAGTTCATGATGATCTGATAGGATGCATGGAATTATTTCAGTCTTCCTGTATCTGTTGAGGCCTGCTTTGCGACCGATTATATGGTCAGTTTTTGAGAAGGTACAGTTATGAATGTGGGTGCCCTTGAATTTGGAGCATAGATGTTCAGGATTTTGAGAGTTTATCTTTTTTTTTTTAATGACTTTATTTTGCAAAACAAAGATAAATGTAAAGATTTTAAACATTTTTTGCTTAAAATTATACATTTTTGTCAGTACTGTTTTTTCAGACATTAAAATAAATTTTACATAAAACCATGTGAATATGTTTTTTAGTTAGTACTTGATTTTTTTCAAGGGCTTGACAGTATGCATTGAAAACGTACTAGTTGCAATAAGCGTAAAGTACATGCAAAACAAAACGCAACATGGAAATAGTCAAAGTCTTCTTGTTTTATGAATATATGTATATTTTTGTTTTCTTTATTTCTTGGACTTCATACAGTCTGTGAGTTGTTTCTGGGGGAGTGCAAGCCTCTGGGGTTAGCATCCCACTATCAGTGACTGCATATTATGTCTGTTCTTTTGTGACTGGGTTATCTCACTCAGGATGATCTTCTCTAGATGCAGCCATTTTCTTAAGAATTTGGTTAAGTCATTGTTTCTGGTGGCTGAGTAGTATTCCATTGTGTATATGTACCACAATTTTTGTATCCATTCGTCTTCTGAAGGACATCTGGGTTCCTTCCAGCTTCTGGCTATTATAAATAGAGCCGCTATGAACATTGTGGTGCATATATCTTTGTTGTGTATTAAAGTGTCTCTGGGGTATATGCCCAGAAGTGGAATAGCTGGGTCTTCAGGTAGTACTATATCCAATTTTCTGAGGTATCGCCAGACAGATTTCCAGAGTGGTTGTATTAGCTTGCAACCCCACCAACAGTGGAGAAGTGTTCCTATTTCTCCACAGCCTCGCCAGCATCTGCTGTCATCTGAGTTTTGGATCTTGGCCAATCTGACTGGTGTGAGGTGGAATCTTAGGGTTGTTTTGATTTGCATTTCCCTGATGGCTAAGGATGTCGAGCACTTCCTCAGGTGTTTTTCGGCCATTCGGTGTTCCTCAACTGAAAATGATTTGTTTAGCTCTGTACCCCATTTTTTAATAGGGTTATTTGATTCTCTGGTGTCCAGCATTTTGAGTTCCTTGTACACCTTGGATATTAGGACTCTATCTGATGTGGTGTTGGTAAAGATCTTTTCCCATTCTGTTGGTTGCCGTTTTGTTTTCTTGACAATGTCCTTAGCCTTACAGAAACTTTGCAATCTCATTAAGTCCCATTTGTCAATCTTTGACCTTAGAGCTTGAGCCATTGGTGTTTTGTTCAGGAAATTTTCTCCTGTGCCTATGTGTTCTAAGGTTTTCCCTACTTTCTCATCTAATAGTTCCAGTGTATCTGGTTTAATGTGGAGATCTTTAATCCACTTACACTTGAGCTTTGTACAAGGAGATAAGAACGGGTCTATTTTCATTCTTTTGCATGTTGAGTGCCAGTTGGACCAGCACCATTTGTTGAATAGGCTGTCCTTTTTCCATTGAATGTTTACTGCTCCTTTGTCAAAAATCAGGTGACCATATACATGAGGGCTCATTTCTGGATCTTCTATTCTATTCCATTGATCCACTTGCCTATTTCTGTACCAGTACCATGCAGTTTTCAGCACAATTGCCTTGTAATATAGCTTGAGGTCAGGAATAGTGATTCCCGCAGATGTTTTTTTGTTGTTGAGGATGGATTTCGCTATTCTAGGTCTTTTGTTATTCCATATGAAATTGCACATTGATCTTTCCAATTCCATGAAGAACTGGGTTGGAATTTTGATGGGGATTGCATTGAATCTGTAGATTGCTTTTGGTAGGATGGCCATTTTTAAGATGTTGATCTTTCCAATCCATGAGCATGGGAGATCTTTCCATTTTCTGAGATCCTCTTCAATTTCTTTCTTTAGAGGTTTGAAGTTCTTGTCATACAGGTCCTTCACTTCCTTAGTTAGAGTCACACCAAGGTATTTCATAGTTTTTGTAACTATTGTGAAGGGTACCTTTTCCCTAATTTCTTTCTCCACATGTTTGTCCATTGAGTATAGGAAGGCTACTGATTTGTTTGAGTTAATTTTGTATCCGGCCACTTTGCTGAACTTGTTTATCAGCTGTAGGAGTTCTCTGGTGGAATTTTTGGGGTCACTCAAGTACACTATCATGTCATCGGCAAAGAGTGATGTTTTTATCTCTTCCTTTCTGATTTGTATCCCCTTGATCTCCTTTTGCTGTCTAATTGCTCCAGCCAGGACTTCCAGTACTATGTTGAATAGGTAGGGAGAGAGTGGGCAGCCTTGTCGAGTCCCTGATTTTAGTGGGATTGCTTCAAGTTTCTCGCCATTAAGTTTGATGTTGGCTGTTGGTTTGCTGTATATTGCTTTTATTATGTTTAAATATGGGCCTTGGATTCCTGTTCTTTCCAGGACTTTTAACATGAAGGGGTGTTGGATTTTGTCAAATGCTTTCTCAGCGTCTAGTGAGATGACCATGTGATTTTGGTCTTTAAGTTTGTTTATATGGTGGATTACATTGATGGATTTCCTTATGTTAAACCATCCCTGCATCCCAGGGATGAAGCCTACTTGGTCATGATGAATGATGGTTTTGATGTGTTCTTGGATTCGGTTTGCAAGGATTTTGTTGAGTATTTTTGCATCAATGTTCATAAGTGAGATTGGTCTGAAGTTCTATTTCCTTGTAGGGTCTTTGTGTGGCTTAGGTACGAGGGTTATTGTAGCCTCAAAAAATGAGTTGGGTAATATTCCATCTGATTCTATCTTTTGGAATAGTTTGGCGAATATTGGTGTTATATCCCCAATAAATGTCTGATAAAATTCTGCACTGAACCCGTCTGGACCTGGGCTTTTTTTGGTTGGGAGGCTTTTGATGACTTCTTCTATTTCTTTAGGTGTTATAGGGTTATTTAGATGGTTTACTTGGTCCTGGTTAAACTTTGGGACCTTGTATCTGTCTAGGAATTCGTCCATTTCCTCCAGCTTTTCCAATTTTGTGGAGTATAAGTTTTTGTAGTAGGATCTGATGATTTTTTGAATTTCCTTAGTTTCAGTTGTTATGTCACCACTTTCCTTTCTGATTTTGTTAATTTGGATACTCTCTCTTTGCCCTTTAGTTAGTCTGGCTAGGGGTTTATCAATCTTGTTGATTTTCTCAAAGAACCAACTCTTTGTTTTGTTGATTTTTTCAATGGTTTTTTTTTTTTGTTTCTATTTGGTCTATTTCTGCCCTAATTTTGATTATTTCTTGCCGTCTACTCTTTTTGGGTATATCTGCTTCTTTTTGTTCTAGGGCTTTTAGCTGTGCTGTCAGGTTGCTGATGTGAGCTCTCTCCAGTTTCTTCTTGGAAGCACTTAGGGCAATGAGTTTTCCTCTCAATACTGCTTTCATTGCATCCCATAGGTTTTGGGTATGTTGTGTTATCATTTTCGTTGAATTCTAGAAAGTCCTTAATTTCTTTCTTTATTTCTTCTTTGACCCTGCTATCCTTTAACAGAGCGTTGTTTAGTTTCCATGTGTATGTGGGCATTTTGTTGTCTTTGTTGTTGTTAAAGACCAGCCGTAGACCATGGTGATCTGAGAGGATGCATGGGAGTATTTCAATCTTCTTATATCGATGAAGGCTCGTTCTGTGTCCAATTATGTGGTCAATTTTCGAGAAGGTGCCATGGGGTGGTGAGAAGAAGGTGTATTCTTTTACTTTATGATAGTATGTTCTGTATATATCTATTAATTCTAGTTGGTTCAAAGTCTCTGCTAGTTTTGCAGTGTCCTTGTTCAGTTTCTGTTTCCCTGATCTGTCCATTGGTGAGAGTGGGGTGTTAAAGTCTTCCACTATTATTGTGTGGGGTAAAATGTATTTTTTGAGCTTTAGTAGAGTTTCTTTTATGAATGTGGGTGATTTTTTATTTGGAGCATATATGTTAAGGATTGAGAGTTCCTCCTGACAGATTTCCCCGGTAATGAGTAAAAACTGTCCTTCTTTATCTTTTTTGATAACTTTTGGTTAGAAGTTTACTTTATTCGATATTAGAATAGCCACTCCAGCTTGCTTCTTGGAGCTGTTTGCTTGGAAGTTTTTTTCCCATCCTTTTACTCTGAGATAGTGTCTGTCTCTGTCTCTGAGATGAGTTTCCTGTATGCAGCAAAAGGCTGGATTTTGTTTATGTATCCAGTCTGATAGTCTATGTCTCTTTATTGGGGAGTTGAGACCATTTATGTTAATAGATATCAAGGAATAATTGTTTCTGTTTCCTGCCATTTTTGCTTTTTTGGGTTGAGTTGTGTCTGTGTTTTTTTCTTCTTTTAGTTTTCTTGTTTAGGAGTTTTCTTGTTTTTACTAGGCTGTATTTTCCCTCCTTGTATTGGGTTTTCCACCTATAATTCGTTGTAGTGCTGGGTTTGTGGTCAGATATTGTGTGAATTTTGATTTGTCTTGAAATATCTTTGTCTCTCCATTGATGGTGATTGATAGTTTTGCTGGGTATAGCAGCTTGGGCTGGCACTTGTGCTCTCTTAAGGAGTGCATGATGTCTGTCCAGGCTCTTCTAGCTTTCATAGTCTCTGTTGAGAAATCGGGTGTGAGTCTGATTGGTCTGCCTTTATATGTTACCTGACCTTTTTCCCTTACTGCTTTTAGTATTCTTTCTTTACTTTGGGCACTTGATGTTTTTACTATTATGTGTCGGGAGGTATTTTTTTTCTGGTCCAACCTATTTGGAGTTCTGAAGGCTTCTTTTATGCTCGTGGTCATCTCATTCTTGAGGGTAGGGAAGTTTTCTTCTATGATTTTGTTGAAGATATTTACTGTGCCTCTTAGTTGATATTCTTCTCCCTCTTCTATTCCTATTATCCTTAGGTTCGGTCTTCTCATTGTGTCTTGTATTTCCTGGACATTTTGGGTTAGGAGCTTTTTGTTTTTTGCATCTTCTCTGGCTGTTTTGTCTATGTTTGCAATGTTGTCTTCTGCCCCCGAGATTCTCTCCTCGATCTCTTGTAATCTGTTGGAAATGCTTGCTTCTGTGACTCCTGATTTCTTTTTTTGGTGTTCTGACTCTAGGGTTATCTCTTTTAGCGCTTTCTTTATTGTGTCAATTTCTGTTTTAATTTCCCTCTTCCATTCCTTTATTTCTTTGGTTCTGTTTTCATCTCGTTCTTTGAGTTCTTTGAGTGTTTTTCTTGTTTCTTCTTTAAAAGCTTCTGAATCTTTTTGCTTTTCCTCCCTTTCTTGTTTAAGTAACTCTATCAGCGTCTTGAGGCATGATTTCAGGTCTGTGTCTTCTTTCTCTGGAGTGTTTGGAATTCCGATGTTTGCTACTATCGGAGAGCTGGGTTCTGGTGTTGCTAGATTGTCTTGGTTTCCTTGGGATATACTCTTTCTCTTTCCTCTTGCCATTTTGTTGTCAGTGATATGTTCTTGCCTTTCCCTTGTATCTGGTCTGTGTCCCTGGTACACTTTCTATGTGCACTCCGCAGAGATCTCTCTACTCGCTGGCAGCCCAGGTTCTGGGTGGCAGCTGGGCCAGGCTCCGCTCTGCGTACTGAAGTTGCCTCCAGTTGGGAACAGACGTTCCTAAGATCTGTTCCTGGTCACAGATGCTCAGCCTCTCCGAGCCACCTTTCCGGCTGGCAGGTGGGCCAGGCTCTGCTCTGTGTCCTGAAGTCGTCTCAGGGTGGGAACAGAAATTCCTAAGATCTGTTCCCGGTCACTGGATCGGGTAGGACAGGGCAGGTCAGGGCAGGGGGTGCCCTTTCTGTGTGCACTCCGCAGAGATCCCTCTGCTCCCCTGCAGTCTAGGTCTCCCACTCACTAGTTGCTTAGCCTGTTCGAGCCGCCTTTCCGGCTGGCTGTTGGGCCAGGCTCTGCTCTGTGTCCTGAAGTCGTCTCCGGGTGGGAACAGAAGTTCCTAAGATCTGTTCCCGGTCACTGGATCGGGGAGGACAGGGCAGGTCAGGGCAGGGGGTGCCCTTTCTGTGTGCACTCCGCAGAGATCCCTCTGCTCCCCCGCAGCCTAGGTCTCCCACTCACCAGTTGCTCAGCCTGTACCAGCCGCCTTTCCGGCTGGCAGTTGGGCCAGGCTCCGCTCTGTGTCCTGAAGTCGTCTCTGGGTGGGTACAGAAGTTTCTAAGATCTGTTCCAGGTCGCAGTTTCTCAGCCTGTACGAGCCGCCTTTCCGGCTGGCTGTTGGGCCAGGCTCTCGAGAGTTTATCTTGATAGATTGTTCTTTTAATGAGTAAATAGTGTCTTTCTTTATCTTTTTTTTTTTTTTTGATAACTTTTGGTTAAAAGTCTATTTTATTCCATAATAGACTTTCCCCAGCCTTTACTTTTGAGGTAGTGTCTTTTTGTCGCCGAGATAAGTTTTCTTTGTGCAGCAAAATGCTGGGCTCTGTTTATGTATCCAGTCTGATAGACTATGTGTTTTTTTGGGGGGGGGGATTATGTTTATTGATTTTAAGAGATATTAAGGAATAGTAATTGTTGTTTTCTGTTATTTTTGTTCTTAGAGTTATGTTTGTGTTTTACATTTTTTGGGTTTTTTGCAAGAAGATTACTTTCTTGCTTTTCCTAGGGTGTAATTTTCCTCCTTTTGTTGGAGTTTTTGATCTATTATCCTTTGTAGGACTAGATTTGTGGACAAATGTTGTGTAAATTTGGTTTTGTCCTGGAATATCTTGGTTTCTCCATCTATGGTAAGCAAGAGTTTTGCTGAATACAGTAATCTGGGCTGGTATTTGTGTTCTCAAAGGGTCTGTATGACATCTGTCCAGGATCTTTTAGCTTTCAGTCTCTGTTGAGAAGTCTGTGTAATTCTGATTGGTTTACTTTTATATTGTACTTGACCTTTTTCCCTCACTGCTTTTAATGTTATTTCTTTGTTTTGAACATTTAGTGTTTTGACTATTATGTGTTGGCGAGAAATTTCTTTTCTAGTCCAATCTATTTGGAGTTCTGTAGACTTCTTGTATGTTCACAGGCATCTCTTTATTTATGTTAGAGAAGTTTTCTTTTATGATTTTGCTGAAGATATTAACTGAGCCTTTTAGTTGGAAGCTTTTGCTCTCTCTTCTATACCTATTATCCTTAGGTTTTCTCAATGTGTTGTGGATTACCTGGATGTTTTGGGTTAAGAGCTTTTTGTTTTTTGCCTTTTTTCCCCTGAGTGTTGTGTCAATGTTTTCTATGGTATCTTCTGCCCCTGAGATTTTTTTTAATCTCTTGTATTCTGTTGGTGATGCTTGTGTCTATGATGCCTGATCTCTTTCCTATGTTTTCTATCTCCAGGGTTGTCTTCCTTTGTGTTTTCTTTACTGTTTCTATTTCTGTTTTTTAGATCCTGGATGGTTTAGTTCAATTCCTTAACCTATTTGTTTGTGCTTTTCTGGGCTTCTACTTGTTTACCTATGTTCTCCTGCATTTCTTTAAGAGAGTTTTTCATGCACTTCTTGAGGCCCTTCATCATCAACATGTGTATATGATTTTTAAGTCCAAATCTTGTTTTTCTCCTGTGTTGGGATATCCACTACTTGCTGTAGTTGGTGAACTGGGTTCTGATGTTGTCAGATTATCTTGGTTTCTGTTGCTTAGGTTTTTTTTGTGCTTGCCTCTTTCCATCTTGATACCTGTGATATTAGTTTATCTTGTCTCTGACTGGAAAGTGTCTCTCCTGTGGGTCTGTGGGCCTGGGGCTCAGGAGGGAGATTGGTCTTGGGTTCTCAGCTCTTGCAGCAGGCTGTTAGTTCCAATGGCGGTGGGCTGGCTCTCACTCTTGGTAACTATTTTTTTAAACTAAGATAAATTTTCTTTTGGTAGACAAAAAATGGCTGGGTTTTATACCTTAATTCATTAAACTAGTCTATGCCTTTTGACTGAAGAGTTGAGGCCATAAATATTTAAAGTAACTATTAAAAAGTATAAGACGTGTAGATTAATGCCTATTTTTCTCGTTTTAGTTTTATGTTGTATTTTGTTTTTAAATTATTGTTTATTAAAGTGCTAAATAAATTGCTAATTTTCTTCCTAGACTCTCTTGGCTCTGCCTATTTTCCTCCTCTCTCTTACTTTGAAGTATTGCTTCAGTATTATGTTTAGGGTTTTTGTTTGTTTGTTTTGTTTTGGATATATTTTTAGGCTGTTTGTGTCATGAAAATTTTTTTTTCAATGATGGCAAATAATTTCACTGGGTATAGCTGTCTAAGTTTCTTTCTTTCTTTCTTTCTTAGAACATTGAATGTATTGCTTCAGGATTTTCTGGTTTTCAGAGGTTCTTTTGAGAAATCAATTGTTATTATGATGACTTTTTCTTTGTATGTAACTTGTACATCTTTTTCTTGCAATTTTTAACCTATTTATTTATTCTATGTATTTGGTATCCTTTTTTTTTCTTTTTAGCTTCTTAGACAAGGTTTCTATATATAAGTTTGCTGTCCTAAAGCTTGCTTTGTAAACAGGCTGTCCTCAAAATCTAAAATCCCCTCTGTCTCTGGAAAGCTGGGATAAAAGGCATGTGCCACCAAACCTGGCTCTCATATTTGTTATCTTAACCCATGGTATACCATAGGTTATTTATTTATTTATTATTTATTTATTTATTTATTACTGTCTTCTTTAGATAGACTTCTGTGTGCTGCTTTTATTTTTGCAAGTATGTCTTTCTTTTTTTGATCATGTTAAGGATCTGGCCTACAACACTAATTCGCATTTTTTCCCACCTATGCCTATCACTAGAAAATTGGCCTTCTGATAGTATCTCATATTTCTTTCCTATTATTTTTCTGTGCTTTAATTTTTAAAATATTCTTGGCTTTTTTTGTCTATAACCTCTGCCTTTTCATTAGAGTCCTAATATTTTATTTTCTGCTTGATTTATTCTACTTTTAATGTTTTCCCCTGAATTTTCTAATTGGATCTTTCAATACACCTTCATTTCAGTATGTGTTCTCATAAGTGTTTCTATATCTTTACTGAATTCATTTTTTTAAATCCTGAATTTTATTCGTTAGTGCATCCAGCAATGTATTTTTATTGTTCTAGATATCACTGAATAGTTTATTGTTATCCTCTTTGAGTTCAGTGAGGTGTTTGTTTATATCTTATTTAAATTCATTGATAAGTTTATTATTTTTCTTTTAAATTCGATTACATGGGTTTATCAATGTAGTGATCATTAGAGAACACTTTTTCAGAACTGTTAGGCTTGATGGAAGACATGCTGTTTTGGCCTCTTACATTATTTTTGTAATTTCACCCAGGGATGTAGACTTCTTTCTTTGCCTGGGTGCCTGATGTGATAATCTGGACTTTCTTAGGCACATAGGTTGAAGGTGGGAAGCAGGAGGGATGAGGAAGCTAAGAACTGATGTTCTTGTCAGAAGCTGAAGAGTAAAAAAAGTTCATGGGATGAGGTGTGGAACTAGGTTTCTGGGTTTGCAGATGATGGTGGGAAGGAAAAGCATTACTGGGAGCAGATGAACTAGAAATAAATCTACCTTCTACACTGCTTCCTCATTTGGCTTCTTCCCTTTTCCTCATTTCTAAGAAGGATCATTGACTGGAGCAGCTTCCAACATGTTGCCAGAGAAACATTTCAGCCTAACTTGCCTGATGAAATCCCATGGAGGACCAGAAAGATACAAAACACCAAACTGACCTTTGATGGCTGTGCAGTCCCTAATGATGACACGAAAAGCTTCATTCAGGGTAGAGCATTCAGATCCATTGAGTTAGCCATTTGCCAGAGCTGTCCAAGGCAGTAATTACTCTTGTCAGAAGTAGAAATAAGGTAAAACACATGGGGGAAGTTCCTAAAATGGAGAAATTAGTGGTAAATTAAGATGCAAACATCATGTCCTGAAGATAGAAAACAATTTAGACAAACGAATCACTCAGTAAATATTGTTTGTTACATTGATAAATAGGATTTGGCAGCCATCCAAACTTGCATTTAATTTGTAGCCAAAACGTATCTTTTTATTTGACAAAGTAATTTTATGTGTTGGTACAAACTGAATATTTGTGCCCCTCAATTTATGTATTAATCTCTCACATAATGACATTACAAAGTGGGACTTTCAGAATTGATTAGGTCCTTAGGAGAAACTCTTATGAATGGGATAGGGACCTGCTTAAGGACTCAAAAAACCAGAATTTCCCCCCCCCCTTTCTTCATGTAAATATAGATCTAGATGGTTTCATTCAGGAACTATGGAGATGCTCTTTTTTTTTTTGGACTTTTTGTGTCCAGAAAGAGCACCATTATGCCTGTTCATCATTTACTCATAGCAAGCTGTTATAGAATCTGAAATGGACAGGGCTGGGCTAGCAGATTTGTATTACAAAATGGGCAGGTGGTGATGATGGTGAAGAAATGATGTTTGAGAAATAGCACAGTTTGTGTGTGTGGCCTTGTAGGAATCAATTTCTAATTTTTCTGACTAAGGTATGTGATCAAAGTTCTGACACAGTGGATTGGACAGTTTCCTTTTATGAGCACCGTCTTTGTGGTATTTTCCTTATGCTATATGAAATCATGGTGGGGGCAAGGGAAGGAGAATGGTGGATCACTGAAGACTGAACTCCTTAAAGTTTCAAAATATGTTCTGTAAGATCTACTGTGTGCAAGGCAAAGTTCTGGGTATCCTAGGAGAAAAGGAAACATGCTAAGAACTGGTTCTATCTCTCAAGACACTTTCCTTTCACTCTTTGGAATTACTTTGCTAGCTAGCCATGTGTGGGTTAATTTTTAAACTTCAAGTACATAGAATAAGGAGGTGAATGGCTATTGATATTACAGCTGGGTATATAAGGAGAGGTGTCTCTGCTCTCAGGATTCTATTGTCACTTCAGGCCTGTGCCATACAAATTATGGAAAAAATGCATTTTCATCAAAACTTACCTGAAATGAACAATAATGTCCTTCAAGTTGTTGGGATAGAAATCACAGCTTGTATCCAGACAAAACACACCAGGCCAACACAGTTCCATGTTGGAGATATTTAATGAAATGATGGGACAAGGGGGAGAGAGAAGAAAAGAGAGAGCAGGCAAGGGGGGGGGTGTTGGCCTTTTATGTGCGCTGTGACATAATGTACTCCCAAATATAGGTGGACATCTGAACCAGTGTACTCTGAGAATGTTTGGCTTTTTTCAAGGCAATGGATGCAGTAGATTCCTGCGGCCTGTAGATAGTACTGCTGCTGGAGTTGAGAAAGGTGCCTTAAAATTCTAATACCAGCATGGGTGCCTTAGGATTCTAAACTATGTTTATCTTGATGTGTCTGTTAACTTCACATGACTTTGGTGTATCAGAACCAGGTCAGACTATGCCTTCTGCCTTATAAAAAGACCAGGCTATCCTATCACCTATATTTGTGTCAGATACTGATGAAAGTTAGAAAGCTGTTAACTAGAGTCAAAATCCTGACTCAAGAAAGATACCCCCTTTTTTATAGCAATAGTAACAACAGTAGCAGCTAATATTAATCCAGAAATAATTTTTCTGTCTTTAAACACTCAGCTTTATTATTTATTTATTTTACCTGTTAAAACAGGGTAAAAATAAATCATATAGATCCTGTTGGCCTCAACCTTGGTACATAGCTAAGGATTACCATGAACTCCTGATTCTGCCTCCACCTATGAGTGCTGAAATTTATAGCTGGTTTAGGTGGCATAGGGAATGAACCACGGTTCAGTATATGCTAGGCAAATATTCTACCAACTGAGCTACATTCCTAGCCACTTAATTTCCTGATCCACAGTATCAGGTTATAAGGATGTTACCATGATTCTGCTTCCTCGAAAGAGACAATCAAGGCATAGAGATGTTGAGAATGTGCTCACTGTTACACAGCTAAGGATGTTGGAGAGCCAGTCATCTAGGAGAGCACTATGGCCTCAGAGTCTATATTCTGTTAATAACTGCCTTTATAGGCATCCCTGCCAAAAGTGAGAAACAGAAATCATAATTGTACTTCAACTACAGTCATATTTGTCTTCCTCTGACATCAGTCAAATAGAGAAATCTTAATAGGCCTAACTGAAAACAAACAAACAAAACACAAAACAAGACACAGTCCATCTATTACAGTGTTCAAGTTATATGGCATCAAAATTGAGAATTTGGGACATGAACCCATGGAGAAATCACAAACTCATGGAACTATTTCTTTGGAGTAAAAAAGAAGTATATGTCCCACTTATCGAGTATTTGCCACTTTCAGATAGCTTTTTGACAATTTCATTTTTCAAGCATTTAAGAAAGAATTAAGACTACAGCAATTAATGTTAATATAATGTAGAAATGATGCAAAACTCAGTCTTCACTGAAATAAAATTTTAGAGTGGACATGTATCTATGATGCACTGATTAGAGGATAGAGTTGTCATTTGATACAGATATGAATTACCATAATTGAATGGTCCTGTGTACTAACTAGGAAACTGAATCAGCACCCTCTCCCCAGCATTATCAGGCAAGAATCCTATACCATTTCTGATGGCTGATGGATAGGATACTGACAAATACTTTTCTGGATGTGTTCTATATGTATTGACATGCTCTAATTACATAAAAATATTGGGAATATGTTAAAATTTCTCATAAGCTCAGAACTACGGGCAAGTTAATAGTTGTTTTAAGTTTTATTGTTCAATATTGTATGTTTAATGAAAAACAACTTGATAAACACTGAACTCCTAAAATGCTAATTCAGCTATTATTTATTGAACACCCACTGTGTGCTCAGTAGGGCTGTGAGAGATCTATCTGGAATATGACAAAATCTTGGTGCCATCAAAGGACTTTCTGACTTTGAAATCTTAAGCTCTTGCATTTGTGTTGTACCGAGAGGTAAAACCAGTGGGGTATAAATTTGAACGTAAGTAGCTACATGAGTGTGGATTTATTAGAGGAAATAGACTCATGTGATTATAAAGGCCCATGCATTCTATTGTCAGTCTTCTAAAAGCTGAAGACCTGAGATACTGGTAGCACTGCTTAGCACAGGTCCAAAAGTCTGAGAACTTTGGGCCATTGCTGAAGATTTTGGTCCTAGGGCAATGGCTTGAGCTCCCAAAGGATGCAAATCCTGGAGGCCAAGTGTCACAGAACTTGGAGATTTAATGTTAAAGGGCAGAAGTGTGCATTTTAGCTTTGAGGCAGATAGATAAATGGTAGGTAGATATAGATCATAGATGTAGATGTTATATAGGTAGATAGATAGATAATAGATAAAGATAGATGATAAATAGTCATCAGACATGGATTAACAGGGCAACTGGGTGGGGGCGGTGAGGAGGGAAGTGAGATGAAGAACAGATGTAGAGAGGGGTCCAGAAGAGGGTTAGTGAGAGTAGAAATTGGCAGGGAATATCTCTGGGACTAGCTGGAGCCTTGGGACAGAAGAGGCTCTGGGGAGTCTATGGGAGTGAATTTGGCTGAGATTCCTATTAGTAGGGGATATGAAAACTGAAGTGGCCACCTTCCATAGCCAAGTAGGACTTACAATGGAGGGAAGGCGACATCAACTCACAGACAAAACTTCAACCCAAAATTTGTCCTGCCTACAAGATGTGCAGGCATAAAGATGAAGCAAAGATTGACATAACTTCCAACCAATGGATGGCCCAAGTTAAGAGCCATCCCATAGGAGAAAGCCAATTCATGACATTATTTATGATACTGTACTATGCTCATAGACAGGGACCTTGCTAACTGTCACCTGAGAGGCTTCATTCAGCAGCAAATAGAAACAGATGCAGAGACCCATACAAACATGAGGGAGAGCTCAGGAAGTCTGTGGAAGAGCAGAAAATAGAATTGAGTAAGCCAGAGGGGTTGAGGACATCTCAAGAATTCAACTAACTCAGATCTATGGGGACTCCCAACTAAAGAGCATGCAGGGGCTGGACCTAGGCTTTCTCTATATTTTTAGCAGCTTAGTTTTCATGTGGGTTCCCTAACAACTGGAGCAGAGGTTGTCTCTGACTCTGTTGCTTGGCATTGGATCTCCTTTTCCTACATATACTGCCTGGTTGAGCCTTAGTGGGAGAGGATATACTTAGTCCTTCTGGGACTAGACATTCCAAAGTGGGGTGATATTCAAGAAGGGGGGGCTTTCCTTCTTCTCAGAGGAGGGGAGAGGGTAGTGGGAGCATGGATTTGTAACCAGATAGGACTGGGACTGTAACAGTGGACTGGGAGAGGGAGTGCTGCAATCCAGATGTAAAGTGAACAAATAAAATAATTATTGAGAAAAAAAGCAAAAAGAAATCTGTGGTTTTTGGTTAACTATTGCTGAAGAGTGAGTGGCAATACTAGTACCACTGACATGAAACCTTTGATTTCCTGGAGTAATTGATACTGATTAGCTGGAGCGAAAAAAATTAGCCGTGGTTAGTAGGAGATTAGCATCATTAAGGCAACACATCCTAGGAAGCATTTCCTCAGCACCTAAAAGCTATAGTCCAGAGGTGACCAAAATGCATCTCAAGGTGGCAGCCAAACTAGGTAATGTGAAAAAGTTTCCCACATGGTTCTTGTTTTGGTTGTGTGAAAGTTACAGGACTGAGGGTGCTACAGAAAGTAGTTGAGGGTTAGCACAGAGAAAGACCAGCAGAGAGATGAATGTGAAGGGTTAACTGAAGAATATGAGAAATGCCAGGTCATGATATGTCAGCCAAGAACAGTGACAGGTAAAGGGCACAACTTCCCTGAGCATACAAGACAAGCTGCATGTTCTATGAATGGCAAAGCCAGAAAACTGGACTACCTAAATCCACTGGAGTCCAGAAGTCTATGAGTGAGTCCAAGATGTCAGACTCTGTACTCTTTACACTGTGCAATTTTGGTTTTCCTTTGATCTGATTACAAATGAGCCCAAGTTCTTTATTTTTGGGACTTGAAAAAGTATGTAACTTAGTTTTGATATTTCAAGATCTCTCAGTGAAGAGACTTTGGTTTTCTGTTTTTGTTTTTTTAAAGAGATATTGAAAATTTTTTTTTGTTAATTTTTTAGTGAGAGACATGTTTGTTGTGGGTTGCCACAATGCTGTTTGTATTCTGATGTTAATTCTGCTTCCTCAAAGGTATACCACCCCCATGAGCAGATCCTCTTATCAGGTGATCTCATGTGAACCTTCTCCCCATTCCAACTGGTCAAGAAAGGCTAGAGCCTGTGATTGGGTAGTAGAGGAAAAAGGTGGAATAAAAGGTCTGGGAAAGTGAGGAAAGAGAAAGAGACAGAAGTAAATGAGGAAGAAGTGGAGGAGTAAGAAGAAAAGGAGGAGAAGGAGGAGGAGGAGGAGGAGGAGGAGGAGGAGGAGGAGGAGGAGGAGGAGGAGGAGGAGGAGGAGGAGGAGGAGGAGGAGGAAGAAAAGGAATAAGAGGAGGAGAAGGAGGAAGAAGCCATAATGGAGCAGAATCACATGGCCAGGAGAAACTGCAAGTATAAAAGGATCTAATAGCCAGAGAATAAGTTAGTGTAGTGCTAGAACTGCCCAATCTAGCCACATATTTTATAATTATAATAACTGTTTTGTGTGTGTTTTCATATGGGCTATTGGGGTTGAAAATTCCAGCAACATAAGTTCTTTTTATTTTGTAGCTGAGGCTATTTTAGAATTCACTATGTAGACAGGACTGGCCATAAGCTCACAGAGATCTACCTACCTCTGCCTCCTAAATACTGAAATGAAAGGCTTACAATACCATGCCTGGTGAAACATCAAGCATTTAATTGGTGGGTCTTCTAAGGGTATGGTTTAATGGTGATATGTTTGTGTGTCAAGGTGACAAAGTGTCAGGTGTGCTGGTTAGTCTCTGTCAACTTAACACAAACTACAGCTGTCTGGGAATATGCTCTTGGCTTCCTTTATTGATGGATTGTGGCCTGATTGTTGTGAGATGAAGTGACCTCTTTCCTATGCAAGTTTTTCTGGGTCACAGTGTTTGTCATAGTAGCACAAAACCAAACTAGGACACCTAGGTATCCTTAATGCTGTCAAGTAAACACGTAAAATTGACAATCACAGTTCTGAAAAATGTCTGGTGATGCACATGAATCTGGGATAGCTCAGTTATCTTTATAGGTTAGTATTTTAAAGTTTACAAGGAACTTTTTTATTGACTGTTTTTAAGTATTTAAATTTCAAATGCTATCCCCTTTCTCTGTGTTCCCCTCTCTCATTCTCCCTCCCCCTGCTTCTATGAGGATGTTCCTTCTACTCATCTACTCTCACCTCACTTCCTGGCACCTACACTGGGCTATCAAGCCTTCATAAGATCAAGGGCCTCTCTTCCTATTGATGCCAGACAATGCCATCCTCTGCTACATATGTGGGTAGAGCCATGGGTCCCTCCATGTGTACTCTTCGGTTTGTCATTTAGTTCCTGAGAGCTCTGGGAGTGTCTGATTGGTTAATATTGTTCTTCCTATGAGGTTGCAAATCCTTTCAGCTCTTTAGGACTTTCTATAACTCCTCCATTTGGGTCCCCATGCTCAGTCTAATGCTTGACTGTAAGCATCCACCTCTATATTACAAGGAACTTTTATACTGACTATTTATTTTGATTAACTCCAAAGGAGCTGGATGATGGTCTAGTCCACACAGATAGTAGCTCTGAGTTTCTGGCTTGTAGTTAGCAGTTCTCACTATGGTAGGATCCCTTTCTACTCTATTTTCTTCTGGGGTAGGTGTATGGGTCCTGGGCTATATCATGAACAGTGTTTGGTTGTTCCCATCTGGAACCACATACTATGTTAATCAAGATGGTGCCAGGTATGGTTTGAGGTTATGACTCAGGAGACCTCCTTTGACACTTATGTGAGAAGTATAGCTAGCTCTTCATTCTTAAAATCATGTCCTATTTTGTTGAAGCTATCCAGTAGTGCTGGTTTTGTCCGTATAAAATTTATGCATTGAAATGCTAAACACTGTTTCTTAGACCATGCCTATTTGGACATGGAATCCTTACAGTAAAAATTACAACCATGCCATTGGTGTAGGGGGAAGCCTCCATATGATATATTGCTTCTTTCTGGCAAAGTCATTACCAACTGAAAAATCACACAGCCAGCCTACTCTGGGGTCCCTTTTGGGTTTTCTTGTTTTTGTTTTTTAAAGAGAAGATACTTTTCTTCTAAAAGGAAAAGAAATATTTTATATTTAAAAGAGAAAAGAAATCTGATGTATTAGTGCATACCTTTAATTCCAGCAGGCAAATCTCTGGATTTGAGGACTTTGAGGACAGCCTGAACTACATGCATAGTGAGTTCCAGCACAGTCAGGGCTACATAATGAGACCCTGTCTACAAAACAGAACCAGGAGAGCAGGAGGGAGGGAAGGAGGGAAGAAGGGATTGAGGGAGGGAGGGAGGGAGGGAGAAAAGCGGGGACTTAATCTGAAGAAGCCAAGACTGAAAGTCAAAAGTAGCTTTCCAGGACATCCCAAGAGGGCACAGGACCAGCTGCTCTGGCCTGGTCACTGGCCTTTCAGTCACTGAACACAGTCAGCAGGCTGATGCAGTAGAGTTCAGACACAATGGCTCAAATTCCACTGGAAGCTTCTCTAGGAGGGAAAGCTAATGACCAAAATGTAACCTGTCTTCTAGACACATGAACAAAGGTTCTGAGGTTCAGCAGGCAGACAGTCAGCCTTCCATTTAGTTGTAGACAGTCTTAAGAGATCTAGGAAGTAAACTGTCACTCTTTGGGGGAGGTGGCTGTGCCCTGGCAACTCCCGAGCTGGTCCAATCTGCATCCTTGGTTTATCCTTTCTGTTTTCTCACTTATCAAATATTTATTGTCAACAGCGGGCAGTTCTGTTTGCACACAGTGTGATGGGGTAATGAGATAGTTAGGTTCCCCCCTGTTATTGATGGGGAGTGCTGATGGCATGAATAATTTCCTCTCTTTATAAATGGGAATTTAATTATTGATGCCTTGTTTAGGCAGTGACAAAGGTGCTATCAACAAATACTGTGGTAGGAGGCCTTGGGAGGCACGAGGCTGCCAGGTTCACTCTGGAGTCCATGAGGGGCATGAAGCAAATGTATTCAGTTGCTTAGTAGAGAGAATGAATGTCCTTATTTTATCTCACCTCATCTAGAAAATTTACATCCATACCCCTAGACATATTCATATATACCTATATGCATATGTTGTTAGAAGAAATTATAAAACATATCAAGTAGAATAAAACTCTAAAACAAAATTCTACCAATATACAATCCTATACAATATACCAAAAGCAAGCCTAAGCAACAAGGAAGTAGCCTCTTCCTACTTTCACAGCACAATAACCCAAATTCTCAGCATCACTGTAGAAAAATTTATTCATGCAGCAGGCAGGTTTTTTTTTTTTTAAATGTGGCCTGGAAACTTATTTCAGCTCCCAAGATAGAAAGAACAGAAAGTCTTGAACCCAGTAGTTTAAAATTTCTAACTTTCTTCTTTTGATTCAAGGCTGTCTGTTTTAAGAGTTAAAAAGTCCTGTCTTGGGAGGACATTATTCCCAGGAACGGTAGGCTAGCTCACATTGGACTAGATAGAAGGAAGGGAGAGGGAGGGGGAGTGGAAGTGATAAGTTTGCTTTGGAAGGTCTGAGAAGAGTTGGGAGAGAGGAATGAATGAGATCAAAATTTGTATGTCCTTTCTGTGCTGCCCAGGGATGAATCCATAAGGCACTGCTCTTAGTTTCTGTATTAACTTAGAGGGAAACTTACGCAGAGCCCTTGATGCCTTGCAGATGAAAGAGGAAGATGTCATCCCATTCTTTGTTGTAGGAACCTACTTAGGATCCACCTGATTTTCAGATGCAGGAGTACATCTACAAAAGGAAAAGTGATGGTACCTGCATTATAAGTCTGAACAGGACCTGGGAGAAGCTGTTGCTTGAAGCTTGAGCTATGGTTGCCACTGGGAACCTTGCTGATCTCAACATCATCTCCCCTTGGAGCACAGGTCAGCAAGCCATGCTGATATTAGCTGCTGCCACTGGAGCCATTCCCATTGGTCACTTCATGCCAGAGACCTTCACTAACCAGATCCAAGCAGCCTTTGGGGAAGCCACCTCTTCTAATGGTTACTGACCCCAGGGCGGACCACCAGCCCCATCACACTGGCATCTTTTGTTAACCTGCCCACCATTGCTCTATGTAACAGATTCTCCTCTGCTATGTGGACATTGTCAGCCTTTGTAACAAGGGAGATTGCTTAGTGGGTCTGACATGCTGAATGCAGGCTTGGAAGGTATTCCACATGTGTGGCAGTGTCTCCTCTGAGCATCTGTCAGAGGTTATGCCTAATCTTTACTCTCTACAGACCCAGAGGAGGTTGAGAAGGAGGAGCAGGCTGCTACTGAGAAGGCTGTGACCAAGGACAAATTTCAGGGTGAATGGACCACACCAGCTCTCCCGAGCTCACTTACTGCTGGGAAGACAGAGGCAGCCGACTGGCCAGAGAGCAGGTGTCCTCTGTGCCCATCCAGCATTTCTCTACTGAAGACTGGAGAGCGCTCAGCCAGTCACCGAGCACAGTACAGCAGCTCCCACAGTGCAGGCCGCTGAGTGGGTTGGAGTCAGCACTGAGTCACCCCCAGACACTGGGAAAAAATAGGGAGGAAAATAACATTCCCCAAAGCTGGGAGTGGGGGGAAGCATTATATGAAATTGTAAAAGAATTAATAGAAACATTGATTGCTTAAAAGAAACCAAAAACCTAACATTCAAGCTGGGTAGGCATTCACTTGGCTAAGGGACCACTCTTAGGACAGTAGGCTCATCATAAGCATGCTAAAGAGGAATTAGTCCTTTACGGGGGTACCATTTTTCTTCTCCCCAGAGTTCCCTGCTCATTTTGTTATTTACTGGGGCTGCAGCCATATGACCCACTTTTTTGAATTCCTCTTTTCTCTCTCTTCTGAATGTGACTCAACATGTTGGGCTTCCTCAACATTTTGGGTTTTCTTACCTTTTCCCTAAAACCCTCTCCTCTCACCATGTGATTGCTTGAAGCCAAGTGTCTGATCCCCTTGCTAGTTTAAATGGCATGGTCTTTGTTCCTTCTCTCCTCTGCGCTCCTCCTCTGGGCATCTGCCAAGGTTTATAGCTTGCCTACCTGGCCTTTCTTCTGTCGTGGTGGTGGTTGTTTCTCTGTCTTTTAAACACTCATAAAATTGTCCTTGAGTTTCCAATTCAGTCCCTTATTAATGAGTCCAGGGACCCTGAAGGGATCCTGACTTCCCTGGGTTCTGCCCTTGCATTCCTACCCCTCCCTATTCCAAAAGAAGTGAAGGTAAAACCTAACAGCAGTGCAGGTTTTCCCTTCAGGAGGCTTTTCCTCAGTGCCTTTGTTGTTAAAAGGCCAGCTGGTGTGAGCACCTTATTCTTCCCAGACTTTTGGAGGGAGCTGCACAGGATGTAGGGCTTATGTCTTCTTTTCTGGCATGAAAATGACGTGGATTTTGGAGTCACAGTAGCTGCGATTCACTCAAAGGCAGGAACAATATAGGAGGCTCCTCAGACCGGGGGTAGCCCTCCTTTTTAGGGAGAGCTTTTGGCTTTAACAATCCAGCCAGAACCTGCTTCTACATTTTCCATAAACTCCAAGGTGAAGCAGGCCCTGCTGGTCCATGGATCTCACTCTGAGTGGTGTGAACTCTTGGACCAGACAGCCAATCCAGACAAAAGGCTAAAACAGGTAAACAACAAATATGCTTACATATATATATATATATATATATATATATATATATATATATATGTATGTATGTATGTTGTTGTTTAATTTTTTATTCTTTGCATTTGTTACTGGGATGAGTAAGATTCTTTTTTTTTGTTTGTTTTGTTTTTTAATCAAACTGCCTTAAATAGCTTTTGGATCTAAGATTTTCATGTTTTTCCTCCCAAAATCTCTGATGACTCTAGAGAGGCTGGCTTAGAAACATTTTCTTTCCTGCTAGTACTTCTATGCTTATGAGTAACTCTAGAAAGTGTAGCCCAGCTTCCCCGACTACACAAGGCCTCAGTTACAGGCATGGGTACCAAGCACCCTTTCAGTTTGATAGAAACATTTAAAGGCTTGTCCCACTTAAAGGCTTCATCTAAGACACCCCTCCCCCCACTGCTTTGCAGATGTTCTGGAAAAGCTCTGATCCATCATCTTCACAGAGATGTCAGTTTCCTAGAGAAGACCATGTGAGCAGGGCTGATTCATAATTGCAGGCACATAATAAAGCAATAAATAAACTGCATCCACCCTAGGTACTCCAGCATCTCAGCCTTTGTACTAGCTTGTGCCCAGAGAACAAAAGATGCTCAAGGGAGTCCTCTGGCAGGAACCCTGCTCTCCTCTCTCCGACCCCAACAGGCAAGCAGGGTTGCTTGGTAAGGCCCTGCCTCCCTTTCATCTCTTGGCTCTAGCTGCCAGCCTGATGCCCTCTTAAAAGTTTGTAAGGACCAGAGATCTTCCTTATCAAGTGCTTACTGATGAAAGAACAAGGGAGGGGGAGAGAGAGAGAGAGAGAGAGAGAGAGAGAGAGAGAGAGAGAGAGAGAGAGAGAGAGAGAGAGAGAGAGGTGAGAAAGAGAGGAAGAAAGCTCAGGCCAATTATTTTTCTACAAAATACTGTATGTGACAACAGCAGCATCCCCCAAAGGGCAGCGTGTAACAACAGAGCCTAATTAGAGTGATTTCGGTGTAATCATTAACTCGCATCTAACACCTACGAGAGGATTTCTGTTTAAACTAAAACATGACCTGCATGGTGGAGAGGCCTTGTAAACTGTCTCTGAAATAAAATCTATGACAGGAAAGGTCAGAGCAGCTCTCATTTGAATTTCAAGTAGGGAGCTGGCTCCGAGGTGGCCAGTGCAGCCGGCCTGCCCGAGGACTCTTTTTCCCAGGTCTGGCTGCCAGCAGAAGCGGCTGAAAAAAAAATTCCTCCAGGACTAATTAATAGGACTGCAAAACAAGAATTTTTCATCTCCTGTCTCTGCTCACTTTCCCTTTTCTTCTCCCAACCAGGCAGGAAGCAAGCAAGGATCTGAGATGGTGTCTGGGGAGGGAGGTGATTTCCTGTGTTGTTGCTATGAGACAGAAGGTCACTGCAGAGGGGCCTGATCCAGACACCTGCCTGCCTTCCCTGGGCCAGGCCAAGATGGCTCTAGTCTTCCTAGTGCATCTTCCTGCCAGCCAAGCAGGGGAGGCCTGACTAATAAACTCTCTTCCCAGCGGGAATGATGCTAAGGCGCTGCCTTCCGCTGGGCTGCGTAAAAGCAGCCATCAAACCAGCAAGATGCAGCTTGATTTGCAGGTCTCCAGTGAAGTTTAGGAAGGCAGACTGTAAAACGTTCAGGGAGAAGGAAGCATGAAAACATTTTTAGGGAAAGCATTTAAAAAGTCGGAGACAGACATAATAATAAAAAAAAAGTTCGTAGGGAAGCTTTTATTTATTCATTTTGAAACATTGCAAGGCATGCTGTTAACAGCATTTATCTGCCTCTCTCTCTCTCTCTCTCTGTCTCTGTCTCTCTCTGTCTCTCTCTGTCTCTCCCTCTCCCCCTCCCTTTCTCCCTTCTCTCTCTCTCTTTCTTTCCGTTCCTTCTTTCTTTCCCAAGGCAGCCACAAAGCCAAGGAGTTGAATTCATTTCTTCTTAAAGCACTGTATATGTGCAGATCTTTAGTGCACTTCTGTGAATTTATAAAGCTATAACCTTTGGTGCATACTGTTGACTTGGCTAACCCCCTTCCTTCCTCTGCTTTCTTCCCTGTCCCTTCCTTCCCCCTTTTTGGCCAACAAAGCAGGGCTGTCCTTTGTCATGCGTACTGATTGTCCAGTTAGGAACACTTCATTTGTGCTGTGTCTTTCAACCCTTCTTTCCTTTGTTTGCTTTAAATGAGCATCTGGGATGAGAAGTGAAGAGTATCAGCATCACTGACAGCAAAGTGAGGCTTGGCTAAGCCCTGCACTCCCAGGAAGGACTAGAAGGACCACTACCTTCAGCCTGTAAGTTACCTTCAGCACAGCCCAAGTCAGTGGGGCCACCTCAGTGGCGAGCATAGGTAACACTTGTTAAAGGGGAGACCTGGTTTCTCTGGGCAACCTCTGTGGGGAGAGTGACAGATCTTAGTTAAGAGTTTATCAGGCATCCTGGGCTTGTGCTCAGAGTGCGCAGTAAAGAGATGACTTCACCTCATTGGGATTCTTAATTATCCAACTCATGAGAATATTTGCTAAATCTGCCCCAGCTAGGTCCTTCTGGAAAGACCTCCAGTAGCCTAACAATGTGGTTAAGAAGAAATGGAGATTGTTACATGAACACAAGGCAGTTTCGGCTACCTACAACAGACTGGCATGCACTGTGTAAGGGCACTGGCTGAGAGTCTGGGTAGGCAGGAGTAAGAAGGGCATGGGACAGGGTAACAGGGGCAAATATCACAATGCCTCCTATTTTATTTTTAGCATAGACAAAATTGTCAAGGAAGAACAGAACACTCTTGGCTGGTCCGTTCTGCCGCTGTTGAGAGCCACCGTGTTCTCATGGCACATCTGGGACACAGTAGTGAGTGGAATGAAATGGCTCTTGATCTTTGTGCTCTACAGACCCATGTGAATTCCTAAGTGTATCTTCAGTTCCCAAAGCAACGGAAGTAGGATGGTGCTGATAGCCAGAGGGAGAAGGCATTCCTAAGTGACTGAATTCGGGCTTAGCACCTCAGTTGATTTGGATTTTTCAGCTTCAGGTACTCCTGCCCTTGGGATTAAAAGACAAAGCTCAAAGTCTGACTTAGTGGACATGTGCTGACTGACACAATGAACAACTGTTTGCACTGCCGTTCACAGGCTCCAAGTGGAGAAAGGCTTTTTCTATTGTTCACTCAACACCACCTTCAGTCAGTATGTGTCTCATCTTAGGCCTCATTAAGTTGGCTGGTGTAGAACCTTGCCTTCTAGTGGGTTAATGACCTAAAAGACTCAGGTGGGCTGAGAAGCTCTGCATAGGAAAGCTGATTTGACTGATAACTGAAGTTTTAATCAGGAGACCCACATACCAAAACCTGGTGGTATTGATCAGTTCCAGACTGCAGGGGAACCGACCTGCAGTGGTATTGAGTACCCCCAAGTTCCCTCTTTCTTGTCCTATAAAACCCCAAGACATTGTTACTAACCTTCCTAGAACTTGTTTTCAGTTGCTGATCTTTCTGTTAAAATCTGGTCAGAAATCATTTGAATGATTAAAGTTCACTTGGGGGCATTGAAAACTTTCTAGTGAAGCCCATTTTAAAACTTGAAGCCCTTTCTTTTTCTTACAACTTTATTTTAAAAAGAGAGATACATGTACAGATTTTTAAAAGCATTTTGGCATAACACTATATCAATATATTTTTGTCAGTACTTAATTCTTTTAGAGGTTTAATAGTATGCATTGAAATCCCACTAGTTACCATGAGCATAAAGTACATGTAGGACAGAATGTAACATGGAAACAGAGTTTTCGTGGTGTGTATAGATTAAACATAATGATTTTTGAATACCAAAAATTGCCATAAGGCTATATTTTTAGCTCTTGAATTACTGATGATTTAAGGTCCAGGTATACCACACTCGGAAAAGATGCTATACACTTACTTTTTTTTTTTTTTTTTTTTTCCTAAGAAGGACTGAGACTTTCACTTTTTGGCCTTTGTTCTTTTTTTTTTTTTTTTTTTTTTTTTTTTTTGAGCTTTATATGAAGTTCATCCATCTTGTGATTTTCTCTCTCTCTCTCTCTCTCTCTCTCTCTCTCTCTCTCTCTCTTTCTTTCTTTCTCTCTCTCTCCTTCCTTCCTTCTTTCTTTCTTTTGTTTGCTTTACTTCTTCTTCCTCCTTGTTCTCCTCCTCCTTGTTGTCTTCACCCCTTCCCTGCTCAATTCCCAAATGAGAAAGTAGACACATTTAGTCATCCCTGCTTTTTTGTTGTTTGTTCTTTGTATGGTTTCCCTGGAATTGGGAGAAGGGGAACAAGTGTGAAAGAAGGGCAAGTCTTGATCTGGTTGGTGCAGCCTGTGGCTTTCCTTTAGCTGTTCACTGGTTCTTTATACCGTCCATGGGTAGACCCTGTAGCAAGCAATACCCAGATGCTAACTTTGCTATGATACTTTGTTTCATAGTCTCAGTACTAGAGTCTACTTGCCCAACAGGAATCTCTCTTAGGCTCCTATCAATCAAGACAAATGACAGATCTCTTTGTGGACTTGTGCTGGGTAGGTGGGAGGCCCATACATCCCTGCAAGGCCCTGTTCTGGGAGGATGAACATAAACTGCTGTCAGGCAGATGGCTCAGTTGGTAAAATACTCATTTTGCAAGCATGAGCATTTAACTTTGGACTCCCTAGCTCTCATATAAAAAGATAGGCCTGGCAGTATGCACCTGTAATCTTAGTAGCTGGCTGGAAAAGTCAGTTTATTCATGAGGTCTATGTTTATGATTGGTGAGAGACTCTGTCTCAAAAAAATATGGTGAAAAACCCCATTGAGAAAGACACCCAGCAGTGACCCCTGGCCTCCATGTGGGTGTGCATCTACACATGTGTACCAACACACACACACACAAACAGAGAGCGAGAGAGAGAGAGAGAGAGAGAGAGAGAGAGAGAGAGAGAGAGAGACAGAGAGAGAGACATAGAGAGAGACAGAGAGAGAGACATAGAGAGAGACAGAGAGAGAGACAGAGAGACAGAGAGAGGGGGAGGGGGAGGGAGAGAGAGAGAGATGCTGAATTTCCAGTCTTCAGGCATCAATCACTAACACTGCTGTAAAAGGAACAAATCTCCAGGACTCTGCTGTATCCTCAAACTATGTGGCCCAGGTCCCCTTGGTACTCCAACCCCTTGGTAGCTTGGCTTCTCCCCATCCTTGGCTCCATACTAGCTATCGGAGTCCTGCTCCTCCTAGCACGCTGCCTCATCCAATTCCTAAAGCAGCAAATGAGCAACATTGCACAAATCACCACCGATCAGGTTTTAGTTCAGTACAAAACTGTCCCCAACTTAGAAATCCAATGTTTTGATGACACCTTTCCTCTATAAAAAGAGAAAGGGGAATTGTGGGACTGAAGGCTTAAAGTTGGAAACGTGAGAAGTTGAGTTCGGTTGAAGCCCCGAGGACAGGTAACTGTCAAGCGGCAGGTGCTTTCTGAACTCCTGATTGCAAATCCACTTTGCCTGGATGCATCACACTGGGGCAGATGTACCAGGCTCTAGGCAAGCCCCAAACCCCACTTCCACAGGAGAGAGCGATGTAGACTCTAGCCAAATCAGCCACTCCTTAAGTCCCTCCCCTGCACACACACACACACACACACACACACACACACACACACACACGCACGCACGCACGCACGCACGCACGCACGCACGCACACACGCACGCACACGTAGCTTTAGAAAAACAACGATAGCCAATCTTAGAGACAAACGTATAGGAATCTGGTGGTTGGATCCTGGGCTGTTTAAAAAGAACAGAAAAAAGGAGAGAGGCACGCGAAAATAAAAAACACTCATTGAAACCTTCTCCTCAGTGCTGGCTCCTTTGTGGTCCTGACTCCTTCATACTCCATGAGCGCTTTATCCCAGAGCCTTATCGCAGGCTCTGGACTTTTCTAACAGTCAGGCGGGAGTTTATGGCCCTGGCCAGCAGAGCTATAATCTAAGCACTGGACTGAGTGCCTGGCGGCACCCCGCTGGGATTTGTTCCCAAGCCTCCCAGCCTGAACTCCTGTGGGCCAGGCAGAGTACACCAGAAGCAGCCTTCCATAGGACCTGCAGAGTGAGAAGCTACCTTCCCCCGGAGGAGGAAGAGAGCAGAACCCCCTCCCCCAGACCATTAAGTACAATACCCAATTACATCTAGATGGGCTAATGAGTTTCTCAGCAAACCTCTACTGGAAGACTGAAACCTCAGTGTCCCACCCCCACTTGTAAAAACCCCAACTGCATAGAGGAACTTGTTCTTTTCCGCAGAGAGCTGGTCTGTCTGTATTTACGTGTATGAGTGGGACAGTAGGTCCACAGAGTACGGATGACACTACTTAGCAGGCCTATAGCTATTAGGATTCCAGGGGTGACCCTAGCCTGCTGTTCTCAGCTTTAGCTGAGCTTTTGGGGAAAAAAAAATCATGTATAGATTAATCTCACAATAGAAACACAAGTAGCACTTTTTAAATTTTGTTTGTAAAGTGAAGATAGTAAAAGCTCCTGCAAAGATGAAATGGGAAGAGGTATGTGGAGGAGCCAGTTACTCTTCCATTGTCTCCCCCTCTCTTCTGTTTCTTTTAGTTTACTCTCTCCCTTCTGCTTCTACTTACTCCCAAGGACGAGGGGAGATCTGATGGAGGCAGATGGAAATCGGAACTTTCTGAAAAAGAACAGCGATGGAAAAGGATTACCTATATCATTTATGCAGAAGGTGGAGCCACAGGAGGGAGATCTGGAACGTTCCCAGCCTCTGGGATGCACCAGCTCAGTCTGCTGCCGGGGGCTGCTCTGCACTCCCAGTGTGTACACTGTAAGTGGATTCCCTGGCACACTGGGGATTGCCCTGCCAGGCCCATCCCTGCACAAATGGGCTGCTAAGTGACTACAATCTCAGTACTGGGTTCTTCAGTGAGCTTTCAGTTTATAGCTTGTGGGGGAGGGGGAGCCCTGGGAGCAGGGCCTGCACGTCCTCTCATCCCCTGGTTGTCTGTAGTGCTCTCCGTGATAGATGATAGTTTGGGGTGTAATAGCTGCTGTGATGGGCCACAGAGGAGTATGAAAATTCATAAGGAAATGTTAGGTTGTATTTTATGGGACTCTATGTGAGTGTGTGTGTGAGAGAGTGTGTGTGCGCAAGTGCAGCACATGAGAGAGACAGAGAGAGAGAGAAACAGAAACAGAGAGACAGGGAGAGACAGAGAGAGAGAGAAATAGAAACAGAGAGACAGACAACAGACACACACACACAAAGAGAGAGACACAGAGAGACAGAGGATGTCAGTGATTTTATAGAGCTATGCCATTTTGACAGTGTAGTGTTTTCTATTTGCTCCCCTGTTCGTGCATAAATCCATCGAGACAGATGCTTGTCTTCTGATGCATGGACGGCTTGCCTTTGAGTCTTTTTGTCTCTTACCTTCACAGTGAAGCTTCAGCTGTTCCAGGGAGTATCTCTGTGTGTGCTTGGCTTGAGCACTCTCTTCTTTCACATATTACAATCTTGGCCACATCTGGGATTTTTTTAAATTCCCACGATACTGAATACAACCTCCATGGGAGTAGTTTTAGCCTTGGAACCTTCAAGAATAAGCAAGAGAGTGAGGGCAAAGACCAGGAACATTAGAGTTTGTTCTCTCTAAGGGGACGAATTATCAGTGAGTTATAGAAATGTGTTAAGAGGTTTTTTTTTTTTTTTTTTTTTTTCATTTTATCTCTCCAAGTTGAATGACATCAAATTCTTTTCAGAAACCTTTTATATTGTTCTATGTAGTATTGTAATATTATACTTCTTTGAGTATATCTTAGTAGGTCATCGTTTTCTGTTTAAAGGAACATCTTAGGGTGATCAGAAACAAACAAACAAACAAAACAAAATGGCGGATGTGATGTAACATTCATCCCATTAGTCCCCCCTGTGATTATGGTGGAAGCCTTTATTATGTCCCAAGTAAAAGGGAACAGATTAGAAAGGAAGCCTGCCCCCTGTGTCTGCAGCTAATGAAATGAGGTTGTGAGAAGTTGTAGGTGTGCCAAGATCTGTGCATTTCTGGGCTTGTGCATGTGAGCCACTGGGCCTTGCAGTCAGTCTTGGAGAAAAGAGGATGGTCTGCCCTAGAAGGGCTTGTTAGTACTTGTTGGAACACAATTCCCCAGTTCATAGTTATCTCGAGAAAAGTGTTTACTTCTTCATCTTACATGAATTTGGTCTTGTCTGTGCCTCCAGTTCATTACTTGGGACTGGCTTCTAGGGTCAGCTTCCCTGAGTTTCCCAAGAACCAAGCATGAGATAAAGGCTCTGCCTAAGGGGTGGGCACTTGGAAGAACTTCCACCAGTGCTCATCTCTACCACAGGAGAGGCTCAGGTGTTTGCTTCTCCTTTAAGCAGCCATTTGGCCAATATTGGTATAAGAAAGGAAAAAGGATACTTACTCGCCAGTCTCTTACTTTTTATTTAGAACTTTCAAAGTAAGATTTCAACATTTGCTGAGGTCTCAGAGGGCTATGAAGGGGCTCCTGCCAGGGAGGCTGCTGCTCTGTGAGGCAGGAGGAGCAAATCTTTAATCAGCTGCTTTGACTTTTTCCCCCTTTCTCTGCTCCCTTGACTCCCTATAGGGTTCTGTGTAGAAAGCAAAGGTGGAAAGACACCGTCCCCTCCCCTTGACTTAGGCAGAAAACCAAGTGTGCTGTTTCCTGTTGGGCTGTGTGAGCACACGGATGCTGATGACAGCTTTCCGGAACAGTTTGATAGAAGAAGGAGCAGAGAGCTTGAGAGAGTTGTCATTCGTCCTGTTAAATAAATGCAGGGTTCTTAGGAACCTGTAGTTACTTATGCATGAACCTGGGGTCAGTTGAGAGTCAACAAATACTCAGGATGCAGGTCTGGCTAGTTTGTCAACTTGACACAAACTAGTGTCACTGGAAAGGTGGGGACCTCAATTAAGAAAATGCTTCTATAAGATCAGACTGTAAGCAAACCTGGAAGGTATTTTTAAAATTAGTGATTGATGGGGAAGAGCCCAGCCCATTGTGGGTTGTGTCATTCCTGGGTTCATGGTTCTGGGTAAGAAAGCAGGCTGAGCAAGCCAGAAGGAGAAAGCCAGTAGGCAAGACTCCATTATGACCTCTGCACCAGCTCCTTTCTCTAGGTTCCTACTGCGCTTGAGTTCTTGTTCTGGCTTCCTTTGATGGAGATCTGTGATGTAGATGCATAAGCCAAATGAACCCTTCCTCTTCACTTTGGCTATCTATTTATCTGTCTGTCTATCTATCTATCTATCTATCTATCTATCTATCTATCTATCTATCTATCTATCTATTTTACCACAGCAGTAGTAACCCTGACCAAAGCAAATAGGCACTGTTCCCTGTGCACTCACCCTTACAGATGAATTACTCATGTGCTGCCTTTAGATGTTAGAGGACTTCTATAAGGCAAGCTTGTTTATTCCCACTTGATAGATGAGGAAGCCAAGGGTCCACTGCCAAGTTTCCACAGCACCCACACAAGACAGCTGAACATCTCTGTCCTGAGAATGGACGTGC
Organism: Micromys minutus; assembly: GCF_963924665.1. NCBI lineage: Eukaryota > Metazoa > Chordata > Mammalia > Rodentia > Muridae > Micromys > Micromys minutus. The sequence goes on from NC_137971.1 coordinate 43,589,023, forward strand.
TGATTTTCTCCAGCATGGAGGATTGCTAGGTTGTGGCACAGAAGAAGAGTACAGGTGGAATTGAGTTTTCCAGTCAACTGATCTGAAAAAATACCATCCAGAGTTATGATGGAGCCCACTAAGGAGAACACTTAAAAGCAGTTTGCAGGACACAGGCAGGGAGCAATTGACAAAGTAATGTATTATGAGAAAGACTCAACTGCTCATTGACAGCTTCATGCTTCAAGAAGTCCAGGGGTTAAGAAATGTGGCTTCAAGCAGCTGGAACTGGCAAGGAAACCATTTCTTCTTCAGAGCCTCCAGAGTACGCAGCAGCCAGCAACTTAGTTTTAGTTTGGAGTGACCCATGTCTGGTTTGTGTCCCGTAAGAGAACATATGTGTATTGCTATAAGGTAGTAAACTTGTACTAATTTGCCTTAGCAATAGGCAGCTAATGGAGCCTCGGTGGGGCAGAGATAGAATTAAGACAGAATTTGAAGTTTATCTTCTCTCCCAACTTCTGTAAGTTGCTAAACACATAAAAATGCCACCAGAAAAAGCCTCCTCAGTCTCCTTGGTACGCTTCCCTCCCTCTTTTCCCTGTTTTGCTGTTATGCTCAGTTCACATGCTTCTTCTCCCCCTGCCTTTCTTTAAATTAACAGATTCTTGCTGTAAAAGAAATTGATTCTTCACTCTAAAGTAGGTCATTATAACACAGGTTTTAAATCATTTGGTCCCCCACTTGTGAAATATAGACTTCACTTTAATCTTCTGTGCATTACCGGCATTAAAAAAAAAGGCCCATAATTTGTGAAAAATGGAGATTTCCCCCCACCATCAGTCACCGGGACAGATGCATGCGTTCCTCACCCTCTGAGTCATACCTGGAATGCAGCAGGAGAGATGTTCTTCATCCACACAGGCAGCATGTCTTCCTTCTGTATCCACACTCAGGAGACCAAGGTCAGAAACCTAACAAAACAGTGAGTCCAAGAAGCCATTGGCTCTTCTCTTGCCAACATTGCGATTTTCAATTCCCCTTCTCAAAACTTATATTTAAGTGACTTTTCTAATTTTCTAAAGCCATTTAAATTGATTTTCAAACACCCAAGCTAAGTTTGTCTTATTAGTAAAATGTTGGCATCGTCAGAATTTGCATTATGTTCTCTTTTATTTGCCCCAGGATGCTTGGGGGTGGCTCCCAGATTCATGAGGATTGCTGCTTCACTTCAGAAGATCACCCCCCAGAGCAAGGCAGACCTGCTCTGATATGCGACTCATGAGAAGTGGAATATTATAGAGAGAACAAGTCATTATGATGAATTTTAAATCCCCAGAGTCTGGTACTGTGGACAAAGGCCTTTGGCAATGATTGTTCAATACTCTGCCTGTCACTCTTCATTGTCCTCACACATTCTGTGGGCGTAGGAATCATGAGATGTTGTCTACGAATTCTTTGCTTCTAGCACAAGGCACCTGTTACATAACTTCATATAAGTGTTGGAATCCTGAAACCTAGCTTCAGATCCTTATCCAGGTACATGCCTTTGCATGGCCCTTGTATAGTTTAGATTACCATTTGGTTCTTTTATAGAGATCATTGGTGCTACGAGAATTGAACAGGACAGTACATTTAAGCCATCCTGCAAAATCTTATCATTGCCCACAGTAGGTACACAATTATGAGACACAGTGGGATGTAACTACTGAACACATCTACGCACAGCAGCTGTGGATTCCTGAGCAACACCTGCAAAAATCAAGCCAGTCAAAACTCCATTCTGAATGGGAGAGGAACTCAGATTTTCTTGAATGGAATGAGTTACCATATGTAAATGTGTCCAGACTGAGAACTAGTCTGCCTGGACTACTGTTCATAGACAGCGGTAAATGATCTCACTCCATATACTTTCCCTCCCCTTTCTTTGTGTGTGTTGTCTATGGGGGTGGGGGCAAAGGTTAGTGACTTGTGTCTTTCTCCATTGTTATCTATTGTTGGAGACAGGGTCTCTTGTATTGGCTAGCATGCCTGTCCAGCTCCCAGAATCTTTCTGTTTTCATAGTGCTGGAATTGTAGGAAGCGGTCACTGCACCCGGCTTCTTACTGGGGTATTTGGGATTGGACTTAGGGTCACACACTTCTGCAGTAGCACTCTACCCACTGAGACATCTCCCAGCCAGCCCTGCTTCCTCTCCTATCCTTCTCATTTCAGTTAGTTGGTGCTCCTTTTCTGATTTCATAATAAAGGGAGACGCTAGTAGTCCTATGGACTATTTCAGAATGCTTCCGTGTATTTTAAAATGTAACTCAAGTGAGCAAAGACCCAAAGCCGATTCTTTATCTTTATATTTTCTCGAGGTCCAAAGGGAAGGAAACTATAATTTCAAAGAGCCATATCCAGAGCTAGTGGAAGTCCGACTTCCTAAAGCAGAAGAAGTGGTTTCCATCGTGCTGGATGAAACCCAACGTTTGTAACAAATGTAACTGCTGTGGCTTTGCATGTTAAACAACAACATCTTTGTTTGATAAACCATAAATACATATGCTTAGCTTTCTAAGCAGCAGCATTGCAATATGGTGTCAGAAATTACAGCCAGCTCTTGATTTCACTGCAAAGAAAAATTTTGCATAACCTAAAACTGCACTTATGTTGGAGACTGGATTGTCAGATAGAATTTTAAATGTTGGTCCTTTCCTCCGTATGTCCTTTATGAAAATTTCCCTGCACCCCCTGCTCCAAACATCCCTCTTTGTTAGAAACGACTTGTGTTGGTAAGGTAAAACCCTCTGTCCAGGTTCTGTACCCTTCCACACAGGGGCTGACATGAGCATGGGGCTGGTTTCTCTTACCTGCCAACTTCCTTTTCCCATTAATATCTCAACATGCTTGAAGGTTTAAAATTAAGTTAGGTTTGAATTATCCAGTCATAAAAATCATCTAAAAAATGTCGGAGCAGGTGAAAAACACTTGCCTTTACATGGTTGGTTCCCTCTGAAATGTCCAGATGGAATTTGAGCTGAGAACAAGCATGAAGAATGATAGAATAAGATGCAATCATTTTCACCTGGCTTCATGTGCCTTAACTCAGGATACCCTTGACCAATGTGAAGCCCTGCTCCCCAATAGCCAGAATGCCAGAGCTTTCAAACTGACTTATATTTATCCAGAGTCCTACCTTGACAATCCCCAGGTAGAAAGAAGTCCCTCATACACAGGACTGAAGTTTGGAGAAGGTTCATTCTTGAATAAGAACAGAGGATAGAAAGAGGCTGATGAAATCTAATGACTCAGTTATGGTAGCTTCATTTGAAGGCCACGACAATGTGTGTGGTGTTATACTTAGGTGATTTGATGAAGTTTATGGTCTTGTAGCTCACAGTGTTTTACAAGAGGAATTTGGAGGCTACTCTTTATTTTAGAGAGAGGATGACCTGAAGGCCTTGGGAGTATAAGCATCTGCTAGGATTATTGTTCACTTTTACAGATAGCAGGAACTCAATTTTTCTCTCCCTCTTCTATCTATGATTTGCTTCTACTGAAGGTGATTGAGGATTTGGGGTTCTCTCTTCTTCTCCAGGGAGGAAGAGATTTGATGACCAAATTCCAGACACCAAAGTTTCCACAGTGCTACAGACAGACCCACTGTGGCTCTCTTAGTTACTTTTCTATCACTGTACTAAGGCACCAGGACAAAGGCAACTTATAGAAAAAGAAGTTAATTGGGCTTATGGTTTCCAGAGGATGAGCCCATGACCGTCATGGTGGTGAACATGGCAGCAGACAGGCTGGGAATCAGGGACAGCACTTGAGCAGTAGCTGAGAGACACCAGCCACAAAGCAGAGGGAGCGATCTCTTTGAAGTTTCATGGACTTCTAAAACAGCAAAGTATATACCTCTGTCAACAAGGCCATACCTAGCCCTTCCTGAACAGTTGCAGCGAATGGAGACTAAGTACATAAACATATGAACCTACCCTATAAGGTACATTCTCATTCAAATAAGCACATTAGTTTCCTTTTTCTTATATGCATGGGGAAATGAGAGTGCCCATTTGTCCAAAGCTTTGGAATATTGCTGTTCAACTCAGAGACTAGACACTGGGCTTATACCAACTGCGTTATATATAGTGGAAACTAGAAAATAGTTGATTACTCCTTAACTCTAGACAGGTGAGATACACAGAGAGTCAGATGCATACACAAAAGCACATAGACACATGCTCAAGCATGTATGGAAAGATATAGTCATTGAACTTCCCTTTCCACAGCAGGGACTATTCGTGTAGTTTAAGTTTGAGTTCAGAGGGGAGCAGGACCAGCCATCTAATCCATTATTTAGAGTCCACAAGGGGACCTGTGACCCCCCACCCTGTGATCCAGCCCCAGTCACCTCTGTTTATTTTTGAGCAGTCCTTGTGGCACTGTATCTTTGCAAAGAGAAAAGGTTTTGGCTAGATTGGATAGTTTAGGAGCCGTGTTCTGCCTGCCAGTTCCTATGTGTGTTGGTTAGTATCCCATTTTACTAACGCATGCACTGAGGATGGTGCTTGGACATTTTAAATTATAACATCAGCCAACTGTATAACCAAGGTTATATGTCAAGGGCCATTTCGGGAGCTCTAAATGTAACTTACTCCTTCCTCACAACCCACCTTTGATATAAAGTATTACTATCATGATATAACAGCTGAGGGTACTGGGTCAGGAAGAGGATATATGATATTTTCAAAGCCCCACAGCATTCACTACATGACTCCATTGATCAGGGGAAGGATTCTGGATTAGAATATGCATTTGGCAAGTTCTCGTTACTTTCCCTTTTTCACTTTGCTGTGACAGAATCTTTGGCAAAAGCAACCCAAGGAAAGATGGTCTTCTTCTGGTTCAGAGTTGGAGGGCACAGTCTACTATGGCAGAGAAATCATGGTAGCAGGACTTGAGGTAGCCAGTCAATGTATGCACAGTCAGAAAGCAGAGGGATGCATGTTGCTACTCGACTGGTTTTCTCCCTCAGTCTATGATCCAAGCCCATATCTTTAGGATAGATCTTCCCACTGAAGCTAATCTAGGAACTCTCTCACAGGCATTCCCAGAGGTTTGACACATAGGAGGTTCCAGATCCTGTCAAGTTGTCAAGTTAACAATCTGTGTTGAGAATAATGGATTCCTATTAAGTTATTGCTCCCAATAGTAGTTAACTTATATTTGTACTGGGAGATTAAGGGGAGCTTAAACGATAGGTCAGTTGCATACAAACTTGAGGCATCCAATACATGCATCAGTGAAGAGTTGGTCTAATGCTGCTATATGTTCAAATGCTAAATACTGGTCCCAAGACCTGGCTGTTCTCGAGGAGATTCTCAGACACATCAAATGACACTAAGTGACCTTGTTATCAAGGTTAATAAGAGGATAAAGTCGGTGATTGGACAATAGATAGAGATAGATATGTTTTCAGTTTCCTGGCTATGGGTCACAGACTGAAGAAAAGAAGAAAGGAGACAAAGGGTAGAGGAAGCTGCCACGTGAGGAGATGGACCATGAGCACATGACCAGGAGAAACAGCCAGTAACAAAGAACAGATGGCTGGGTTGTAAACTAGAATATTCCCCAAACCTGCCCAGTCTAGGCTTACAGTTTGTAAACAAAATACCTGGATTGTGTGTATCAAGTGGAAAGTCATGAGTAGGTGGAAAAGAAGGCGGGTATAGGCTCAGTTATGGGCTGTGTTATCTTTATAGAGGTTATACGTAGCTCATTTACTGTGGCGGGTGGAATCCTTCTATTGAGAATGAAAGATTTATCCAATTACAGATCCTAGAATGTCAAATGAAAGAGAATTTTAGAGATGATTCAAATTGGGTGACCTAGGGGGCACATGGAGAAACTCATGTCTCAATTTTGGATACTGAGGATGTTTTATTAGTTATTAAATTTGAAAAAATAAGATCCATGTAATCTTTGCATCTGCAATTTCCTCCAAAGGACAAAAGGATCTGGGAACATGGCATCTATTCTTCTGCAGGCGGTATGCTGGGCTGCAGCTCCCATCCTACGGGCGACATTTAGGACCCATTGCATAGACTCAGCCACTTTCTGTTACCTTCTTATCCATACGACTGTCTGTCCCTGTCAACATTGTGAGCTTCCTACCGAAAATGTATATACGGATGATGTGAGTGGCGGCTGGTGAGAGCTAGACTGTCTTTTCTCTCCAAGTTGTTGTGCGAGTATCTCCACAGTCACGTGACCACCTTCATATACAATCCTTACGTCACAAAGCAGCTGCTGGTGGTTATGAACTGAGCCATTTGGGCTTTGGTGGTGTTACGGCTTAAATGTGTTAAAATTTATACTGTGATGCCCTTATATTCAGTAGGAGCGCATCAGGAGGCAGGGCTTTTGGCAGATGACTGGATCCTGAAGTAGACTATTATAAATGTAATTATTGCCCCAATAAGAGAAAATTGCTTTTTCTACTAAATCATATATATATATATCCGATTTAGTGACACAATGATATTGGACTTGTAAGCCTGCAGAATCATAGGAACTATATCTCTGTTGTTAGTCATTCAGGAAATGTTATTTTCTTAGGCATCCCAAGTAGACTAAATTGTGCCTAGTATGGTGATATTGGTGATATAATGCTGCCCTTCTCGGGTTATGAATGGACAGTGAAGAGTGGCTTAGACTCAAAGCACAGGAAACAGCTCTTACCCCACTTCCCTGCTCACAAAGCCATGATGTGATTGCTGTGGCGGGCTTCTTGGATCCTGTACTATTGCTATGAGTGTGACATGGAGGTAGGGGGGTTTGGGATCTCCAGTGGGAATGAGGACTGTCCTTGAGAAGGTATTGCTGTGACCTCTGCCACAGTTCTGGATACTTTTATTAGGATAATTCAGCCTTAGTAACAGGCTGGATTCCAGCTAGATAACTCCTAAGAAATCCATGACTCTTTCAGCAAATCCACCTGCACTGCCTCTTCAGTCCATGCACATGCACATTCCATCTTGGCTTTTTCATGCTCTTTCCCATTTCCAGTCCGAGCCCTTCTCTTTGAATGCAATGGCCTTTGCCAGTACCACGTATACTGGCTAAATAAACCTGTGCTGAGGAAAAGAGCCCGTGACCAAAGAGCCTGAAGAAGGAAGGCTCCAGTTTGGATCCAGCACCCATATGAAAAGCTGATTGGGGCAGCATGCACCTGTAACACCAGAGTGGGGAGGTGACAACAGAGAATCCCTACAGCTGCCAGTCTACTCAGTCAGGAAGCTCCAGGTTCAGTAAGTGAGGAAAGAGAAGACCCAGACATTGGATTTGACCTCTAGACTCTACCTGCACAGGTGCACACACATGAGCACATACATATATGCAACACCACACACAAACACTCATACACACACACACACACTCATATACACACTAATACACATAGTCACACACACATCATATACACACACACTCATACACACAAACACTCATACACACATACACACACTCACACACACACTCATACACACACACACTCATACACACACACACTCATATACACACACACACTCATATACACACTAATACACACAGTCACACACACATCATATACACACACATCATACGCACACTCACTCATATCACACACATGCACACGCACAATTTTCTTTGGTTCAATTGCAAACAAACAAACAAACACAAAAACAAAAGAAAACCCTCACTGCTATTACTATAGAAACTTTTTAGAGTCTGATTTTCCTCTCCATCTTCCTTTTCTAACTTCAAGACAAGTTGTTGACCTCTCTGCATGCCTTTCAAGATCTGTAAAATGGGAATAACTGGTTTGCAAAAGAGTTCTGAAGAGTTAATGGGTAGCTTGTGAAATGTCCCCCACAGTCCCTGGCATCTCAATGGCCACCCTGACACTTCAGCTTACTGTCTGCTCTGGCCTTGTTTGGGGACTGGGTGGGGCCTTTATAGACTGGAAATGTGTAGGGATTGTGAGGAATTCTCTTAGAAACCCAACAGGGTGGGTGCCTAATATAGACCAAGTACCTCTAGAATTCATTCTAGTTATTGGAGAAAGGAAGCAGGGGGAGGGACTGCTCCGATGGTGACCACAGAAGGGGATGGAACTTAGACTGCTGGTAAGAAAGGCAAAAAAAATATAGCCTTCTCTTCTCTGTCCTCAGAAGGACAGTAACTCCACAGCACGGACAGTCAGTAACTACTGCTGACTGACAGGCCATGGAATGTTATAGAAAGTTTACAGGGCAGGGAATATAATATTAATATCCATGCAATGTTTTTATGTTTTAATTTTGGTAGAGGAAGTCTGAAGCCTGGGGCAAAAGCTACTATTTTCATTTGCTTCACCTGAAGTTATATTGGCAGAGGCCCTCGGGGTAAAGAAGCAAAGGATTAGGTTTGGGAATGGGAAAGGATATGAAGGAGTTGTAATAAAATATATAAGTGCAGGAGCTTGAGGAATAAACACGGGTGGATTTCAGTCAGAGAAGAGAAGGATCTGGCATAAAGACATTTTGAAGGAAAAATAATACACCCATAGGGTAGGCTCTGCTGAATGGAAGAGAGAATGTGAGAAGTAATGAAAAACTTTTAATATCAGGGAACTCCCTAAGAGGTATGTGGATATTGTTGCTTTACATTGATGGAGGGTCCAATCTGTATGGGGCTGCCATGTACTTGTAAAGCCAATGTATGAAAATATGTCTCAGTGAAAGAATAAAGCTATTATGGATAAGAATATGTACACACACACACATACACACACACACACACACACACACACACACACACACACATATATATATATATATATATATATATATATATATATATATATATATATACATGCATATGGTGGGTGTGTGGTGCACATGTGTGCAAGGAATGAATAAAGGAGACAAGTAACTATGTAGTAAAATAATTTGTATGTCAGCTGAAGCGAAGGCTAGTTTTTGAAATGTACTAATCACAACCTCATCCAAAGCAAGTGAGATCAGAGTTCTTCAGAGAAAAGGATTCATGTTACTGGAATGGGAATTTAGACTGATTTGCAGTTTAACACGAATGTGGCTGCATTCCTTTCTTATCAAGGTTTTCAAGAAGATTTCTGATGATGTTAGAAGTACTCGCTAAAATGGATCTGTGGAGGGCCCTCTGCTACCATCTGAACCTTGTTAATGTCTTGGTTTGACAGCATTTCCCTGCAAACTTTAATGAAAATTCTCTTTGACAAATTTCTACATGTATATATAAAACATTCTAATGTCACCCTTTCCACTTTGATCTTCCTCCTACACCTATTTCCAGGTCTTGTGCTTACTTTTTTTTTTTTTTTTTGTGGTTCACTGAGCTTAACCTGGGCCACTGTTGTGACCATGTGTTTGGGACACTGCACCATGGTGGGGTCATCAGTGGAGACATAACAAAAGGCAGTGCCTGCCTCTCCGGCAGAACTCACCAGTAGTCAGTAGTTCAGTAGTGAAGGATGGGACCTGATAACCTATCTCTGCTCCCTCATTGACTGTTGATGGGCTTATTCTTACACAGGCCCAGTGCAGGCAGCCACAGCTGCTGTGGGTTCTTTGTTGCATTGCTTGGGGATATTCCCAGTAGAGAGTATTTCACAGCATCCTTCCCCTATGTTCCATCTTTTGCTTTCTTTTCAATACCTCTTTCACAGAGGGGGTAGTAACACATGTCCTGTTCGGGTCTGAGCACTCAACCATTATTTACCCTTGGACAGCCATGCAACTCCGTGTTCACTGCCATTTCGTGCCAAGAGGAGCTTGCATGATTAACGTTGAGAATAGCATTTGTCTATGGAGATCAACATAACCTAGAAGAACTCGGTGCCGTGGCTTAGCTATGAAAGCTATGCTCTCATCATGACCTAAGATTGGCTATGCATTTTAAAAAACAATATTAAATAACAACTGATGATGATAGCCATGAGCAGAACATGTTATGAAAATGAAAAGAGGTTGGCCGATTATGGTACCCTGTGCTTAATGATGGAAAACCATCACCACAACAATCTCAAATCCAGGACTGTGAGAGAGCAAGAGGCTACACAGGTTAGCACTGTGGGAAGACTGTCTGCTTTGAGAGCTCAGAACTTGAAGGAAGAGAGGTTTCTGTAAGACTATCTGCTTTTGCAGCCCCAACACCTACCACAGGGAGGTCTTTCCTCAAGTGGACATGAGGCTGCTACCACAGCTTCAGTTTCTATATTCTTTCTTTTGGGATGTTTTAGAGCCTCCTGGTCAGTTCTGTTCTGAATTTTAAGAATATTCCAGAATAAGTGTCCTCACTGCATTTATAGTTATCGAGATAACGTTTTTGAAACTTTGCTTTCTTCAATGAATTGCTCAGTTCTCATCTCTGTACCTAGTCGGGGTGAGCTAGGTTTCCATGATTACTGAACTTAGTTGCCTTAATATTATTTAAGTAGTTTTGCAGAGCTTTTGAGGGCTTAGTGAGATAATGTCATTATGAAACAGAGCTGTGTCAGGGGGTAGTCGACGTGACACAGTTTTTTTTTTTTTTTTTTTTTTTTTTTGACTGAAAAGCCTTTGCTGGTTGTTGGCTTTGATAGTCTCAGAGCACTGTTTTGTGCAGTTTCTCACATCAACCAGAGCCTTCTCCTTTGTTCTTCCTCTGTGCCTGGGAAGTTCTATTTGTGGATAGCTGTGTGACTCCATTATGATTTCCAGACCATTCTTTGACTGTCCCAACCTCTGTCAAGGCGTCTCCACCTACTCCATCTAACACTCCAAGTCACTCTCATCAAGACAACTGCTAGCCGTTCCTGCTCCTCTCCCTCACCCTCCGAGTCTTACCCACATATGTCATGTTTTCATTTACAGATGGTAACTGTGCTATGATGATATTAGGTACCAGGAAACTCGCCACAAATTGAAAACTATTATTAACTGTAGCATGCATTTAGTAATCTGCCTCATTGGGCATTATAGCTTAGTTAGTGTAGACTACCTGGAACAGGCTGAGAATACATGCATAAGCTTAGAGCTGAGCACCTTCGGAGAGTACCATACAAAGGAACTGGACAAGAGGCAGATAAAGGGAGCTTTATGATTGCCAGGGCTTTCTTCAGGTAATGGCTCATTATATGGAGGTGCAAAGGCGATATAGGTCATCTAGTAGCCTGTGGCTGGATTATCGTCACACCCCAACATGTGAGCCCTGTTCCATCCCATCTGCCACCTACTCAGTCAGCTTTTGTCTGCACTCTGAGATCCTTCTTGCTACACGGATCATGTCATTGCTGTTCCTCAGAAGGTTCCTAGTTTGAATGCTTTATAACTTATGTTTTCCCGAAGAACCCCATTATTCAAAGTGATGCCACCTCATTATCCAGCTGAAGAACCTGGGTGCACACGGGTAGATGTTGAAGCAGGAGTGACCTGGTAAATATCTGGGTGCTCTCACAGAAACTTATGATAATGCAACAGGACAGTCGGCACCTCACCCCATGTGGGAGAATGCCAGTTGGTTTTGTGGTGGTCATTATTATCATTGGGATGCTTTTGAGACAGTGTATCTTAGGGCCAACCTCAGGATCCTTATTGCTGGGATTTTAGGAGTGGCAACAATGGCCGTGATGGTCGCTATGGGCTATGATTTCCAGGGTGTTCTTCTGAGTATAGTCCTTTGAGTGGGATGGGTCAGGATGTGGTGGTGAGAGAAGAGAGGCAGAGCAAGAAGGACGAGTATCGTATATCTGTGCGTCAGCTTTCTGTTATGAAATAATTAGGTTTGTTGTCTTTTTCTTTCTTTCTTTCTTCCTTCCTTCCTTCCTTCCTTTCCTTCCTTCCTTCCTTCCTTCCTTCCTTCCTTCCTTCCTTCCTTCCTTCTTTCTTTCTTTCTTTCTTTCTTTCTTTCTTTCTTTCTTTCTTTCTTTCTTTCTTTTTTGTTTTAAATGAAAGACTTATTTTGACTCAGAGTTTGAAACTTCAGATGTTTGGCTTTCTCCCTTGTCTACTGTCAGTGTGCCATTGTCATGATTCCATGCTACCACATGATGTCGCTGTTGAGGTGGAGTCCTGCCCAGTGCCGATTTGCCCATTTGCTGTGACTGATTGATTGATTATGAGCTCTTACACCTATGACTAACAACTATTGTGATGGAGGTTGCTGGCATATGGGTTATGGGGTTGCATTGGAGGAGAGGAGGGAAGAAGGAAAGAACTAGGGGTATGGTTAGACAAGAATGTGCGGTTTCTAGAGAGAGCACCTAATATGCTCTAGGCAAAACAAATACTAAAGGTAAAAACAGCCATGAATTATCTTCTGGTTTAGGTTAAAGTGTGTCTCTTAATTATCACCGGGGGCAGTGAGAGGTAGATTTTTTTTTTTTTTTTGGTTTTTGTTTTTTAACATGGACCTAAACTCCTGTTGTACTGTCTAGTTGGAGTCTTCTATTAACAGGGTTAAGGTATGATAGATTTGGGTGCAAGGAGAGAGTTTATCTGGGTTATAAGGCTCAAGTGGTTGGGAAAATTGGTCACCTTGCATGATGATATCATCGACCCCTTGGTATGTAAATATTTGTTGCCAGGAAAAGATGATCAAAATGCTTTGCAGACAACTCAGCCAGTTAGCATTAGGACCTCAGGACAGACACATTCTTTTCTTGTTCCAGGAAACCCACTGACCACACTAACTGTCGTTCCTGATAGTGCTCTTCTTAGAAAAGGATGCTTTCAGCCTCTCTGTGCACTTATGTGTCTGTGTTTGTTGCTACAGTAGAATACCTTAGGCAGGGTCATTTATAAAGAAAATAGTTTTACTTTGGCTGATGGTTCTGGGTAAAGACAATCTAGACTCAGGTGGCTACATTTGGTGAAGGATTCACAGTGTGCCCCATCATAGGAAAGTTTGTAGGAGGGCTGCAAATGGAAGAGGTTGGGGGAGCCACAAGGGTCACTTGTGACAGTTGCTCTTGTGAATCCTAATCTGGTCCCATGTAAGCTAACCCACTCCTATGAGACTATCGTGAATTCCTTACCTAAAGTGGAGCCCCCTCGCTTGCTTATTTTCCATTCTGTACTGTCTATGAAATATTTCCACCTCACAACACTTTATCTGAGACAAAATTTTCAGTATATAATCCTTTTGGGGACAGACTATGTCTAGCCAAACTCTCAGGACCCTATTACATCCACAGGAAGGTATAAGTAACTGAAAATTGAGACTACTGGTTCTTTTTTATTTTTTGGCTTTGATTGTTGGCTGTTATTTTTTAATTTTATTGGATATTCTCTGTATTTACATTTCACATGTTGTACCCTTCCTCCCACTTCCCTCCCTCCTCCCCCTCAACTTGCTTCCATGAAGGTGCTCCCTCTCCCAGTCACCCTCTCCACCTCAGTGCCTTGGTTGATGATGATGTTGTTCTTCCCATGAGGGTGCAAATCTTTCAACTATTTTAGTACTTTTTCTAGCTCTTTCATTGTGATCCCCAAGTTCAGTCTGATGTTTAGCTGCAAGCATCCTCATCTGTATCTGTGTGACTCTGGGAGAGCCTCTGAGGAGACATCCATGTCTGGTTCCTGCCAGTAAACACCTGCTGGAGAAAGAGGAACACTCCTCCACTGTTGGTGGGATTGTAAACTGGTACAACCACTCTGGAAATCAGTCTGGCGGTTCCTCAGAAAATTGGACATGGTGCTACCTGAGGACCCAGCTATACCACTTCTGGGCATACACCCAAGAGGAGCTGGTTCTTGATGGGAAATGAACCACCCGATTCTGTTTGTAATTTGAGGCACATGGGGTCACACAGCTCCTCTCCAGGAAGCCTGACTCAAGCTGACACAGGCGCATGACTGTACTATTCATTTCTCTACTGAGACCCACTGCCAGACCTGTGGTCCAGTTCCTTAGGACCATGAATGTTAAGAACCTCTCTGAGTATTTAAAGCAAATCTGCTGTGAGGTACTCATGGTTGTAAATGCTTCCTCTGTATCTCTATCCTTTCCCAGTGCTCCCGGGGTTTGAGGCAACAGACTAGACAATCAGACGGGCCTTTGGTGACCAGTTGACTTTATATAAAGCCTTTAGGCTCTGTCCTTCAGACAAAAATATTTGATAAAGGCATGGACAAGGAAATACATTGCAACATTTGTGTCCCAAAGATATAGTCTCCCTTACACAAGGCCTGCCTCTGTTTTTGAAGAAAGCATTCCTCTCTGTATTCCTCTTTTTTAGTCTTGCATTTTAAACAAATCAGTTGCTGATCAGTCCATTTGTATTCTCTGGCTTCATTTTCTTCTAACTGCCCCCCCCATCTTCCCTCTCCTTTCTGGTTTATATCCTTTTATAAATGCCCTGGACATCGGCATTGATCCTAAGGCAGCTCCTTGATAGGTTTCTCTCCGTCTCTTGAGTTCCCCTCTGGCAAGAAGCTCACAAAGGGTGTCAGATATTCACTCATGATGCATCTGTGACAGCTCGAGTTCCCATACGCCATGAAACATCAATAAGCAGACAGTGCCCACTGGGGGATGCCCGTGTGCCTTAGGGCGGGCATCAGTCATGTGGTGGCTCAGTGCTGACCCAGCTCCAGATTCACGGCGGTTGTCAGCTGTGCCTTGTGCTGCCCGAGAGTCACTCCAGCCTGTCTGAAGGAGGCAGCTGTTGTAAATTACGAGTGCAGATCCAGAGGATAATTCTTGGCTTTCAGCATGCTGCGGAGGCTTCAGCAATTAATTTCCTCTGTTCTTTGCCTAGCCAAGGATTCTCCACATTATTCATCTCTTTGGGCAAAAGCCTTTGGTAGCTCCTGAGTTATTTTCTCATTAGGCTTATGATAGGAATTACCTGATTGTGGATTGCTTGTTCTTGTAGTTCATTTTGCAGGTGCATTCTGACTAGGCATGGCTTCTGCAGTAAGGTAATCAGTCTTAAGCTCACAAGGCAGAGTTCAGGGTCACATTTCCATTTGACCTTAAAGTATCTGCATGGCACTTTTAAATCTAGAGGCACAGACTGCTGATGCCTTAACCTCTGGGGGGGGGGGGGTAGCTGGCCTCCCGGCATGCACCTGACAAGACCCAAGTCGCTTCATTACAGACCTAAACCTGGGCTCTTGTTTCCAACACCTTTCTATACTCTTATGAGAAAACAGAAAGCAAGCAAAAACACCAGCCTGTCTCACTGGGAACAGAATGGGTAGGAAAGGGTCCTGGGTCCTCAGAACTGTGTGTGGGAGGCAGAACCCTGAAGTTCTAAGTCTCGGGTACTCAGAGAGAACTCAGTAGAACAACGTGGTGTTGGGGCTGTATTTGCATGATCTCCCCAGAACATATTTGACTTAGTTTTTCTTCGTGTGCAGGGTTGATAAAAATCACAGCCCTTATACTGCTCCCGATTAGCAGTGCCCATATTTCCACTAAGTTAGTAGAGAGAAGAATATGAACTCTTTGGTCTCATGGAAACCCATAGATAGGGTCAAGGACAAAAGCCATGTTCAGATGGTCAGCACGCTGCCTGATTCCTTGGAGGTCAGCCTGGGTATCTTGTATCCTAAGCATAGGAACCAGGATGCTAGAGCTTCCTGAGGAATATTTAAGAAGTAGTTCAAAGGGATACTGTGAACAAGCCAGGCTCCTCTTCAGTGTTCTTTGTTGTCTCTGCTTAGAAACGTACTTCATGTGATGTCATCTATTCTTGGAACTACTTCCTGATGGACAGATGGATCATGGACAAAGGTCACGAAGCCTTCGTTTTGACCCACACATTTTATGTAACAACTCACTTTGCTTTCCTCCCTTGTTTTGTTTCAGGAGCAAAATTTCCTTATAAACTGTTCCTAGGCTGTGGAAGTAGCTGGCTGAGGCTCACCACAATGTAATCTGATACCCGTTCTCTCTGAGGTATAAGGGTAGGTAATGAATAATTTAAAGTGCTATCCTCAAAGGGTTATGTACAGTTTAACTATGACAGGCACCTGGAGACGATGACAACACGTTCAGAGACTGGGTGCTGGTTCACTGTTGTGAGTGACTGTCCTCTGAGCCAAACAACCATCATCTTGGAGAGTTCACCTGTGTCCTCTTGCACCTGGGTCATCCCGATCTGGCTTGTTGACTATTTATACTGTCCAAGGATGGGGAGGATCAAAAGACCCTCACCTGGGTGTACAAATGTCCCATAACACCGGTATACAACTAATTGCATGTGGTCTGGGACCAGGACTAGAGCATATAGTGGTATGGATTAGGAGAGGGGGTGATACGGGGAAGCCTTAATCCTTAAGGCTGGCTAGAAGTTTCCAGGCCGGCTTATGCAGGGAGGTAATGAATAGGTAATGGATATGACAGCACCTTATCCCTGTAACTCCTCACCTGTGCCCTCTACTGAGGCTAATACACTCATTGATTCCCCACAGAGCTTTGGTAGGCTGATGCCTTAGTTTGTCTTTGGAACGTTAGGAGAAGGAAATAGATGTTGCTAAGTTTACCCCCACCCCCAACCGTCTCCAGGAAGGACTTTTATCAAAAGTCCTGACTGAATACTGGTATTCACAAGGGTGAGGTAGGAGGATTGTTGGAAGTTTCATTCCAGCCACAGTTAAATGGAAGTTTAAGTGGATCATAAGATCCTGTTTGAGGAAGGTGGAGCTGCCTCTGCCTTTAGCACAGTACCTGGCTAACTTCCATACCTTCGGCATGCTATCTTACCCTCCCCCCACTACAGATGAAAGTGCAGATAATTTGAAAAGATGATCAACCCTTAAAGTACCCAACTTGCTCTGGGGCAGTGTCTAACGTCTCAGCACAGGACACTTGTCAAGAAATCCCAGCCTGGTACCTGATGGTAGAGAGCAAGTAACTGTGCTAGAAAGCACAGGCAGGTTCACTGCTGCCTGCTTTTCAGAATTTCCCCCATCAAACAAAGTGTGTGTGGGCCTAATGAGTCTTGAAAATAATTTGTAGCTCTGACAACCTCTTTTTATGGCAGGCATGTGTTGAACATGAAGTCATAACCATCAGGTCTTCAGTGGGAGGGAATGAGAAAACAGCTCTCTCTTGGCAGAGGTAGGGAGACTGAGCTGTATGCTCCTAAGACACCTTGCCCAAGGTCATTCAGCAAGTTGGAAAATGGCACCTCCTCCTTCCCAGGCCAGCTTGTCAACGCCCTGAACACCCATCCTCCCACTGCGGAGGCAGAGTGTGCTGGAGTCTGTCTCCTTGCTGGGGCTGCAGGGAATGTGGGCTCAGCAGTCTGGTTTGCAAAGGCTCAGAATCCAGTGCCAGGCATTTGTTGCAGGTATGTGCTGAGTGGTCTTCTCTCACCCTCTGCATTTGGAACATTCAGCATATAACCACACAATTAATTCATTAAAAAAAATGAAAAAAAAAAGCCCTACTTGCAGGTCACCTTTAAAACAAAGGAAGAAGCAATTTTGAATTTAGCAATTTTTCATTTTTGACATCTAGTACCACCTCAAGCTCTGCAGTTACAAATAATGCTGGTGGGGAACAGGTTCTTTTATACACATCAGAAGAGAGAAGGGCTATACATTATGAATGGAACAAGAATAGAAGAATTGGCTGTGTGGTGCAAGGTATTCTGAGTACATTAATCAGCCCATCTCTTTTAGAGCGAGAATCATTTTTAAAAGTGAGTATGAAATAGAAGGCAAACACTCGGTGCAGTGCAAGTCTGGTTGATGAACAGTGGACATAAAAGGGCAAAGGGGAGACGAGAAGAAACCAACAGCAAGGTGTTGAGATATAGGAAGGCAAGGAAAGGAGAGAGTTTGGAAGAAGCACCAAGATGTCACTGGATTCCACAGTACCGGGTACACTGACAGACTTATTTCAAATACAGAAAGTAGGTGCCTTGCCCTGTGTCATCTTAGCCATGAATCACATCTTAAGAGGGAGATAGGTACCTATTCAGTTAGCTCCATTTGGATTTGCTATGCAGAAGCAAATATGAATGCTTTCCCTCTGTGGTAAGCATTGCAAAACGAAGGGGTGGTATCCTGATAAGTTCCGTTACTGTGTGATATCCTCGACTGTACTTTACATCTGAGGAGACTAAGACTTCACTAGCTGATCTTAGAATGAATAGCTTTTCAGTGTATGCATGTCCTGTCTTTGATCAAAGTATTGGTACGTGACTTTGGACTAAAATAAACACTGTCAATGATAGCTTAAATACATTGAAGTTTTCCTGCATACAGTAAGTCTGGATAGTCTAATAGTCTACCATGAATGTAATACCTCAGTGACATGGATGCTTGTAACTAATTCTTTTGGGACTCTCCCTCTGCATTTCAAGATGGCAGCTATAGATCCAGGAATAACATTCATTTTAAGGGTGAAGAGGAGACTAAAGGAAAGAAGACCATCTTGCCTTATTCATTAAGGAAGAAAAAAACCAAAACCCAAACACATAACCATTCTCTAAGTTCCAAGAGCCAGTTCTGTTGCTACCCCACACACCAAAGCTGTCAAACATTGCCTCTCACCAGTCACAAGAGAAATCGTGCGGTTGAGAGGGTAGCATTTCTGATTTCTCTGCTCATTTGTCAGCCTTGATTTCTACATCAGGAGCAGTAGGTAAGCCGATGGGCTCACTGGGCTCTGCCAGAAATGGATTAAACCAAGAGAAGCGAAAGAGAAGTAGCAAGCTGGGCTGTCTGTCCTAGCTCGGTCCCTAAATGGTGGCAGGGTGTGACTTTCTGAGTATTGTCCTGGCTGCTGGCTGTTAGCGCTCCTTACTTTTTCAGGCTGGGTTGCTTGCTGTTGCTAGCCCCCATGGGTTCTGCAGTGCTCTGTCGGCTTTCTTTTTGTTCTTTGGGGATCCTGATTGATCTTGGCCTAGTAGTTCTTTTAAACACCAGTACTCTGCTTCAGATCCCTGATTCTCTGAAAGAGAGCTGCTAGGTGGGCTTAAAGTGGGTCAGAGAGCTGTCTGCCTTTAATGCACATCTAACACTCATATAGTTTCGTCAAGGAGAGCAAATTCGTGGGACTTTAAAGTAGAAGTTTTCAGAAATGTTGCATACCTGCCAAAAGGTGTGTCTTAATATCATTTGAATCTCATGAAACAGCGCAGTGCATTCTGATGTTTATCTTTCAGCTGAGGTGGATAGGGAACTCCTGCAAGGTTGCACAGAAAGGTGGGCTGAGTTTCTGCCAGAGTTCAGTGAGCAGGCAGTCTGCTGACACTGAGAAGTATCCTGGGCCCGATGTTGCCTCTGTGTTTTCTTGTATTCATCTATTTGTCACTGTTCTGTGCTTCTATCACTCCAGACCTTAATTCCATGAGGGCGTAAGCCTCCAGGCCATATTGTGACTGTGACTTTACATGTTGAGTCTTAGCCCTTACCTGTAGAAGGAGTCTTGACACCATTGGCTCTGGAGTTGATCTTTGATAGATCAAAGCTTTGTTTTCTCTCGGGCTTTTTTATACTTAGATGGTTTACTAAAGTACTTGTTTCAGGACATAGAAAATAGGGACAACTCTCCGTGTGACCTATAATTTCCACCCCCTCTTTTTGCTCCTGTGCATTTTGATTACCCTAGTCCTGCTGGGCAAGAATGGCCTCATGTGCAGGTAGGAACAGCTAGTTCTTTACTGATTATTGTGGTGGACTTGGAGCACAGAAAAGCCCACATGTAATTGGTTCATTGGTAATAACAGTGGAGTTCAGGGGTGAGTTTCTTGGCCCATTTCTTGCTGATGTTAAAATAATATGGCTATACTATGGTAGGGAGGCAGCCACTGCAGACTTCAGTGGTATGTGTGATCTTTGTATGAAGCATAAAATACTTTAGCTGAGGGCACTAAGGCTTCCTTGCTTTGTCTTGAAGTTATTTCCCTTCTGTGCTGTGGCCTGCCTACAGGTTTGTTGCAGAGATACTTTCTCCTTTCCCATCCCCAACAACAACCAGCCTTTTGGCAGACTTTTGTCCTGAGGTAGTTCAGAATTGTTATCTTGAGATTGGAGCTCTAAGGTAGAATTAAAGTTGTCCCCATTCCTAAACTAAAGGCTAGGAGAATGTCACCAGGGCATGAGCATATTCTGTGCACCATAGATTTCATTAGTTGTTTCATTCTTTAATACTTGACCCTTCTTGGCATATGGGGTTTTGTGTTACTTAAATATTAGTATATCAGACAAGCATACTTTAGTAATA
The DNA here is from genome assembly GCF_963924665.1 of Micromys minutus. NCBI lineage: Eukaryota > Metazoa > Chordata > Mammalia > Rodentia > Muridae > Micromys > Micromys minutus. Next base: position 43,609,211 of record NC_137971.1, read on the forward strand.
TGTAAACTGTGAAGGAGTTAATAAATGTATCCTTTTTTGCCTTCCTATTTCTAAGATGTAGTCAGGATTTTGGGTGTCATTACTGTGGCCAACATGGGCACAAAGCAGTGAAGACTAACAAACAAGGTCAGCAATAATGGCTTTTCCTAAGCCCCAGGAAGCTCACTTCCTTGTGCTAGCATTGACCCCCTGAATTCACACTACACCATAAGTTCTTTAAACTTGGAAAGGGCTTGCTGTATATAACCTTTTAGCAATAAAACTTTTGGGACAAGTGCTAGCTGAAAAATATGGCACAGCAAAGGGCCATAGAGAGTAGCTGCTGGATGTAGAGAGGGTTGAGAATTCTGTAGACAGGAACAGAGAGCTGAAAAGAATTAAGTCTCCTCTCTATCCCCAGAATCTCAGAGTCTGTCGTGGGATAGCAGCTCATCCATATAAGAGGAATGAAAGCAATGTTGCTAAAGTTTGAAAGAATAAGGTGACATCTACAAGGTCAAGCAAATTCAGAAGCTGACACTTGGGTCACAACTAATGTGGGTCAGAGAATAAAGCATTACATTGACTCCAAAGGCATTTTCTTTTAGAAATGGGCAGACAGGCTGAGAACCAGGCATGCCCAGTGTGCCTTGACACAAACTGCATGGAAGATCATCCAGTATTCTTGTCGTGTCTCTTACAACCACTGTTTTTAGACTTTGGTTCCACCCAAGTCTCCTCTGGCTGCCTTTGGATCAAGATGTAGAACTCTCCCCTCCTCCTCCAACATGTTTTGTGCCCTCCCTCTTCTGTTTTATCATTGATTTCTTCTAGTATGATGGTGATTGTGGTGGTTTAAATATGCTTGGTCCATGGGGAGTGACACTATTAGGAAGTATGTCCTTATTGAAGGAGGTTTAGCATTGTTGGAGGAAGTGTGTCACTGTGGGAGTGGGCATTGGAGGCCTCCTCTTATACTCAGGCTCCACCCAGGGCAGAAAAGGGCCTCCTTCTGGCTGCCTTTGGATCAAGATGTAGAACTCTCAGCTTCTCCTCCAACATTACATCTGCCTGCATGCTGCTATGCTTTATGCCATGATGATAATGGACTAAACATCTGAAACTGTGAGCCAGCCCCAACTAAATCTTTGCTTTTATAAGAGTTGCCTTGGTCATGGTGTCTCTTTACAGAAATAAAATCTAAACTAAGAAATAGATGGAAAAGAATTCAGATATGAGTTAAGCCAGTATTCACTGGTGGGAAACTTTGAAAGCCATAAATAAAATAAATATAATGTGTAAATAGGTGGTGTTTCTCTGGACTGGCAAAATGGAAGCTAAATGTATAGAAGAATTACACATTACAAGTTCTGCCTTATCAAAATGGTTGCCTTGGGGTAGAAGGAATGAACTGGATCCCTTTCTAATTATTCTAAGTCTTTATGATTGAAACATATGACTCACATCAGGGGGCCTGTTACTGAACCTTTATCCCTCTTTATTCTCCCTGATGCCTAATCCTAGATTAAATCCCAAATTGATAAAATGCCTTTGCTAGCCACATTAGTGCAGTAAGCACACACCGGCCTGCTGTCAGGACATCCTTTTATTCTTTTGGAAAAACAAATGGGAAATGGTGATGAAAACTACTTGGAAACTGAAAGGGGAAACAGAAATAAATAAAAATAATAAAACTAGTACTTCAGGCAATCTGTGAACTGGGGAAAAAAACCAAAAGACCCATGATTTTGATTCATACCTTCGGAGAGGGCTTCCTTAATGACTGCTCTTTTGTGTCCCCAAAGCTGAGCTCATTTATCAGTCTGTGGGTTAATCCAAACCTATCAGGATGAAAATTCAAGGAGGATGAAGGTTAACGGACAGACATTTTATCCTAGAAATGATGTAGTTGATGGATATCTGGGAAACGTGCCTTAGAGTCTGAGAGGGAAAGATCTTTTTGTAGGCATCTGAGAGGATCAGATGTGGGTGGGGAAGTCTGGTCAGTGGTGTTCACACATCCAGCATGTGTCCACAGTGCTGCCATTATTCCTGTGTCAGCCACAGATTCTGAATTGCATTTCTCCTCTAAGATAATCCTGATGAATCTGAGGAAGAAAGTATATCACAGCAAAACACACAGTCATTTATCATAGAAACGCCATTTTAACATATTAGTTACTAGGAAACTGTACATGTACTAATCATACACACACACACACACACACACACACACACACACACACACACACAGAGCTTTATATTTATTTCCTTAGAAGAGAGAAAATGTGATTCTGAGAGAAATTGCTTTTGATAATGTTTTCAGAATTAGACATGTAAACATACAAGTGTCTAGAGAAACATGATAAATGATTTGGCATGACAGCACTCTGCCTCGTGTGTCGTTTCTTCCAAAACAGAATCTGCTTCAGAAAACATACTAAGACCCATATGGAAAAGGGATAAAATATTTGATATTTACAATGTACATTAGCATCAGCCAAACGGTGTGACTGACCCCTCAGTAGCGCAGGTAAAAATTACCGTCTTCTTGTGCTTCAGTAAAGGGTAGTAGTGGGCCACCATGACAGGTTCACGTGTTAAGTTCTTTCTTCACTTTTCTTTGAATCATAGATTGGCCTCTGGATTGGTGCATGCCATTTTAGTGGCCTATTTCCTGTTTCCCTTCTTATTAAAAAGTGTCTCTCCTAATTTGAATATTAGATCATTAGTGAGGATGACACCTCCCTGCCATTAAAAACATGGATGGCAAGTCTTTCATTGACAGGATTTTCCATTTTCTAGTGAGTGGAGTACTGTTTAGATCTTGCCGTCTGTTTTCCTAATGGAAGGTTGAAGGGGAGTCCATCGGAAGAGGACCACCTGTGCTGCAGCTGAGCAAGATGCCGTGGTGACGGATTGGTAGAGTTGGAAAAGTTACTCCATCATGCAGCCCCACAATTTCTGAGAGCTGAAGCTTTTCTGTGGGTTTGGCTGTTTCTATAGCATGTCCTGTTATACTTAAAAGAGGGAGTGTGGCATTATCTGAGTCAGGGTTTCTATTCCTGAACAAAACATCATGACCAAGAAGCAAATTGGGGAGGAAAGGGTTTATTCAGATTACACTGTCCACATTGCTGTTTATCACCAAAGAAAATCAGGACTGGAACTCAAGCAGGTCAGGAAGCAGGAGCTGATGCAGAGGCCATGGAGGGATGTTACTTACTGGCTTGCTTCCCTTCATTTGCTCAGCTTGCTTTTTTATAGATTTCAGGACCACCATCCTAGGGATGGCACCACACACAATGGGCTGGGCCCTCCCACCTTGATCACTAGTTGAGAAAATACCTTACAGCTGGATCTCATGGAGGCATTTCCTCAACTGAGGCTCCTTTTTCTGTGATAACTCCAGCTTGTGTCAAGTTGACACAAAACCAGCCAGTAAAGGCATTTAATTGGTCTTGTAATGGAATGCTACCAGAGATACCAGGGCATGCCCCCTTCCTCCTTCCTCAGAATACCCTGAAGATAAGAGGCCCCTGTATACTTTGCTGGCAGGTAACATGGGTTGATGAGGTACTCTATGCTGTGACCTGGAACTCTCCATTCAATGCCCTGCATGGTATTGAAGTCTATTTTTGATGTGCTCTCTTTCCTTTTGACCTTATCATGAGACTTCTTTCTATGTTTGTGTGTGTGATGATGATGATTTTCCTGTATTCCCACACCTCTGGAAGATCACTACAGAATGTTCATGTTTAACTTACTTAGAGAGATAAACAAATATTGAGATAATGACAACAAACAAAATGGCAAGAAGCAGAGGCTTAAAAACAAGATTCAATTAGGGAGAACCAGACATCTTGCCCAGCTGCCTTCAGTAATTTTGAAACATAACTTGGAACATTGAAGGTGTTTAAAGGGAGCCTGTCATTACCACAAAAGCCATGAGCTTGGTCAGTGGCATCTTCTTCCTTTGGTACCTTGGGGATACAACCTCACTCAGTTATGAAAATGAACGAGTCCCATGACCCAAGAGAGCTAGTGAGAGAGTTCTTAAAATAGTGTTTGCTTACCGTTTTGTAACTCACTGTTAGCTGTGTGGTTGAGAGGCTCAACTTCTCATGCTTTTGTGTAATATATAAATTCCCACATCCAGATACCTGTGGGACAGAGTGGGTGAGATTTTCTGAGGACATGGTGTAGGAACTAGAATGTAACTAAGTCTCCAACAATGTAGAAGTTAGGGACAGTGCCCTCTCCCCCCATGCTGTCTAAAATTTGACCCTTACTTCTGGTTCACCCCAAATAGCCTGTTGTTAGAAGTGATGTAATTAGTGATTAGTACTCATTTTTATGTTATGTGCACAGCATCATGAGAAGTATGTAAGAAGCGTGAGGGAGTTCTTTGCTCCATAACATACAGCTGTTTAAACAGGACAATGTCACATGGCGCTTCACGTGGACACTTGCCACAGTTGAGCCCACTGCATTACTAATAGGAGGTAGCTACTAAACTACTGCGGTTTATAGTTTGACTACTGTTAATTCGGTAAAGTTAGAATATTAATGCTACTTTATATTTGTTTCTCTCAACTGTTGATGGTGCCCTGTGTTATATGCACGTGTGTGCATACATTTTTATAAATGTTAACTTTTCGTAGAAGATAGTGCATATCTATGGAATGATAAAGATAAATAGACTTTTATTCTTGAAATATTTCTTTACTTTTTTTTGATATTTTGAAGCTAGGTGGTTTGTTCTTCAAATTGCTGCAAACCTCTCATATCAAAAATCCCCATACAAGTAGACCCTAGTAATTAAAAGGGTGTTGTTAAAAGGCAAACTATATTTGCATACATACATGACCTACCTTGGGAACACAATCAAAGTCTAAACATAAAATTAATTCATATTTCACCTATATCTTCTATATTTTATCTAAAGGCAATTTTATATCATTACAATTTTGTGCATAAAATATAGCATTATGGTGCTCAATAAGGTTTGACTTCTGGAGTATTTTAAATTTCAGATTAGGGATGTTCAGACTATTTTATTTTAGATATTTTCTGTTTGTAGAGAAATTTTATTTTTCAAATAAGGAGAAACAGAGTGTATAAATTTAGAAAGTACCTCATCTAGGTAGTATGACTATGACCTCATTTACACTGGGGTCACTTTGGAGAAGAGACTTGCTATTGTTATATCACAAGAGAGGGAACATACTTCTGTCTGAGGGGACTTAGGATGTATGCTTTGATGAATACAGGGCCGCAGTTTAGAGATTAGGTTGACATTAGTCTTTGGGAAATCACTAAAAGTCATCAGACTCTAACTTTCTACTTACTGTATTTTGGAAGATGAGAGCAAATTTTACAATCTCATTCACCTAAAACAATAACTAGTGGTATATATTTTTCTACTGTGATATTTTTCCTTTTTTAACACAGAAATTTTTAATGTGTTTGTGTATATGTACGTATTTGTGTTGCATGTGTTTGTATGTGTATGTACCTATTTGTATATATGTGTATGTATATATGTGTACATGTTTGTATGTATATGCATGCATGTTTGTATGTGTGTGTTGGTGTTTGTATGCATAAATGCGTTTATATGTGTGTGCATGTTTGCATGCATGTGTATGTATGTACTGTATATATGTACACACATATATACATATCTATCTACATACATATGCATATATGTGTGTGTGTGTGTGTGTGTGTGTGTGTGTGTGTTGTGTTTGTATCACATGTATGAGTACTTGGTGCCCATGTAGATCAGAAAAGGATGCCAAATCTCCTGAAACTAAAGTTATGAATAGTTGTGAATAGCTGTTTTGGTACCAGAAACTGAACTCTGGTCCTCTGGAGGAGTAGCCAGTGCTCTTATCCAATTATCTGTTTCTCAGATCCCTCAGATGTTATATGAATTGATTTCCACATTATTTTTTGACATAGTCTCTTTCTGAACTTGGAATGTACCGATTCATCTAGATTAGATGGCCAACAAGCCACACATATCTTCTTGTCTTGTTCTCCATAAAGCACCGAGCCCAGGTCATCATATCTTCAGGGTGGATAAGTTATTTTCTCCGTTGTTGTGATGAATGACTTATAAAAGTAACTGAACAGAGGAAGCTTTACTTTGTTTTACAGTTTGAGAGGATACAGTTCTTTTTGACAAAGAAGTCATGGCCACAGGAGAGGAAAGATGGCTACTCAGGGAAAGATACATGTTTGTATTCAGTTCCCCTCCTCTGTTTTATATATACTGGGAACCAGATCATGGGATAGTGCTGCCTATATTTAGGGTTGGTATCTCTACCATCAATAACTTGATCTAGAAAATTCCTTTCACAAATGTGCTCATCAAGTAGTCTTTCTGGCTATTCTAGGTCCTGTCAAATTGACAATTAATTTCAGGCATCTCATATGGCAATGGCTTTACTGAGACAACTCTCCAGCCATGAAAATTAGCTTTAATTCTTATTTGAAAGAGAGTAAAAATCTTTTTTCCATATCCTCTGGGCCTCCTCACTTGATTTTACTTTCACTGAGAAATTTACCCTCCCAATGAAGAAGACTGGAAATTGAGATAACTCCTTCCATGGTATGCACACCGCATGGAGTCTGGGGTCTCACTTTCATAGGCATAGGGCTTGAACTCAGATTTTCTAGAGTAAAATTGTTTACTTTCCAAAAATCATTATAGCTGATTTCTGTGGAGGTGGCAGTCTGTGGTATTCTTTCTCTGTGAGGTCATCCATCCAGTTGTTCACTGATGAATGGAGTTATGAGCTCTCTCCCTTTAGCCTTTCAGAGCAATGCAGTATGGTCACAAAGATTTGGCCCTTTCTCCCTTCCCCGAGAATGATGATCCAAAGGCATCAGAAGCACATGATGACCTTCCACAGTTCAGAAAAATGTTCCTTGGTTAGGCTGATACCTAATCTGTGCAATTCACTTAATAAAGAAGTAGCAATCTGCCCTGGATGCTGAATGGGTTCAGTTTGACCCCTTTATCTTGAACCTTGGTTGCTTTCATTATTTCGAATGAAGACCGTGTGGTTGACTGCACACAATTGCTGAGTGCCTTACAAATTGAGAGACATATGGCCTCTGAAAATCATGGAAGGACTGCTCAGGATGACAGATAATCTTCTGTTGGCTACTCTTGTCCCAGAGCAATTTGATAGTGCTGACTTTTTTGAACACCTGGAAACACTTCTCATCTAAACTTCTACCTCAAGTAACCCCGAGCTCTGTGCTGAACCTCAAAGACTGGTAGGGCTTCATCTCCAAGGGTCCCCAATTTCAAAGAAGCTGTCCTCTTGGACAGAGGGAGGGAATTCTATTACTTTCTTTTTTAGACTTCCTAACAGCTCACAGCAGCAGGGAACATTCAAACTTAGACATAAATAATTCAGCAGCACTTTCTTTGAGTTTCGTAAGCAATATTGGTTTCTTTTTCTTGCTTGCCACCTCTCCCTTGTCCTTTACTGGGAGGAATAACCTTCCTCTTGCACTGCCATCAACGTGGGCAGTAGCCTATTTGGGGCAACAGCAAAGAGAAATTGATGCTAACCTTAGTGGCTACAACCTTATGTGGCCCTCGAAGGCGCTTATAAGATTCCCTTTCCATTTTTATGCCGTATGTCACAGGGTTTGATTTTTTTTCCTGTTTTAAAAAATTTTAATGCTTTATTACATTGTGTTACTGGGGCCATTTCTCCCCCAACTAGAAGCATGATTGCAATAAAGGCCTGACAGGGTTTTATGAAGGCTCTTCTCACTGTGAGAGTCCTGCCAACTCTCCCTTGTGATGTTTATAACATAGTTGCCAAGTATCTTCCCTATAACCTTTTGAATTGCCTTTTATAGTTAACTGATTAATGAAATAGAAATAATTATGAAAATGGGGGCCTAAGCACGAAGAGGGAGAAAAGAACCTGCCTCAATCCCATCAATCCCCAATGCACTTGTTCCTTTTATAGATTGCCTGTCAACTAAAAATTCATTTAGAATGCCTCATGACTCAGAAAGATTTTGCACTTCTTTAAAAGGAAGACACGTTTTTCTCAGAAGATAAAGCTGTATTTCTGGGTATTTTCTGTTTTATAGGTACCAGAACAGCTTCCCCTTGCCCTGCTCTTTCCTGCCCTGTTTTGCTCTCCCCTCCCCTCCTTCCTCTCCCTGGGTGTTCTTTCCCTTTCGCTTCTTTTCCTTCCTTTCTGTGCTGAAGATTGAACCTAGGGTCTCACGTATTACAAGGCAAATTTACTACCACAGAAGTGTATCTCTAAACCTATGTTTTCTTCCTTTCTTCATTCTTCCTATGATTTCTGTGAGTATTAATGAATGACTCTGTGGCAGAAATTCTAATAGAGAAAACTGGGTGGATACAAAGATAAGAAGATCAACCATGACCATTAATATGGTTTTCAGAACACAAATCAAATGGTGGTGTGGTTGTAACCACTGTAAAGATAGAAACCATAGTGGGTACTGAGGGAGCTCTGAGGAGGAGTGCTGGGGTGGGGGAGCAGATTTTGTCTTGGGTAGGGAAGTTTTCTCTGAGAAGGAACCATGTGACCTGGATTTTTATGTAGGAGTTATTGGAGGCAGAGCTCAGAGGGAGGGAGGCATGACCAAAAGATACACGGGAACCTTGCTGAGGAAAAAATGCTTAAGTTTAAAGAGATGATTCCTAATAAAAAGAGCTGAGGCAAAGGGACATTTTATTTGTCAAATTTTCTCACTAGGATGAAATACATGACAGCATTAATTTGTATAGGAAAAAAGTTCATATTGGTGGGCAGTTTAGGATTTTCTTGTCCATGACCAATTGGCTCTGTGGCGACGCAGCCCATTTGTGGTGCAAATTTGTGATTGAGCAAACCACCTACCTCAGGACCAGAAAGGTGCAGAGAAGAAAAGAAAGCAGCCAGGCTTCTTTTGAGGACACCTTTCCAATGTGCTATAGAGGTTCTCTAGGCTTCATCTTTTGAATGTTCTATCACCATCCAATAGCACCAGCCTGGGGCCAGACCTTCACCACATGAGCCTTAGGGAGACATTCAACGCTCTAACTATGAAATGTGTTTCTGAGCTGAAGTGGACACCAATGGCTATTATCAGTCATTGCTGGTGCTATAACATCATTGCTGACACTAATTATGTTATAATTACATACACTTCAAGTAAGAGGAAACCGAGGCTAAAAGAAGCCAATTCAGAGCCTCGCAGCTACTGAATGGCAGAGTCAGGGCTGCATGTTTTCATGGACCTGTCTCAAAAGCAGTACAGCGGGAAGCAAGGCCCTAGAAGAAGAGGTGTCCTTTAAAAGCCAGCTACTGTATTAGGTGACAAACCAACCCCAGACCCCAGTGGCACAGAGCTCGAAAGACCCACTGTTTCTTAGCCAACTCAAGGGTAGCATTGTTGACTCTCAGCCTTGTGCTGGCTACAGCCATCGTCCTCTTACTTGTTCCTGCATCTGAGGTGAGGAAGGCAGTGACGTGTGCTGGGGCCACTTGAATGCTACCTCAGAGCAGCCTTTTCACCTTGAGTAGGTTGTGCTGGAGTGAAAACAGCCTTCAGACCTCAGTTTCTCAGGTCAAACCCCATTGACTTTGCTTCAGGCACGTGCCTCATGGGCTACAGCTGCGCTTTATGGCCCAGGCATTGCTAATCTGGAGAACTCTCATGTGTTTCTCAGCACGGACTGGTACTGTGGAATCAGTCACAGCTGTGCGATTGCTTTGGCCTTGTAGGGCTGCACGTCACTCCTGCTGCCACCTGAGCGTACAGCACAGGTCACGTGACCAACTAGCTTTCGTATGGAGGATGGATGGAATGTGTGAGTCACGCCTTCTCAGGGGCATGGAAATACAGATACTTTAGTATATCATCGCCAAGTCTAAATCCTCAAGGATCAGCACAGTGGCCACTTCTGCCGCTGTTTGGTTTTCTTGCACTGTTACAGTTGTAACTAAGCAGATGTATCTTTGAAAACGAAAAGATGAAATCTTAAATTTACAGCTATACTGGTTACATCTTAAGACCTCAGTAGCCACTTGTGTCTAGCGGCTACCGTTACGGAAACCACAGAGATGAAGCATTTTCATCGTCAAAGAAAACTGTATTGAACGATAATGTCTGGAGCAGGGGTGAGCAAACTTTCCCATAAAGGCCAAACCGCCAGTGTGTTAGAATTAGCAGCACACATGGACTTAGGATAAAGGCAATCGCAGATGACGTGAAAGCAAATAAGCATGGTTGTTTTCCAGTGAAACTTTATTAAAAAACGAGGTAGGCAGCAGATAGATATAGCTCACAGCCTCTCGTTGGTCACACCAATGGTCTCCACAAAGAGTGGGAGACATTTTTTCCCCCAAAGATCTCCCAGCCAGTATAGAAAGAAACCATTCTTTAGTTTAGTTTCTATTAAGAATAAACTCCTAACATTTCGTACGCACACCAATCATTTGCAAGGTCACCTGTGATGTATGTAAGGCAGGCGTTTAACCCCCGGGGATATGTTCTGTACTGATTATTGGCATCTCTCATCATTGGCATAACACACCAGGACACCACACAATCCGTCTATCTTAGTTATGTGACACTGAATGATATCGTCCAATTTGGGATATAGCAACCTTCCTTAAATGAAGAAACGACAAACTATTTCTGCCAAGACTTTACTAAGTGTCGCTAGTGGTTTGAGCTTCATTCCTCACTGCACATGTCTCGGGGTTGGGGCCACCGCAGCCACATTTCTGCTTTGCCAGTTGACTCCTTGTTCAGCACTGTTGAGCTGGAATGTAGGAGGAAGAACTACAAGTTTGTTCCCTCATCTGCCTGCAGTTTATGCTTCTGTCACCCCAACTGGCTCCAGTAGCAGTTGGTGTCATTCCCAGCTTCTTCTCAGTGCAGAAACTCAGTGCAGCAGCACCAGGCAGCACCCGCTCCTGAGCCTGAGTGCTGTCCCCCAGGCTCCACATCTCAGGCTGCGCCATCAGATAGCCCTGTTTCTCATCTGTTTTTCTTAACTCTCCTCCTTTTGATTCTGGCTTTCTCAAGTCAGTCTTTCTGAGACCAATGTTACCTTTTCCTCTTTTAATTTCCCTGTACTTCTGGAATCAATTTTCTTTAAAAAATTCTCTGGTTTTTGCTCAAATACTTACAGATATATAGTGGGTTAAGGTACGTATATATTTGCTGATGAAGTGTCAGTCTATTGAGACACTACTGAGAAATAGACTGACCCACCCTCTCTCCCTCCTCACCCTCCCTCCCTCTCTTCCTTCCCATCCTCCCTCCCTCCCTCCCTCCCTCCCTCCCACCTTCCGTTCCTTGGTTTTATCACTGAGTTATATTTTCCAACCTCAAAGACATATTTTTCATTTCCTGTTGTTCTGGATATTACCTCTGGTTTATAATATGTCTCAAGATTTCAGTTAATTATGATAAGAACACAGCAACAGTACAGAAGCAAAGCGTCTCCACGTGAGGAAGAGCCTATGGAATTTTAAGATAGATTTGGAACCATGGTGTATCAGATATTTTCTCAAATGGACTCAGAGTGATTTTGCTTCTATGATGCTAGCATGGATAATAAGAACCTGACTGAAAATTTTATGGAAATGCACAGATTCTAGGAGAGCAGAGATATGTGTAAATGCATTTGTATGATTCTGCCTTGTATAAGCCATCTTATTAAGACACAGTAGAAAGTGAGTGTGCTATTGGTGCACAGACATGCACATACTAATGTGTAGACCCACAAATAAGTGCAGGCTCCATTTATTGCAAAATTTGCACTTAAGGTCTATAGAGAAAGAACAATTTTATTTTTAGTAATTGATACTATTGTGTTTATAAAAAAAGAAAGAGACTAGAATATGTTTTGGTAGAGCCAAGTATGGTGAGGTGGGAAGGGGATGCCTTGGCAGGATCATGCCCAAGCATTCCTTTCCCCTAAAGTACCAGACACATGACAGATAAAATATGGACTAGAGTTTATTTATTTAGGGCAAGTGGAGTTGGGAAGGAAGAGAGAGAGAGAGAGAGAGAGAGAGAGAGAGAGAGAGAGAGAGAGAGAGAGAGAGAGAATAAAGGATGAACACTATTCCCCAAAGGTGGAATAAATATACTTTTATTCTTCTCATTTAGTGGAAAGGTTGATTAAGTCAAAGGCCACACTATTCTCTGTGGAGTTAGAGGACAACTTGTGGAAGTTGGTCCTCCCCTTCAACTGCGTGTGTCCTGGGGCTTGAGCTCAGGTCACCAGGATTGGAAGCAAGTACCTTTTTCCTGCTGAGCCATCATGCTGACCCTTGCAACTCCCCCTTTCTTTTAACTTGGATGATAGCTCAATAAATTTGTCCTATTTCTTAAAATTAGTCACCTATGCATTTCTGATTTAAGTACTCTAAGAAAATATGAGCATGTTAATTTTCCAAGGAGAGACAAGTAGGAGTACTAGGCAGCTGAGCGAGTGTATGGACTCATCTGTATCAGAGCTGTCCTCACTCAGCACCTGCCACCTTACTCAGTTTATTATGGTGATAGATATGGACCTGGGTTCTGGAGAACATGCTCTGCTTTGGTGACTGCAGTACTGGGTATCCTTTGTGTGCTGGTGAGGCCTGAGAATGAGCAGACCAGGAGCATCAGCAGAACAGAGGAATGCTTCATTTAGGACTGGTCTTTGAGAACTCCACGCCTTTGGTAGGTGCTATGGTTTGAGAAGTGTCCCCTTTAAGACTGTGTTTAAGTGTCATGTGTTACTTCAGCAAGTTGCCTTTGCTGGAGTAAATATTCCCACTCCTGTTCATACAATCTAAACTAAATGCAGTGACACCCCCCCCCACATACACTAGGAAAGTAGGAAGGAGATTTGTTGGTAAGGAGGGATCTAGTAGGAGGAGAAGGGGCTGGAAAATAATGAGGAGTTATGATCAAAGCACAGTGTAGATGATGGAACTGTGAAAGAATAAAACTGAAAAGTAGTAGAGACATTTAGAAGGTGGTTATACCATGGGGGCCCTACCCACATGGAGGGGATTTGTGCTGTAAATAACTATGGAGTTTTGTTCTCTCTGTCTCTGCCCCCTCATCCTCCTCCTCTTCTTCTGCCTTCCCTTCCTCCTCATTCCTTCCTCTCCTATCTCTTTGTATCCTTCTTTCTACCTCTTCCCCTTTCTCCCTTTCTCCCATTCTCCCTTCTCTCTTCCTCTCCTTCCTTTTCCCTCCCTGATTTCTGTATTTTTTTTTTAACTTTCTGCTAGGTGATAACTCAAGATGCATTGCACCTAATACAGGAACTGTGGCATTGCACTCTCCCCATTTTTTTTTTTTTTTTTTTTGTGAATTAGGAAGCAATAAATTTGTGTTCACTATACATTGCCTGCTCCTAGGCATTCTGCTATAGAGGCACAGACAGACAAAGCTTCTGGGCTGACCTAAAGATACAACTGTGATTCCCTAGAAAGTAGGAGGCCAGAATCATTATGCTTCTCTGCAGCTCTGTTGTTCTCATTTAAAAGCTGTTAATCAGTTAAGCAGTGGGTGCTGTTTAACTCAGGAAAGTAAGCTTGCTGGAAAACATGCTGCAAAATGGAAGAGAAATGTAGGAGTCTTGACAAGCTTAGCCTTATTAGAAAAAGAGCACCAAGGGCTAGATATCGCTAACTGGTGCCAGCCTGTGGACAATCATGAAAATCTGTGGCTCTACTAGGACGTCATGAAAAATCATATACAATTAATTGTATTTAAGCATGAGCAAAAGCCACCCCTCCCCCCAAAAAAAGCTCTAAACGCTCAGAACAGGATGTGTTGATGCAGGAGGATGGCTGAGTTTGAGAAGGACATAAAAGATGTTGTTCCATCAGTGGCTTTTCAAAATGAACTCTTTGCAGCCAGTGTTAGGTGGATGCTTCTCATGGGTGGCTGTCTTCTATGCCTTCTATGTCATAGATGCCTTTCCTTGATGCCTTTAAACCTTTACCTTTGTTTCCAGAATGGAGTCACTCACCGCCCACTCTGGTATAGGTCGAGAGTGCTGGTTGGCCAAGGAAGCTGCCCCCAGAGAGAGGTTTATCTTGCATTTCCTCCCCATCCCACTACATTATCTTCTCCCAACTAGCTGATTTGCCCAGTTGTAGCAAGGACAGATGACTAGTCAGCTGAGTTCTTCTTGAAATTATTCTTTATTAGCTTGCATTCACCTTCCTTCATTATCTACATTTAGAAATGAGTTGCCAGTAGGCTTGATATAATCTTCAAATGAAGCAATTATTGAACACCAGAACTCCCAGCAAGAAACTCAGAAGATTTTTGCCTCATTACAGAGACTGTTGAGTGACTTCCTCCCTCTAACAGTTGAAGCCACTGCTGCTCCTTGTGTGAGTTGTACTATCGTTACTCTGGGACCAGCTTCCTTGGACCCAGCTGGCCTTCCGGACCTTTGTTTAAGTTCAAGCTCCTAGAAATTCTCAGAGTGCCTATGTTTGTAAATATGATATGCATATGGGTCTGGTTAAGCTGTTTTGCATGTTGGCTATTTTGCAAACATCTCATTGGCAGGTAGCTAGTTCTTCATAACATCAGTTCAAGTTGCAATGGGAGCAATTGAACAGGTATTTAGAACTGAGAAGGTGATTCTTGCAGTCAACGGCTATACTTGAGCTCTATGTGAACACAAAAAGAATTTATATAAAAATTGTGTATAGTGGGGTTACAAGCATAGCCTTTTCCCCCTTTTTTTCTTTTCTTAAATGCTGGGTGTGAAAGATATAGAGGTTTGGTGAGCATGGCTTAAGTATTTTTTGAAGGCTTCCTTAGAGGTAAAATTATTTTCTGGTAACATGGATGGTGGTTTGGTGTCAGCTCACCAGCAAGGACGACCTTGTAAATGCTTTGTTAATCAGAGTTGTAGCTAAATATTAAATTATATGAACAAAATTAAAAACGGTTTTGTGGTGCTGGGATTGAACCCAGACCATATACTGTAATTACTGTAATTACTATCTAGGCAAATCACCTATTACTGGGCTATATGTCTCTAGCCTTTTTTCTAAAAATTGAGTTTAGAATAAGGACTCACCAAGTGGCTTGTTCTGGCCTCATACTTTTAGCCTACGAAGGATCTGAACTTTAACCCACATGCCTCCCATGTCAATGAGACCATAGCTGTGTGCTGCTGTGACTAGCTAAGATAAAATGAATTCTAGTAAAAACAAAGCCAATGCATTTCCATAAACTCTCCATAGTTATTTTACCACATTTTGTAATTGTTTATGCCCCTGAGATACATTTATTGTATCTGTGTAGTAAGCAATACAAAGCCATAGTGTCTCTGGACCTCTTCTCAACTTTGCAAGAAGAATGCCACCGTCAGCAGTGGTGTGTGAGGGTGCTTGCATTAGATAAATCACAGCATTAGCAACTGGAGCCTGAGTTTATTTTTTTGCTGACTTTCTAGACTGAAGACATTGATGGAGAAAATGTTAACAAAGCAGATTAAATTTAAAAATGTGTTACATATGTAGGTATTACATTGAACAAATACAAAATTTGGGGGCTTAGGAGATGGATGACTCAGGAATTAAGAGTGTTCTCTGCTCTTGCAGAGGACTTATTTTGATCTAAGCACCCATGTTGGATGGCTTGAAACTGCTTGTGAATTCTATCTTCAGGAAAACTCAACACCTCTGGTCTCCAATGGCATCAGCACATACCTCTCCACACACACACACACACACACACACACACACACACACACACAGAGAGAGAGAGAGAGAGAGAGAGAGAGAGAGAGAGAGAGAGACTGACAGACAGACAGACAAGCAGACAGATACTCAAACACACACACACATACACACATACAAATTAAATAGGTCACCAAACCCACCAAATTATGGACTCATATTTCATTCAACAAACAAATGTTTAAAATTTTTCTGGCATCTTGTCACTTTACTTTTGACTTATTTTTATAATAATGATATCAGCCAACATTCATGATAGCACATTGCAAATATAGGCTGGGTATACTTATGTGTTAGGCCAAAATCAAGTATTCTCTAACAAATTAGTCATGAGCATATTTATGATAGAAGGGTTTTATTTCTTATATTACTTGTTAACTGAGACAAAGGGGGCTGCCTATGACAGATACACTGGACAGAGTGCTCATCCTCACCACAGCTGGGCCAGAGACGTATGATATGACACTTCGTGATGACAGTTAGATTGGCACTCCATTAAAAACATGGCTTGTTTCTCAAATTTCCCAGTTTTCTATTTTTGGGCCGTGGCTGAGACATTGGAGAATGTAGATAAGGAAGGACTGCCATGTGAACCTTTACATAAAGAGTTTATCTTGAAATGGCCACCTCAGTACTCAGGGCTCCCCCTTCTCAGAGAAGGGGAGGGGAGAGTGGGGGAAGATCTACTTGAGGGGGTACTAGGAGGAGACAGTTTGATATCGGTATGTAAAGTGAACACATAAATAACTTGTATAAAAGGAAACATCCCTGGGACATATTTAGCAATAACAATGCAGGACATGACTGGTTTCCTCATCTGAAATACTGAGAGGCTTCTCACTTCATGCAAGATGAACTGGAGCCACAGGGCTAGAGCTAAGACCTACAGTTAAGATCTCTCTATGGTGGGTGCTGGTTGAGAAATAATCTTTGTAGTCTATTTATTCCAGTTTTACTAATATCATATGGTCAGTTTTGACACAGTAACTCTGCCAATGGCTATACTTTGAGAATTTTCTCCTTTAATCCACTCTAGAAATTTATGTTTTAAATTTACTTACCCCTTAACAGAGAACATTGTCTCACAAGTGACTATATTGTTAAAATACAAAACCTATGACACCTTTGCTTATTAATTTAAAGCATGACAATATGATCACAGTGTGGAGCCTCTGCATCCAGTGTTTTGTTCCATTTCTATGAAATTATATTAGACTTTCTATAATAATTTAAGTGGTCTGTATATTTGAGGACTCTTAGTCACCACTCACGTCAAAGTGCCAACCATTCACTAGGCATTATAATTATATTGAGCCTCTACAGACTAAATGAAAATGAGTAGGTTCAATATTAATTAGCAAGAAACTTCAAACTATAATACTTTGAAATTCAAAAATTTTGAACAGGAATACTGAATGGATTTTATAGTGTCCTTATCAGGCTGTTAATCTTTTTCTGTTGAAGGTTGAATTTGTGAACAATCTTGATGGCTCTTATGATAAGTGAGCTCATAATTTTTCAAGTTTATGAAATAGTCTAGGTGGAGAGGGCTTGGTGAGAGACCTAATGCTAATTGTACCATTTGCAAAGATGAGCAATGAGGAGCCCTGAATGTGTTTGCCCTGCTCTTTGCTTTTGCTTTCTTATGAAACAGAATCTGAACTTTTGTAGATTAGGTTGGTACAGAAGACAGCTTACCATTCTTTAAATACGCTTTGCCAGGGAAGCAGTGCTAACAGGCTCACGTATTTTGTGCTGTGAACTTAACCACCACCAGGTAACTTAAACTGATGGAGATTGGTACCTTAGAATAGTAAGCCAAAGTGTGACATGCTGAATCTGCCTCATCACACAAAGGAGGAACCATTAGGATAAGCAAGAGGTGGTGTGAAGAAGCAAACAAAAAGGGGGAAAGTTCTGGAGTGGGTGGGGGTGGGGGAATGAGGATGGGGATATAGTTCAGTTGGTAGAGTTCTTGCCTATTTTGCATAAAGCCCTAGGTTTGATCCTCAAAACCACATATACCAGGTATGGTGGCACACATCTGAAATCCAGTGTCAAGGAGGTAGAGGTAGGAGGATCAGGAATTCAAGATCATACGAGGCTATAGGGGCAATTTGAGGTTATTTAAAGGCTATATGACAACCTTTCTCTAAATAAATAAATATATAAAAATTAAGAATTTAGTAGGAAAAGAGATGAGGACTGTTCCAGAATCCAAGATGTAGGAACCAATGCCTTTTTAAGGTTTCCCATTGGCAGGACCATCTTATGGCACCCTACACAGTGTGAATCCTGGCTTGGCTCAAATGTATGTTCAGAGTTAGCCTCAAAGGATTAAAGGGAGAGTTTTCTCTGTCTCCAGTGGATCACGTTCTGCCAAGGAAAATAAGAAGGCAGTGCTTGTAAAGAGACAAAATGTTACAGTAACATTAATGGGCCATGAACAGAAAGCTTTTTCTTTCTGGTCAAGAGAATGGAGTCTCTGGCCTGGGTGGACACCTAACATTCCAGTTGGACTGGTCAATCACCTGGTTAAGGGACTAGAAAGATGGCTTCACCTCAGGCTATGTGAGAGACAGAAGTTTGCCTTTTCAATGAGATAGTACTTTTTCTTCCTGGAATTCATGACCCCTCTACAGAGGCTTACAGAGATGGCAGCCACACAGATCTGATTTTCTAAATTAGAAAAAAGGCAACTTTTCTTTTTTCCTCTTTCTATCTTTCTTAGCATTCTTTCTCTGATGCTTTGGGCTTCCCCACTCTTTCCTTCAATTCCTTCTTCCTTTGATATTTACCATGTGGCTGTCTGTTTACTTGAACCTCCCTGCCTAACTCAAAATGGCAAAACGTCATGGGCTTTCCTCTTTTTCTTCTCTATCTTCCTTTTCCAGGGAGCTACAGCTTGGCAGCTCTGGAGGTTTCTATAGACACCAATAAAATTTCCTTGATTTTTCTCATGAGTTCTTCCTTAATTCCCCAGGGTCCCTGACAGCCTATGATGCTTCAAAATATCCAGCAATGAAAGATTGTCCGAAAGATTTCAAACAATACTGTCACAGCAATTCTGGATCCCTTAGTTTTGAACTGGGTGGCCTTTCCATTCACTTCTGTGATTGTCACCCCTCTCTTCTCTATAATGGGGTCCTTATTGTTTATCACCCTACCACACACATCTGTTAAGACCATGACTAGCACTAGTATAGTTCATAAACATCAATATAGGACAGGATGAATAAAGGAACATAAATAGTTAAATGAAAAGACACACCGAAAGGCATTTGAAGTTCCTTGGTTTATGTTACAACATTTGAAGAAAGTGAAAATGGGGGCTGGAGAGAAAGTTCAGTGGTTAGAACACTGTCTGTTCTTCTGGAAGACCCCAGTTTGGCACCTAGTATCCACATCAGGCAGACTGTAACTCCAGTGTTGGGGGATACATCTCCCTTGGCAGGCATCTGTGGGCATATACATTCATGTACATACACACATTAATGAAAATTAATTTAAACATAAAATAAAAATAAAATCAGAAGTTCTACAGGATTTCAGTACCAGGCACAAATCTACATGAGTGTAACACTGGGAAAAAGATGCCCTTGTCCATGGAAGAAGTTGTTTGCCTTTTTATCTCTCTCTCTATACTAAGAACTTTGAATGGACACTCAGGTAAGGCTTTTCATGGATGTTCCTTTTGTATGTCACCATTAATATGTTAAGCGTGCCTTTAGGCTGGCTTTCTTTCTTTTTTTTCTCTGTCTGTATGCATTATTGACATTTTTAATACTAATAATGACATTGAAATGGGACATTGACTCAGAATTAGTGACAATCAAGCATTAATGGTCCTTGCTTCTGTGCCCTGTCAGCAACTCATCTCATCTGATATTAGTCTTAGCAAATAAGCCAAATCAGGTTTTCTCAAGATGTGACCATTCAGAAAAGATTTCCTATGGTCACAGGGGATCTCTTGCTCATCTTTTTATTGCTCTCTCTGTTTCTATGTCTTGACTTGTGCTTTTGATCAAAGAGGGTGAGCTACACCAGCTTTTATGGGGAGGTAAATAAAAAAAAGAAATGAAAGAGAAATAGAGGAAAATATTCAACCCAATACCATGCTACATAATAAAATTCAAAGAACATAATTGCCATGACCCAAGAAATGATCTAATTAAACCTATTTCTATTTTTAAAATTAAGAATCAGAATGAAGGAAGCAAAGTGGCATTCGCAAAATTTATTATTTATTTATTTTTAACATTGTTGAAATGACTATTGTCAAGATAAAGTTTATCATTACAGCCAAATGCATTTATTTATTTATTTATTTATCTATTTATTTATTTATTTATTTACATTCCAAACACTGTCCCCCTTCTAGATTTCCCCTGCCCTTCTCCTCTGGGAGGGTAAGTCCCTTGGTATCCCCTTCCAACCTGGTGCATTAAGTCTTTACAGGATAAAGATCATCCTCTCCCACTGAGGCCAGATAAGGCAGCCCTGTTGGGGAACACATACCACAGTCAGCCTACAGCTTTAGGGACAGCCTTTGTTCCAGTTGTTGGGGGAACCCACATGGATACCCAGCTGCACATCTGCTACATATGTGCCAGGAGCCTCAGTCCAGCCTGGGTGTGCTCTTTGGTTGGTAACTCAGTCTCTGATAGCTCCCAGGGGTTAGGACTTTTGAACAATGTGGCATACAGGAAGCAGAGATGTGATATCAAAGAACCAGGAGCAGAACCAATCTTCAATGGCCTGTTCCCAATGACTGATCTCTGTCAAACCAGGGCCTACTCCCTAAAGTCTTCGAAGAAGTCACAGTAAAACCAGGACCAAATACTTAGAACAAGACACTGGAACATTTGACATTCACATAAGAAAGCCTGGCCACAGCACTGTACATAAAACCAGTGTAAGTAGTGGTAGCCCTGTGTCTCACAATGTATAACACTGGCAAATTCTACAGTTGGTCCTGGAAAACCATTTTGAAGAGATCCTATTTGAAGCCGCTGCCTAAAAAATTAAAGTTCTCTGCCATTATAAAGGCAAAGGATACTCGTGTGACACTTGGGTTCTCTAAGCATCCCTAGATCAGTCCCGTCCCTGACTTCACACAGCAGGCTCATTTTGATGAATCAATTTACAAACCCAAAACAGAACAGAACATGGGAATGACAGCCATTCAAAATCTTCTTAGGCTAAAAATTACGAGTCTACTTTGCACTTTTTGATCTGTGATGCTCCAGGGACCTGGACTTTCCAAAGTCAAGAAGCAAAAAGACCAAAGCCAAAGTACAAATCCAGGTCCCTTGAGTAGAAGTGACGTTGAGGTAAACCAATAGGCATTGTTTCTGGGAAGTAGTTTATGAATCCAGTTGTGTTCCCTCGAACCAGGCTGGTGGGAGAAGGCAGTGATGGGGATGTTAAATTCCTTCTTGGAGATGGCTGTGTGAGTCCTTTAACTGACTTCCATGTGATAGTTTATAGCGGTTGAGTCTGCATATGCTGTGTCCTCAGCTGCCTCCCTGTCTTGACTACTCTCCTCTGCAGCACAGTGTCTGGATGACTTCTGGTCGGCTTTGCCCAGGTTTTCTTGTTTGCTAGACAGTTGGCTGGATCTAGTTCCCACTGGTGTGGAAGATCCATTGTTAAATGAAGAGAAACATTGTGAAGGGGTTGTGTATGGCACTTACCACCAACATGAATAATTTGTAAGCCTTATAGTTAATGAAATCATATTAAAAAGCGAACTATGTATCTGAAGCTCATTTTCCAAATATTTGCTCTTTGGGCGATTTGGTCTTTATTTACACTGTGGGAAACCCTAGATCGGTGGCTCTCCACTTCCTAGTGCTGTGACCCTTCAGTACAGTTCCTCAGAGTGTGATGACCCCAGCCATAAAACTCTTTCATTGCTGTTTCATGACTGTAATTTTGCTACTGTTGTGAATTGTAATGGAAATATCTATGTTTTCTGAGGGCCTTAGGTTATTTGAACCCTCAAAAGGTCATACTCTCTAGAACCTTGCACTAGATAATTGAGGACACCGCTTCCTGTTTTCACACTGAAGTAAGTTGTAGCAATTGACCACATGGAAACTGGAGAATAATAAAATCAATTCTCCTTCTCTCTCTGTCTCCCTCCTTCCATTTCTCTCTGTGCCTCCTCCCTCCCTTTCTCTCTCTGCTTTCCTCCTTCTTTCCTTCCTTCCTCTCTTCCTTCTTGTTTCCTTCCTCTCCTCCTCCCCCTTCTTTTTCTACCCCTTTCCCTTTTATTGTCATTTGTGAACTATTTTCCAGCTATTTTTGGTGTTTGGCCAATGGGAGACCTAGAAGGAGTTGAGAAGATGGGCAAAGGGGTCACAGTGCTTCATTTGCCTTTGGGGTCAATTTCTTGTTAATCTTTGAGCTACATCACTGGTTTGCCACATGCTATTGAGTTTCTTACTTCTGGCAAGAGATTCTGTCCATTAAAAAATGTTGTCAGGGTTGCAGTGGGGGCTGGGGGATTGCCAGTCAGTGAGAATAAAGGTGCCTGCTTCCAGGCTGACAAATGCTGTTCCATCTGCAGGACCGACATGCTAGGAGAGAAATTTTCCTGCGATCTAAATATTTATGTGAGCGTGCACACTCACCCTTCGTGACATATCCACACCTCATCCCTATATAAATGCATCATCAGTGAAAAGAAGCATGCGGTTTCCTTTCTACTGTCTGAACCTTGTCTGACACACATATAAAATTACTTAAACAAATGTTTTTTTTTCAGTAGCATTTCCCACATGTAACCTTACACACAACAATAAAGCACTAATAGAGTTGAAAGTCTCTCTCTTTATTTCAGCAAAGAATTAATAAGCCCAAAAGGCTAAGTGCTTGTGGAAGTGTCTGTAGTATGTTGTTGAAAAGCAACACATGCTTTTCCAGGTGATACCGGGATCTATGAGAAACCATGTTAATATTCCAAATCAGACAGAGAAGTCGCCAGACTTCCCGAGGCCACCCAGTGCATCTTTGAGGTCTAAGTTTTGAGTTGATGATTTGTGTTCTGCCTTTGATTCAATTTTCACTATGTTTCCCCCACTTATGGTGCCACGGTGGCTAAATGACACCTGTAATTGGAAATTTGCTTAAAAATGCATAGTTTTAAAATAGTGAGTTGATTTTCTGAAAGTCAAACTGACAATTAAAACAAATAAACAAACAAAAAAACCAGGGTATAGGCTGCTCTGTCTGGGCTCTAATGATGAAAGTTTTTTAGCTTATCACTTTATGTGTTGATTAAAGGCCACATGCTTGTGGGACACAGAAGGAAGCCACTGCTGGGAAAGATGACTTTCTTCCTTTCCTCATGGGCTTGTAGAATACAGAGAAAATGGATTTCATTTGGAGAATCACTGACTGTTTCATATTTCCTCTCATGGGGAAGCGTCAATTTTGAAAATGTGCTGAGATGGTCTAGAGTATAAATGTTGCTCATATAGTTTTCTATCTTATAAGGTTCCTTTTATACTCTGCTATTAAAACATTATGAAAGAGTACTGATCAAAGTTACATACATGGATGCATGTGCATTATGATTAATTATAAGTTGATGTATGCACTCACAAAATGTCTCAAGGTAGTATATGATGTCTGAACTGATCTCCTTGCACACGCTTATTAACATCACCAAAAGCCAGATGTGAGAAGACAGGAACGTTATTTTGCAATGATGTGCCAACAAGCCAAGCAGGCCGTCCAGGGCTGCTATACTCACCTGTGACCACAAGATGCCGCTCAAGCCGTGATGAGTTAGGTCTTTTGTTACCAGCGGAGTGACATTTCCATTTATTTTTACATGCTCTCCAATTATATATTAAAAATCATGGTGGGTGGGTTGAAGGAGAGGAGACCCTGACTATTTTCATCCCGTGTGAGGAAAATCGATGAATAATTTCTTCAGGTTTTTTACAAACCAAGGCTGAGAATTCAGATACCCTAAAATTGTTGCATCCCCAGCTGCTGTTGTCTACATGTCCACACTGGCCCTGCCTGCCCCACAGTCTTTCTACATGTCAGCAGTACCATCTGCCCCAACCAAGTAATTTCCTGCCTGCTCCCACTAGCAACATATGCAACAAAGTGTTTCCCTAATATACAAAATGTCAAAAGATTGCTGTAAGGCTCAAACAAGTCACTGGATCTCTATGTTTCCATGGCAATTAAATAGTCACAACATGGCAGTCCAGAGAGAAAGCTTCTAGAGGTGTGCAAAGGCAGTCGCTGGCTCCCTGTGATGTCATTTATCGTTCCAGTCCCTGTCTGTGGCAAGAAAAAGAAATCCATGAAGTAAAGATCGGAAATGCTGCAGTCTCTTGCTTTCCCATCAAATTTGTCCTAAATTTAAATTTAGACCTTGTAGTTTTTGACATCAAATGGAGGTAAGGTTTATCTTATCTGCTGACTGATGTCTAATCTAATGCATGGCAGGGTTGCCTGTTATTAAACATACTTACTGGGAATGGCAAGACCAAAAATCAGACAGGAAGCAGGTGTGTTCAATCCTCCTGGAACATCTAATAGGAAGGTAACTTCTCTCTCTTCTCAAATTAATTTGGCAACACAGGGTTGATTTGGCCCTTAGGCAGCATGGTTTCCGGACGGACTGTCAAGGGCTAGTCTCTTGCATATTAAAACAGTTTCCTTTCAGTGTAAGCTGCTTAGTAATCTTTGGTCTCCAAGGGCTGAGCAGAGGGCTTCAGGGAGCTCAATGATCAGCAGAGGCAAATAGGAGGAACAGAAAACCGGCAGTGAAAATGGGGAGGGCAGAAGGATGTATCTACAAGGGGCAGCATGGAGCTTGTTCTAGAAGAAGCCCCACAGAATGTCCAGTTTTGCCTTTGAAGGCTCCTTTAGGCTGGATCAGCTTGGTGGTGTGAGCATTGAACTAAGGCAGTTTCAAAACGAATGGCAGGATGTGTTCTGTATTCTTGTTTCATATCAATTCTGGCTCCATACATCCTTGGCCAATATATCATCCCCCCTCGAATTCTCATCCCCTCATTCATTCTTGCAAATGTACTTGTTAACTGCTCTTCATTTTTTATACAGAACAGATGCCAGGTACTGTGGATTTGAGGATAAAAAAAAAAAAAAAAAACATTTGGAAAACTTTTCAGATAATCATGGAACTCTAATGCAGAAAAATTCATCCTCTTCTTTAAAATATCTTAGCCTGTATAGTAGAGATGTTAGACCTTTCTACATTTAGTATAAACAATATTTAAAAAAAGCATTGATGTGTTAAACCAGTGATTCTCATATTTTCAGGAACTATCCAAAAATTTGGCCAGCGTCTAGTTCGGCAGGTCCAAGGTGGGCTCTGCTTTTCTTACAAGTATTTGGGGGATACTGACCTTCCTGGACCACACTTGGAAAGACAGGGCGTTATTCTATGGCATGGTTTTTACATGGAAAGAGAAAGTTCACACAGTGACAGAGGTCTCTAGTTGT
Organism: Micromys minutus; assembly: GCF_963924665.1. NCBI lineage: Eukaryota > Metazoa > Chordata > Mammalia > Rodentia > Muridae > Micromys > Micromys minutus. The sequence goes on from NC_137971.1 coordinate 43,634,470, forward strand.
GCAGGAGAGGTGTTCAGACAAGTCACAGTGAGACTCCAGGCAGGGACTCTGTGAACGTGTTTCCTGTTTCCTGCCACCTGACTGGGAGTTTTCAGGAGCACACATGGTGTCCTGTGCACCAGGATGCAGGTTTTCTCCCGAGAGAGGAATCAATCATGGCCTGCGTCACTGTTTTGAAACATCACAACTGAAATGGCTTTTATGTTGCTAAAAGAAGAAGAAGGGGACGAAGGAAAAAGGCACAGCTTTTGAAGGGGAAAAATAGTTTTCCGATAACCCCCATTAACTACAGGGGTCATTGTGGCAGAATGAATGGGGTTAGAAATCTGCTAAAAGCTGCAGTATGTGGTACGCGGTGACTGACAAGCCTTTTGCTGAGTAGTTACAAATGGGACTAATGGTTTAAACTTGTTAGTCATTGTCAGAGCCTCTGATCCTTGAGTCAGCCATGGAAGCTATGGCAGAAATCGATAAGGCGCCACTTTCCGCAGTGAACTGCTCGACCATATAGATTGCCTGAAGGGAAATGCTGAGTTCCCTCCCAGGCTGTCAGATGAAAGCGGGCAGCTAAATCTCCAGGAAGATTGACCACATTGCTCGGGGCAATTAGGCCTTTCACCACTCTGAACAACCGATTATAAAGGCATGGGGAAGGGGCAGAGGCCAGAAGCCATCTTGGAGCCTTCTGAGCTGGTGGGGCGTTTCTTCCCTCCCGGGTTAAGACTTACATGTTGGGGGCTGCCACTGGCCCAGCCCCTCCTCTTTCCCTGTATTTCCTTTTAGCTGCTGCAATAGGAGGCCAGGCAGCCGGAGCCCTTGGTTGCTGATGGACTGTAACGGGCGCTGAACTCCATCAGTCCTCCTTGCAGAGCCCAGGCTTCCCATTGGGCTCAGTTCAAAAACAATCAGGTTCCATTGTTCAGGGCCTTTTTGGGCAGAGCCTTGCGAAGGTGCCAAAATCATCAGGGAAAAAGAAAGTGCTTGTTCTGGAAACAATGACAGACAAGCTGCAGATTGGCAGCAGGCTGTGAGGGGCCAAGTGCGGCCTTGAAGGGCTGGGCTCTGCCAGGAGACCATGTCTCACGCATAGAAGGCCGCCCAGGTCCCTGTGGCCCAGAGGAGAGGAGCCTTGGGAGGTAGCAAAGCTTTGCTTTTCTGCTTAGAGGCAAGGTAGAATGGCTTTGCTTTGCCTTTAGAGTTTCTAGCCTCTTGCTTTATCTGCTTAGCATTTCTGCTCAAACTCCAACTGGGAATGCCTTTGGTTTCTATTGTCCCCGATGCTGAGCGTCACCCCTTCCTACCTAAAATTAGCCTCACCATTGACTTCTTCAATTTTTGTCTCCTTCCCTTGCCAGATCTGTCTCCCATTCTGCTAACTTTAAGTTGCATCCTGAACCCTGGCCTTCTAGGTATTGTTTGCATCAAAGGGCTGAGAGGCAAGATATAGTAGAATCATCCCTAATGACTGCCGGGGGGGGTGGGGGGGTGGGTAGTGGGGGGGGCTGTCAGTCCCAGCTTCTTGGGACTACTCATTATCCTGGTCAGTGCAACTCTGATGGCGACTGTTAAGTTTGCATGGCAGCTGGTGACAGGCGGGTTTGCCTGTTTATGATATGGATGTTGGGACAAACCACTGACCTTCTTTAGAAACAAAGGGTGGTTGTGGGATGCCATAGGGGAGGGTGGTCTCTTCCATGGAAGGGACAATGGAGGGGGTCACCACCATTTTCTGTAACAGGGGAAGAGGAGCTCTGGTCTCAAGGGCAGTTCTAATGGGTTATTTCTTGGCTCATCTTCAATTCATGATACAGCCACTGGATAGCATCCATTATTAAGGAAGCTTCATGTCACTCACAGGATGGATTGGACACCTATGAAAACAAAGGGAGCTGTAAATTGTAGAACAGCAGAAGTAAGCCCTCATGTACTTTGAGGTCAGGAGTGAAGAGCCATCCCCCGAGGTTGACTGCTGTAACATATACACACTCAGGAGACGGTGTCACCATGTTCAGGCAAAAGTATACAGGAACCCTCTGCCACTTTATTCCATTTTGGGGTGAACTGAAAACTTCTCTAGAAAGTAAATTCTAGCTGGGCATTGTGGCATACACATGTAATCCAATACCCAGGCACCCAGGAAGTAGAGGCAAGAAGATGAAGATTTCAAGGCCAACCTTGACTACAGAGTGATTTCAGAGTCATTCTCATGCTATATAAAATCCTGTTTTACCCCCACCCTAAACAAGAGTTGTGTGTGTGTGTGTGTATATGTATGTGTGTGTGTGTAAAACGCTACCTTAAAAGATAGGAAATTCCCATCTAAACAACAACAATAACATCAGAAAACAAAAACAACAACAAAACCCCACCCAAGACAAATAAAGCAAAATGCAGGGGTGTCAATGTAAAGAGCACCTAGACCATAATCAGGCAGACGAGTGAAGTGGAATGAAGCCACTGATTTGATTGGAGCATCTTTCCATGAAGTGAACAAACCTGACTTCTTTTACTGTATAAATAAGAATTTTTTTTCTGAAAACCAAACCCACTTTTTAGATGTCTGGTGAATTACTTTAGACATATACTTGACCACCAGGGAATTATCTAGAATGTACAGAATTTTGAGGAAAAACTCAGAAGACAATTGCTTTAATAATTATTCTCTCAGTGTAGGATGCTAGTACTTGGTTTTCACTCCACCCTGTATGGTTTAGAGCTTTGTTTATTTGCCCCTCTTCTTTTTATGCAGAATAGAGATGGAATTTCTTCACTCCCTAGCCCCAAATATCTCTCTTAATTCCTGCATCTGAGACTATGCTATGCTTCATGACAGAAGGGACTTTGTAGCTAGAGGTTCATTTGGATTATCCAAGTGAGCTCAGAGTTATGTGAGATAGCTTTGTGTGTTTTCTTTGAGTTTGCTTACAAAAGTAGAGAATGTTACTGGATGAGCATAGAAGAAAGGGGTACCCAGAATTAAAAGGAGCTATGGTGATTGATCTCAGTGTAATAAAAGAAAATGGATGCCAAGAGAGTCCTTGAAAACTTTTCCTTGTGACTGTAAAATATTACTAGCTACGAGGGCCCTCTACTTCTTCATAGGACATTCCCTTCAAGAATTGCATAGTCCTAGGACAGAGAGGTGTCTCAGTGGTTAAGAGCACATGCTACTCTTCCAGACTACCTAGGCTGGGATCCTAGAACCCATAGTAAGTGGTTTAGAACTGCCTATGACTACCATTTCAGGAGATTTGACACTTTCCACTGGCCTTCATGGGAACTGCCCGAATATCATACTTATCAAGACAAAACAGGCACACATATGCATATACATGTAAAATTAAAAAAAATCTAAAAGAATTGTATAATCCTAGTTCTTAAATAACTTTACTTATGTGAAATTGTATCATGTTTTCTCATGGTGCCCACTCTTGATCTCCTTTAGTAGTCAAAAGGTTGAGGTTCATATGACTTCAAATGCATTCATTATTGAATAGAATAAGGACTATTCCTGTTTTGTTGAAAACAGGGACCTGATTTGTGGGGCCAAGTTCAAGACTGTAGAAAGATGGGTCAAAATGTTCTGGGAAATATGACAATGTAAATTAAGACAGCTTCATGAGACTCAATGGATAAAGGCGCTCACTGTCAAGACTGGTAACCCTATTTTGATCCCTGGGATCCACACAGTGGAAGAGAGAAGCATTCCTGTAACTTGTTCCTCTGACTTACACACACTTACTATGGCATACTCCTCAAACAAATTTTAAAGTGCAATTATAAAACATCTTCATGGAGTATGTTTTATTAGTATTTTTACTGCTTTGATCCCTGAACAGTATATAACTTACAGTTGCTACTAAATCTACACTTGTTGGCTCAATTAAATGGGCTAATAACAAGACACAAGAAATAAGAAAATTAGAAATCAGGAGAAACAACTTGGATAATAAAATTTGGTCCATCAATGTGTGAGAAGGGTATACTTTAGATATAGTGGGAGTTCTTGTGCCCAGATATGTTCCTGTGAAAAGGGTATACTTTAGATATAGTGGGAGTTCTTGTGCCCAGATGTGTTCCTGTGAGAAGGGTATACTTTAGATATAGTGGGAGTCCTTGTGCCCACATGTGCTCGTGTGCAACACACCTTAAGGGACTTTGGGCTTTCCAGCAGGGTTGCAAGTAAAGTATAGAGAAAACCTGTGATCTCCCTGAGAAACCAAGAGGTCACTGCCTGTTACTGAAGAGAATTTAGAACTTCTCTGCTTGAAGGCATATCTAATGAGTCCATGTGGGAAGCCGTTACTTCCCTGTAACAGGTTATGGAGGGCCCCTTGGACCTTGAACAATTAATCAGTGTTATGGCATAACAGCTCAAATACGGAAATTCTAAAGGACCTACATGTTGACAAATGACCAATTTATGCTAAAATCCATCAAGTGTGCTGGAGCATTTGGAACTTATCACCACACAATCATGACATGGTCATTATCGGGTCACAAATCGCCCAAGGAAATGACATGCCTCAGGAGGCAAGATTTGCCCACAGAGCCTGCCTCTTTCTAAACTCAGTGTGTGGCTGGCTTGCTGTAAACGAAGCAATCCAGCATGTAGATGAGCTCCTGTGTGGCAGCTGCATGGCAGAAAGCAATTATAACACAGAGGCAACTCTGCAAGCGAGAACCAGGCCCCTGAAATATGACCACATCCGCCTCACCACCAACGGAGATGCCAAACTGAAATACACACATAGTCATAATGGAGAGAGAAGCCTGAATATATAATAGCGAGGAGAGGAACTAGGGATGCTCTCAGCATCCTCCATGGAAACTGTGCTTGGCAGAGGCTGTCTTGGAAAACTCATTAGCTCTTTTGAACTTGGAAGATAGGACTCTTCCAGGGACACTGCAGTCCACTGTTTCCTTTAATAATGCAGAATAGTAGAGAGAAGGCACCACACATTTTTTTTTTGGTTGTTGTTGTTGACTATACTAGTCATTGCCATCACTCCCACCTTCTGAGACTGATCCAAAGGATGCTAAGATTGACAGATGGCAGGCCTTGACTGACCAACCAGGCTTTATAACACTTAGCTCAAAGCCTAGCTTGATATTTGAATATAGATATCAAAGCTTGGGCAGGAACGATTCTTTCTGTACATCTTATGTCCTGCAGAGATAGAAGGTCACACAGACCCAGAGACAAGAGATTGCATGGACCTAAAGAGATGGAGTTTAGCTTCTGATTTGGATCTTTAGTTTTAGCCTTTCATGAGGCCTGTGATAACTTCTATTCTTGGATTCAGAGAACCAGCCACATCTGGGTTTACAAATACAAGCATTTTTTTATCCTGCTAATGAATAGAATTTGTTTAGGTAATTCAGGTTTTTCATCTTCCTCAAAACAACCACCATTCAAGACAGACATAGTTACTTCAGCTTTTTATGAGGAGAATGGTCTCTTCAAAGTCATCTGGTCGGTAAATGGGGGAAGTGGTGATTTCTATTGAAGTTACATTTGCATCGAAATTGATTTTACATTTTCTGTGCAATCATTAAACCACCTACTATATAGTAAATGATTTATGCTATAATTTGAGAACAGAATCTATGTTGAATTACTGAATCAACTTGAGAGTATGACTAGAAACCAAATCATCTTTATTTAAATAGCTAATACTGCTTATGTTTACTTGTGAGTCAAAACTTGCACATGCCCCGAAGAAAATAATCAAGTGTTTCTGTGAGGTAGAGAGGAATAAGGGTTTAAGAAGTTATCGCCTAGAGTTATCATGATCTGGAAAAGTTTGTAACCTAAAATTCAATCTTCATTATCATGAAGGCAAGATAGGTAATTCCATTTGGAGGTTAAAAGCAATATTTGCCACAAAGAGAGTCAAAATATTCTGCTTACTGTTGAGTAATTTTCTCTATTTGGGCAAGGAAGGTGAAAATGGTTTTTCCTTTCCTTCCATTGCTAAGCAACATTTGTCAATGCCTGTAATTACATTCAATGCCATCACTGGAGAAGAAGAAAGGCTGCTACCAGCCCTTGGTGGATAGAGCAAGGGATACTTGCTGCAGTGAACAGGATAACATTCTCACAGCAGAGGACTGGCTGGCTTCAAATGCTAGGAGTGCTGAGCATAAGAGTCACTCACATATCTTCTGGAGCTAGCACACTGTATGAAAATGTTATTTTTAAAACAATATTGATTTGAGACTTTAGTGTAGGTCACTGTTTATATACAATTCTTTACTTTGGAGTACCAGTATACCTGTGGATTATCATCTATTAAAATGATAGCAAAAATTTTTTATCTAACTCCCTGGCCAGCCTCTTAGACCCTGGAGAAGTAAATTTGACTTATCATACAGGAGGCTCCAACACTGAGACTGAAGTCAGAGGAAGAATGAGCCCAGGAGAAACCTGTGGCAGGAAAAACCACTATTTCCTTTGTGCACTAAAAGTGACTTAGAACTAATAAAAAGAGATAAATACTACCTGAATGCTCAGGAACTGTATAACACATATTAACATTTCTAGATATGAAACATAGGATTTACTAATGTTAAAAAAATTGTTAAAGAAAACACATTCAAAACAGGAAATCTTGCCCTTGAATTTTATAATAGAGGGAATTCTGGTTTGTTTACCATTTGCAAATACACGAGGAAATGTGGCTCCTCACATTCAGTTGAATTTAGATCTGTGCAGTTATATAGACAACATTGGGCAACATGTCCATTTACTCATCAAAAGTAGAGTTTATTCTATGGCTCCTACTCTTATACCATTAGAACATCATTTTTCTTCAGGCGAATGAACACTGACATATACCACCTCTGTTACGATATGTATGGTTTTCATCATCTGCGGCTGCACATAATAGATCATATCAATTATAATCTATATGTGATACCTATATTACATATATATTACATAGAGATTATAAAAATGAACGTATGTTACTATTGTTGTATGCCTTACTCCCAATTATCCTTTGCATTGGGGTTGGAAAAACCCACCGTTATGTTGAGAAGCAGAATTCCTCTCACCATCAAAAAGTGGTTTCCCAGTTGCCTCGTTCTGCCCCAGAGGAAGGCACATGTGACTTAATCATCAGAGGGGTATTCTCCACTTGGCCTTTGTGACACGGGGATCTTGGGAGCCAGGGATTCCATGGTGTAGTTGCAGAGCAGAAGCTGTGTCAATACTCAGAAAGGAGATGCTTAGAAGAATCACATGACTAGATAGATGATAACTTGTGGTGCTGACAAGATTTAAGGTGCTCTTTTTCTGCAACTCAGTCATGCTCATTGCGCCTCGTTCATTAATAGAAAGCAAAGCAACCCCCCAAAACCAAGTTCTTAAAAAAACCCAACTACTTGGGAAAGGTGGGTATGAATGGACCAGAAACTTTATCACCTCATAGGACTGCAGTGTCACTCCTGCCAGCTGTCCACTGTGATGAGCAGTCAGCTCAAGAGACGCAGGAGGTGAGTTCTGATCATTTTTTCACATGCACACTAGAAAGAAGGGACACTAGGTTGGGAAGCCTGAGTGACCGATGACAACACAGTCACATCTCATTTTGGCTCTCTAAACACCTCATCTCATTTTCCTTTCCTAAGATGGCTTCCTTAGTTCTCTCTAAAAAGTGTTCAACTGTCTTTCCCATGCATACTAATCTCTAATGAGTCTGGATGATAAAAGTCTTTTAAAAATATGCATGTCTTATTGGGCCCTTAGTAAGCCAAAATGCATTGTTTTAAGTCTGCAGATGGCAGCTGATTCTCTGCAGACTAACCTTGAGTCCTCTCTTGCCCGTCTATGCCCCCCTCTTCCTTGATGTGGAATCTTTAGGTGTTTAGTTGGTTATTCAGATGTAAGCGTTTTTGCCTGATGCCCCCTCGTTTCCTATCTTCAAAGAGCTGTGCTGGAAACTCAGTGGTATGTGACCTGAAACAAGCATCTCACAAACACTATTCTTCTGTGCCAAAGAGCTCACTCTAATCTAGTGTCCAATCTTCCAATAATTATCACATTTTTCCTTCCCCGCTGAGCACTCTGAAGCATTTTTGCTAAGTAGCCGAGGAAGCACAGTGGAAATAGTCCTGGTCTCTGGTGGTCAGATTTGCAAATTTATCCCAAACCATCATAGAACTGACGCAAGTGCTTCACATATGCAAAAAGCCTTCTGCAATGCCAGACAGGTAAGTGGGTTATTCTGGGTGCCCCCTTTTGCCATTAGCCTTACTGCAATGGGATTGTGGGGCACTGAACTAGAACTCCCAACAGCTCCGATTGCTGCCTGCTGCCTCAATGAATTTTATATTAGCAGGCAAATGAAACACTCAACCAAGTGAAAGGAATCCATAATGCCGAGACTTCTTTAGACTGCGATGTGCTGTACATTTGCAAAAAGGATTGTGGCTATCAATGTGCAATGACTAATCTAGACAAATCACCACTTTACGACACATCTGGTCTCAAGCCCTTTAAATTAGTGGAGATCAGCAGTAGAACACTGGCTGAACTGGAGAATACAAATTTCTATGCTTCCTACACATGCATAAATGGTGACTGATGGGCTTAGGAATGACTGAGCTCATTGCTGGGAGACCGAAAAGCTAGGACTGGGTTTCTGTGCTGAACATTAATTAAGTCAGAGCAATAAAGCTTCAGAAGTACTAGTTTCTAAGCAAGATAGTTTGAATTAATGTTTATGAAAGCTCTTTATTAACCAGAAGATGATCTTCAAAGGTAATATGGGAAAAGCTTTTTCTTTCTTAATTTAGAACCTTAGTAAATAGCACAAATCTTCCATTTTATACTTATGGCCATGATGATAGCCTCAGAATCATAACTTACCCAGTTTGCCTGCCATTATCTTCCTCCATGGCTCCCTTAAACAAAGATAAAGCTTCAGAAATTGTTTTTGTGATGCTTCACCCCCAGTTTCTTTCTCTCTCTTTCTCTCTTTTTTTTTTTGTAGATCTTACAGTTTAGAGTTGGTTAATGAGATCTAAAAATCCAAATACCCAATCCTGCCAAGGGGGAAAACAAGGCCCCACTTAATATTAATCAAACAAGCTCAGTGAGGTTTGCCCCAAAAGGTTGTAGAACCTTAGGCTGTGAAGAGTCAGAGCAGAAGCAATACAGATAGATGGTAATGATGGCGTCACAGTTTGAACATGCTGGCTAGGTCTTAGGGCCTTGTATTCAATTCTCAGTGAAGTTGGTTAAGAACACTGGAAAAAGCACGCTCATTACAACAGGCTCATGACAGTGAGCAATTTTTGAAGTCATACCAAGAAACACTTGATCCACCTCTGCACTCAGGAAGAGTGAGAGAAACTTTTTGTATAAAGGAAAGGAAGTCATGTGGACACTTGGCTAGGAGAGCTGAGAAGCCCCTGAATTCACGTGTAGAGTTTGTGCATGTGAGAGAGATTGCTCTTTTAGATGGACAGGTTTATAAAATTAATCAGAACCTCAAAGGCCAAAGTGCCATATGCTACTTTGTGTGGCTAAAGGAGTCAGACCAACTAGCCAATAGTTCTGAATTAAAGAAAAAAATTTCCCATTTGTAAGTAATAATGTTTCAGGAATTTTTGGAGCTGCCTCCATATGACTTGGTCTGCCTTTAGGTAAAGAGTTTCTTATCTCTTGACACTTCTAAGTTCCAACCTAATCACGGGCGGTAGGAGGAGACTGGTGTATCACAAGGCTGGATTCAACTGCTTCTGTGCTTCATGCCAAGTTTGAATTTCCAGGCTCCTGGACACATGGATCATATGACAGCTACAAGCCATGGCTTAGCTTTTGTTAGATCCACTGGGTATTTCTTTCCTGTTGCTTTCTCATTTCTCTTGAATTAAAATGAGCACATTTAGATCAAAGTTCCTCAACAAAGGTCCCTCAAATGATTCTCTAATCATAGTAAGGCTTAGTTTTAATTTTAGTGTATCCTGTATGAAAACTAAAATGTATAAGGATACTAAATTAGGAAACCTTATGCTCCACTGTTGCTTATAAAATAGAACTTGGCTGAGAAAATGTACTTCCAGTAAGCTTAGTCATATAGCTTTATTTCATAATTATAAAGCATCTCCAAACAGACTCAGATACTCACATTCACATACAACACACACACACATTCACATATACACATACACACATACTCAGATACTCACATTCACAAACACACATACAACACACACACATTCACATATACACATACATACATGTACATACATACTCAGATACTCATAGTCACATACTCACATACAACACACACACACATTCACATATACACATACACACACATATACATCCATACTCAGATACTCACATTCACATACACACATACAACACACACACACATTCACATATACACATACACACACATATACATCCATACTCAGATACTCACATTCATATACACACATACACACATTCATAAATACACATACTCATACACACTGACATACACATATACACGTTCACAAACACAAACACACATACTCACATACATACTAACATATATACATATACAAACACACACATATACACACATATATATATGAACATAGACACATATACAGATTTACACATATACACACATATATACAAACTGCCTACACATACATGCACACACAACACACACACACACACATATCACACACTCCCATACACACAGATAGATATGCACACAGACATACACACATACAAACATATACACTCACATACACACATACAAACATAGACACATACACACATACTGATATATACACATATACACACACACTCAAATATACATTTACACACACTGACACACATCGACACACTAAGATACACATATACACATTCACACATACCATACACACATACATATACAGATGCATGTACACTTTTATATGCATATATACACACACACATATAGACACATACACATACACACTTAGCCAGACACATACACATACTCAAACACACATTAACACACGAACACACACACATACATACACTCATATATACAATACACACTCACACATACACACATTCATGCAAACATGTATATACTTACATATACACATAAATACTTACACATACATACACACATTCATATATACTGCAGCCCCACAAAAATTCACAACATACTCATACACACATACTCCTACACACTTACAAACAGTCACACACATATACACTCACACACATACACACAAATACACATATACACACACACACCACACAGATGCAGACAGACACACACACAGACACACACACAGACACACACACAGACACACACACACACACACACACACACACACACACACACACATTCTTATATTTTTTTTCAGTGCTAAGGCTAAAAATCTGTGACCTTGTTCCTACTAGGCCAGCATGCTACCACCAAGCTATGCCTGTAGCTCTGTGTGTTTATAATTATATAGGCTCTTTATATTATTTTACACTAAGTATAGGGATTAGTGAATATTTCTAAATATCAGTTATAGAACCTAGTGGTTTATACTTATCTCATTTGAACTTTACTATATCCAGTGAAAACACCATTTTTGTTGTCTTTATTTTACTAATATAGAAGTTAAGTTTACAGAAGTATCAAGACAAATAACCAATGGGGCTAGGATTTGAACACAGATATCTTTGATCCCGTAGTGTATGAAATCCTGCATCCCATATTTACCAAGGAGTAGCTTTATTATACCAAAGACAATGATGCTCAGAGGACCAGGGCTGCCGTACGGACTGGTGCCCATTAGGCTGCATGATAGTTTTTTGGTATAGTGATCTGGCCAGACTGAACCACACATTCTGGACTCACCTCCCTGTGTACATCAGAGTCATGAGAAACACGTTTGTGAGATTTGGGAATGTAGAAGTGGAACATCAGCCATACTGATTTACAGATGGAACCATGTTCTGCCAGTTCACCCTGTCTATGGATGGGTGGAACTGATACACTCTTCCTTAGGTGTTCTTTTCAATGCCTAGACACTTCCTTTTTTGTTTGCTGTCTCCCTCTGTCTGTCTGTCTTTGTCTCTCATTGTCTCTCTGTGTGTGTCTATGTGTGCACTTGTATGTGTGTATGTGTGCATGCATGTGTGTACTTCACTTAGCAAGAAACTATTAACCCCTCCCTAGCCATCAAGGTCAAGGTCAGAATGAAAAAGAGCTTGCTAGTGCTTTTGATGTCTTTGGGGAATTCCAACCTTTCAGGCTTCAGGAAATTCAGAAGTCTCTGACCTCTTACTAATTAATTCTGCTCTCAGTCTTCAGTGCTATTTCAGAGGACCTTGGCTTTACAGAGTCAGTTTAATCAGTATGTAAAGTTGAATGAGTTAAATTGCTGGGGTCAGAGTACAACATGGGCAGGAATTTCAATCCATAGGAGGCAGTCTCGGAATAGCAAGCTACAGCTACCAGGTTTGAATGGCTTTCAGGATTTTTTGTAATATACGCTGCATGATACTGGGGAGGTGTTTATCTTCTGTGGACTTAGAGACTGGCCTGCTGGAATGGGTGCTATCAGTATTTACTTTATGTGGTACATGAGGATTAAATAGGTAAATGTGATGTATTTAGAACAGGGCAAACCTTGTATTGGTGCTTGCTGTTCTAGTTATCCTTGTAAACCCATATCCTGATCCAGGCTGTCCACAGGCTTAAAAATCCATGGACGCTCAAATTTCTCCTTCAAAATGGTATAATATCTGCATATAATCTCCACTTATCCTTCCACATCCTTTAAATCATCTCTAGATTACTTTTATCACTTAATGCAGCATAAATGCTGTACAAATAATATTTGTGTAAACTGTACTTTGAAGGGACTTACAGCATGAAAAATAGACTGCACATGTTTAATATAGATGGAAACTGTGTAGAACTAACTGCACAACACCAAAAAGGAGATGTAATGTAACAATGTCCAAATAAGGATTCTTAGTGAGAAGATTTCACAAAATGGTGAGAACCGCAAAGGGGATGCTCACACTGCATTTTTTTTTTTTTTTTAAATGTGTATTCAAGACCACACTACTTGGTATGTGGAAATTCAAGTTTTGCTTTTGTGCAACTTTCTAGAACTTGTTCTCCAAATATTTTAAACTATGGTGGATTGATTCTAGAGTTATAGAATACAAAGACAAGGAGGGTTGGGGTGCGCTTTTGAGAATTTTCTGGTATTTGCTCCCTCTACCCCGGAGCATAGTGATCAGTGGCTGACTGATCCTGCAAACTCGGATCCTGCAAATATGGATGGCTGACTATTTTGTTCTTCCTGTTAGTTGTTATGGGGGAAGGGCCCATTCTATCTTGTGTTCCTAAAGTGTTTCAATTCTGTCTCTTTTCTTTGGGATTGAAACATGTGCTTCAAGTCCTTGAGAGACTCTTAGCTTTTCCTGTCCCATCTCTGCTCCTTGACTGTATCTTGTCCCTCTTTAAATGACATCCCCTCCCTTCCCCTTCCAGAGATAAGAAAGGGAAACAAATGGATGAGAAAGAGAGCAAAAACTAGGAAGAAAACTCGGGCAAATAGTTTCCATTAGCCTCTCTTTTTATATCAGTCTTGAGAGAATATGAGAGATGGCAAATGAGGAAAAAATAATGGTTTGGATTAAGTAGGGCTTTTATGTGCACAGTCCTTCCCAGCAGCTGGGATCTGGGCAGAGTCTGTATGTGCCTTGTACTCAGGTGCACTGAAAGCAGGTAGAATGGTGGTGGAATGAAAGCATCCTTCTTATCCCACAATTGAGCTCTTTTGATACTCCTTTTTTAAAAAAAAACGTGCTTTGCCCCACATGTATTGTGGTCCATTTTTCTCTCCAATGGCTCACCTTTTCTGGCTCCCCTAGATAGGAGAAACCTTTTGAGCACAGCTGCTTGTTTGGGTTGACACAAGGACCCAGACAGACATTTATTCATTCCTTTTTGAAGATCGCTCTTGTGATCCCTCTGAGGCTACTTCTTGCCAAAGTGGCTGGCTGCTGTCTGGCAACCACATGGACCAGGATGGTCAAGTTTCAAATGTCACCATGCAAATTGCAGTCTTAAATCACAGTCAAGGATTGCAATGCCAGGCCTTAAATGTCCCTCAAATACACATTTTCCCAGCAACCAACTTGCCATAGAAATAAACAATTATTCAGAAAAAACCACCCTCCTTATCCTTCCCACTCTCTACCCAGTAACAAAACTATTTCATGGAGTGTTTGTGATAAAAAGATGTCTCAGTGTGGCCCACTTAGTGTTTGGAAGCACAGAAATGAAAGACACTGGGTCGCATACCACAGAACCCTAGAATGACAGAGTCATCACTGTCCTAGTTTTCTGAGTCACAGTGACAGACTCAAAGAGATTGATTTTAAAGCTGCTGCTGACACACAGGGAAGACAGCTCCTGCTTTAGAAAAGAGACTTAAAGAATCTTACCTTATGACTTACAAAGAAGCTTGGGAATCAGATCTTGTTTTTGTCGTCTAAGAAAAAGAAAGCAAACAAAATGGTTCATACAGAAGACCAAGAGCTATACCTCGCCAAGAGTCTGTAGAAGATGCTCCAGTGGACAGATGGGGGTACACATTTGCTGCCCATAATTCATGGTATGGTGTTAACGACTACAAGAGAAATTTGAAGACACAGCAGTGAGACAAAACCAATGTATTTAGGCTGATGCCATTCAGCTTCTTCACTATGAACAACACATGAGTGAAGCTAAGTAACTAATGCAGAAGGCCGAGTCCATTGTCTTCTGAGGGGTCCCAGAAGAATTTTCATATTGTCATTGGGTCACAGAACCTAGCTATTTGTTTTATAGCTTCTGCAGTTACTTACCCATCTTTGGATCCAGAAGGAATCAGGAAAGCAGAAAATGAACTCTCCAAGAACATGGCTGGTCTTTAATGAATCTTAGAGCAGAGTGAATGTGTCCGAGGCTGCTGACCTTTTGATTATTTGTCCTTTGGAGAAAGCAAATAGTTGGAGTTTGAGTGAAAGAGGGAGCAGAAGACCCACTATGACTCAGACTCTTCTGATGAAGCAGTCAAATCAAGAAACAGAAAAAGAATCTATAGTAGATAAACTCATCAAACCACTGCATTAGTGAAGTCCCTAGGATGAACCCCACTGGGATGATTTCTTCCTACCAAAGCCTATTTCCTGTAGCTGCTTAGACCGTGTAGCAGGTTAAAGTCAGCAGAGTGCCACAGGCTCATTAGTGGCAATAGTTTGAGTTTTGGTGTGCAACATGGAGTGAACAGCTTTAAGAGGTAAAAATATAGGTCTCTTCATAAAATACAAAATTTCTAATCAGCAGTGATTTTTTTTTTGGTACAAGTATACATTAAATATGAGATCATGGTTATACTAAAATAAACATATTTTAAAATTGAAATGCTAAGAATATTGTTTTAACCAGGAGGCACTCTAGTATTTCACCTAGGAATCCTTTTGTCATACCGCACTAAAACCATAAGACTCCACGACCCCTGAGGTAAATATTTTTAAGACATTAACTGGGGTTCTCTTGTACACCCTGGGACATCTGAATACTGTGCAGTCCTCTATTAGATAGAGGCAGGCGTCTACACTGTTGGTGACTGCAGTCTATGACTACTCCTCCAGGGAAGTCTGGGGCTTGAGATACTGCTGCTGGCTCTAAAGGAGGCTTCCCCCCCAGGCTCTGTGGAGACATACAGAAATACAGTTGGCTTTGTGTGCATAGCATGGAGCCGTCAGGAGCGTTGGGAATTTGGAGTGTGTAAATTTAGCTACCTTGTGGTTTATTTTTCCTTCTACTCATTTCCTACAATTGCAACCTCCAAATACCAGATAGGAGAGATAAAAGGATAGAGGGGGAAAGGGGATGATGTTATTGTTAGACTATGTCCTGCTGACTAGGGGCATTGAGTTCCTTGGGGCAAGTTTGATATTTGCTGTCAGGATATCTAATTTCTTCTTTCTTCTTTGTGCATGGCTACTTAACAAACTGCCACCAATATCAACCAACACACACCAACCAACAACTCTCCAACAGCCAACAACCTCGCCTAATAGGACCCTAGCACTTACATACCTTCTGAAAAGCCCACAGAACTCAAAACATCACACAATCACAGAAACTATCTGAAGCTGGCAAAGTCATACCCCCATGAGAGCACAAGGCAAATCCTAGTCAGCTGGTGCGGTCAGCCTGAAAAAGCCCCACATCCCTACACCTGAGATTAAAACAAAATCACATTCCTATAATATTTGTGTTCTTAAAAAGAAACCAAAATTCCCACTACATGAGTGCTTCACTGACTCCCTTCTCCTATATTTGTCTTAGGAATCTTATTTTGCAAATATTCAACATATGTTTTTTTCCCCTCTAATGGATGGTCAAGCATTATAACTTAACACTTCATATTTAAACACACACAATCAAACAGAACAGAAAGATGTAAAACCTGAAGTGTGCTGTACAGCTGAGTTCCAAATGTGTTCTTTGATAATGACTTCTGTTGGCTTCAGGGAGATTACCTTGTAGACCCCTGAACAAATGGGCTTGTTTTAGAATCTAACTCAGGACCAAATACACTGTTGGTATATCACAGGATGAGAAAAATTGCTGGAAGCTGGGATGCTTCCGATGCTTCAGGATTCTCTTCCTTCATTGATCCATCGATTGATTTAAAAAGAGTTTTGTGAGTACTTACTGTGAACAAAGTATGTCCTGGGGATTTAATGGTGATCATAATGCAGCCCCTGCCGGAGGCTGGCTGTGGGAAGGTGGATGAAAGGCTAGTGGAGACACATATAAACAGCAGATGATAATACAGGGTACGGTAATTACCACAAAAAAAGTTGTTTGGCTTATTTTGGTGTAACAGAAATGACTGGTAATGGACCATATGGCAGAGGAGAAAAAGACTTTTGTTGTTGTTATTGTTGTTGTGGTTGTTGTTAAGGGAACTGATATCAAAATGGATTCTGTAAAGGGGGTGAAGAGTTTATATAGATGAAGAGTTGGAGGAAGAGTGTTCCATGACTGAAAAGATTGTTCTGGATAATAACAGCACCTGCTGCAAAGCCTGAATTTGAGTTCAATCCCTGGGACCCACATGATACAAAGGAGAGAACTGACTTCCAGTAGTTGCCACTGACATCCCCTTACATATCCCTCATATGCACAATAAATTAAAAACAACTTAAAAAAGTGTTTCATATATATGGCTTATTTGAATGTCTCAAGGTAAAAAAAAAATGTTACTCTAGAGTTCTTGTGGTCTAGAGTTATAATAAATCGAAATAGAGGGTACACTGTAGAAAATTGAGGATGACAAAATGAATCAGAGGCTAGATTTCTGAGGCCTGGAAATAGCTATGTATTTACCTATTTCCTGGAGAGCATTTGGAAACCAACAAAGGAAGTATGAGAGCTTCATATCCATGTTTGCACGACAGTCTTAGTTTGGCTGAACAGTGAATCAGGAAGAAGGGAGGCTAAATCCAAGTCAAGTTTTTGAAGAATTTTATTCAGTAAAAATGATTGTGCAAATGATTGGGAAAGGATATTAGACTTATAAGAAGGATGTATGCTTTGTGTGTATGTGTGTGTGTGTGTGTGTGTATGTGTGTGTGTGTGTGTGTGAGAGAGAGAGAGAGAGAGAGAGAGAGAGAGAGAATGTGTGTGTGTGTGTGTGTGTGTGTGTGTGTGAGAGAGAGAGAGAGAGAGAGAGAGAGAGAGAGAATGTGTGTGTGTGTGTGTGTGTGTGTGTGTGTGTGTGTGTGTGTGTGTTTCTCTTTCTCTCTGTAGTATAAGCATGACTTTGTTGAGCTAGGGGTAAAGGTCAGTATCTTGGAAAACATGGATGAAAGAGGAACTGAGTTGGACTCGAATAAGAAGCAATGAAACTTGGAGAAGCCATCTTCTTATTTCTTAATTTCCACATGGCAAGTGTGATGGCTTTCCTCCTTCAATCTGGTTAAACCCAACAGTAAAAACTAGGGTTATGAAAATTATGGGAGGGCGTTTCATGTTGAAAAAGCTTCATTCTTCTTTTCCTTCTCATAGCAGCTCAATAGAAGCAGGGGAACATCCCCCCTCAAAAATCACCTCTTCTCTTGTGCCTTTGTCTAGCTATGTCTAGTGTGACTGTATCTGCCTCATCCCTAGTAACCAGGGCTTTTAAAGATTGGTTTAAGTCTGAGCTTCATAGTTTGGGATCAATCATGTGAGCTCTATCGTCAACAATAGAGTTTATATGCTCAAAATGTTTACATGCTCAAAAATTTTAGTTTGCCAAGAGAAATAAAAATGCTTATTAGAAATGGAAGCTAAAGTTCTACAAGAATTTGTATAAAGGGCTGATAGGGAATAGGGGATTTCTCCATGCATCTTCAAAAGACTTTGCCATGGTACTTTGCTCCCTCAATGAGATATTCCCTCTTTCTTTAATTCAAAGGGTCTTAGCATCTCATCTTTATGACCTCATTTAACCATACACCCTCCTATATACTCTATCTCCAAATATATCTGTTCATACTGAGGTTTTGGGCTTTACTATGTAAGTAGGGCAGGAGGATCATCAATATCTCCAGCAGAATGAGACCCCAAGTCAAGTCATGAAGAAATATTTCCAGGAGGAGAATGAGAAGGCAGGGGAACGAGAGCAGCTACATATGGGGAGGGCACATAAGGGTGCAGAGATGGCGACTCAAGTGAATGCAGCTTGTTATGTGTATGGAGAGGATGGGTCATGACACAAAACTGAATCTGTCAGGATGTGAAGGAGCACAAATGCTCATCTAGGCTAGAATAAAGAAAGCAGTTCAAAGTATCAAAAAAGTTAGACATTCCACACAGGTGGGTTGGAAATGCTTGCATAAATCTTAAGGTGAGTGATATTTCCCACAATATTTGCATTTATCCAGCTGTTTTATTCCCACCCACTTGCACTGGCTTCATGCTTCAAGTAAAGAGGTCTAAATTCATCACAAGCTCAGGAAAGACCTGTTCCTTGTGGGTTTCCTCAGCTGTATTTACATCTACCCTTTGAGCATTTCTGGATTGATTTCACAGCCACACAGGAATATCTGTGGTTTGAATTTAGTGTGTGTGTGAGAGATGGTGTCCAACTCTATAACCTTTATTTGTGCCCAAGACTTTAGCTGGTGAGGGAAAAGTGAAGTTGGAGAAAGGCTTTGAGGAATTCAGTTAGTTAATTTCAGTGAACTTGAATTAGGGCTGAGGAAAAACAGCTCAGGCCATTAGATGGAAAATTTAGACAACTTTAAGTACCCACCCCTTAGTTTTAGAAAATTATCTACTAAAGAGTTTTGATAAATTTATACTATTCCCCATGTGATGGTCAATAATGCTTGTTAATTAGATAGGGTCTGGAGTCATCTAGGAGACAAGCCTGTGCATGCCCATGCAAACTTACCTAGATTATGTTGAGTTTAAAAGAGCTCACCCTAAATTTGGGTGTCACAATTTTCTGGGGCAAGATCCCTTGAAGAAACTGGGCTAAGTAACATTTGTTACTCTGTATTTCTTGACTAAAGTTGCAATGAGACCAACCAATCTCCTGCTCCAGTCCCAGGACTCTCTCCTTTGCTTCCATATCTTCTTCCCTGCCATAATGTAATGATATTCCTCTACTTACATAAGCTAGAGAAACTGTTCCTTATGGTAGCTGCTTATTGTCCCATATTTGGTCACAGCGATGAGATAAGTAACTTATAAATCTAGCTGTTCAATCTGCCTGAGTGCCCAACCATAAGGTTTAGAATTGATTAGGAGAACTAGATATTGGGAAGGCCCTACTCCACTGCACTTTGTCAACTAGGGAATGTGGATCCATCAGTGGCTATAAATAAGCATTCTGCTTGGTTCCATGCTCTTAGAGTTTTAGAGGTCAGCCATTTCTAAAAATCCAAGATAACATGTTTGGTTCGGTTGTCAATGCCGTGAGCAGTGTCTATTAAAACTTCAACAACTTTCGTCAACATTATTCCTGAAACTTGCTTTTAACTTTTGGCTGAGTGTCAACATGTCCAAACTTTGTAGCCCATTTGGGTCTCTCTTCTATTTTCCATTCATGGCAATGGATGATTTCTGAAATCTTTGCTTTGTATCTTAGACTCTGAAAATCACCAGGATTCATCTCTAGCCCTGCGTTGCTCTTTTCTTCTGTTTTCTTTACCACCTTACTCTCTCCACTCCACCAATATTACATCTTATTTTATCCTTTCTTTTAAACCCCTTCATGATTTACCACTAGCTCTCTGTATGGTAGCAATCTCTCTAGAGAGTCACATGACATATTTTTGTATATATTATTCTATGTATAAATTAAAGATAGATTCATTTTTCCTCTATATATAAACTTTAAACTTCAAAGAACCCATATCTTACTATTCAGTAAATTTTGCTTTCCTGAGGAGTGTATTTTATTTTCAAGCTTTTAGGGGGCTATGTGAGTAATCTTCACATTTTATTTTATTTTTTTTTTCATCAAGACAGTGAGAAAAATTTCTTCATTTCCTTAATGTCTTTAAGACTTTAACTGACTTTTCCATAATGTCTATTGCTATGGCTTAGCATCTCTAGACTACATTTCCAAGGTTACTTGGAATCTGGCTTCCTGTTGATATTTGGCATTAGGAGACATTGGTAAGGAATCAACAGACGGAAAGATGTATGCTTATACTTTTAGGACCATTGAGCCTGGCAATTCTTGACTTTACACAGGGCCAGACTAGTTTTGTGCTCTCATGTATAGCTAATGAGATACCTTCTCTACACTGGGACAGTTACAGTGTCTTTCCAACTTGTGTGGCAGCAGTTTGTCTTCATAGGAGTCATTCAACTAAATGCCATCAGCCTCTTGATATCACTACTCTTTTTCTCACCAGCCTTTTATCATCTTGTAACATCAACATCCTAAATTAAATCTCCTCTGTAGCAATGCTTATTGTTACTTCCATTGCTCATCCTGATTCCATCAAAACAGAACATGGTCACTAACAGCAGAAATAGTGTATTTTGTTCTCCTTTTGTTCATGACAAGTTTTATTATCAATCAAACTACACCTTTTTGATAAGCTTTCCAAGTGTACCAGGAAACAAACTACTTTGGATACATTTGTTTTAATATCTTCTTCACTTCTGTGATGAAGCAGTCTGACAGAAGAAATTTAGGAGATGACAAAATTATTTTGCCCTCCAGCTGTGGAGGGATACTCTTTTAATTTGGGTTTCTATTGCTGTGAAGAGACACCATGACCACAACAACTTTTATGGAAGAAAACATTTAATTGGGGTTGGCTTTGCAGTTCAGAGGTTTAGTTCATTATCGCCATGATGGAAAGCGCGGGATCACACAGGCAGATGTGGTGCTAGAGAAGAAGCTGGGAGTTCTGTATCTTGATCTCCAGGCCGTAGGACTGTGAGCCACTGAGTCTGGGCTTGAGCTTCTGAGAACTCAAAGCCTAGCCCTTAATGATGCACTTCTTCCAGAAAAGCCACACTCACTCCAACAATGCATTTTATCTGATAAGCCACTCCCTTTGAGCCTATGAGGCCATTTTTATTCAAACCACTACCAATATAGTCCACTGTGGTGGGGTATACATGGCAGATTGCAGGATAGCAAGAAAGCTTGCTGATCACAGAACATACATACACAGGAAGCAAGCAGTACACAGGGAGTAGAACAAGACTGTAAACCCTCTTGCCTCAGTGTCATATTCCTACAGGGAGGCTCTGACTACACAAGGTTGGACAATCTTCTTAACCAGCACTAATAGAGGCACCAAGTGTTCACATAAATGAGTCTCTGGGAGACTGTCCACATTCAAACCACCTTTGACCTCCACAGGCTCATGGTCCTCTCTTGTTGCATAATGCATTCAGGTTAACCTAAAATGTCCATTGCTTTTCAAGTTTCTATAGTGTTCAAAAGTCTAAAGTCTTATGCAACTTCTGATACCTTAACTGTGAGGTCTTCCAAAGTAAAAAGCAAGTTGCATACTGCCAACATAGAGTAAACACAATCCAAAAAGAAAGCAAGATCCAAAGCAAGGCAAACACACAGCAAGGCAAACACAGGATCCTACAGTTCTGTGTTGGATGTTTGGGACTTATGATAAAGTCATTTCAGACACAAAGGGATTAGGTAGTACTACTCCTACATCTTTGTGGTCTGTAACTCACATAAGCTCTCTCTTAGGCTGTCTCTACTCTGTTTATGCAGTTTTCTTCATTGAAATCTCATGGCTCTGTTCTCTTAAACATCCCAAAATCTCTGTAGCAAAGGAGGCTTCACTTTCACAACTTTATCTTCCTCTTAGGGCCTCTTTGGAAGGATTCCAACACATTGGTTACCATCTGCACATCTCAAAATGATGATGAAGGACTTCATGATTCCCTCAAGCTTGCATCTTTCATGCCTGTGAATCCATTATCACGTGGACAGCACTGCTATGTTCTGCTGGTCAGTTCAAGGTTTATTCTGGCCCCTTGGAACTCAGTTGCATCATCTTTATGTTGACCATGGAGTAACACTTTTTTTTTTAATTAATTAATTTATTATATCTAAGTACACTGTCGCTGTCTTCAGACACACCAGAAGAGGGCATCAGATCATATTAGAGATGGTTGTGAGCCACCATGTTGTTGCTGGGAATTGAACTCAGGACCTCTGGAAGAGCAGTCAGTGCTCTTAACTGCTGAGCCATCACTCCAGCCCCAAGGAGTAATGCTTTCAAGTTGCTTTCCAGAAGCAAAGATCTAGTTTTGCATTTTGATTGTAGACTCCTTTGAATGAATTTGCATCTTCACAAGTTGGAAGCTTTAATAGGTGGGAGTCTAACTCTCAGGGGATCTTTCTTATTGTCCCATTACAGAATATGATATTTCTCTTTAATAGACTGAATCTCTTTAAGATTTACAAGTGCTTTGAGATCAACATCTTCTCTTCACAATTTTAATCTTTTGCAGTCACACAACCTTCCTCACTAAACTCCACAGTTTTTCATGTTGTGTTTGCTATATACATTGCTCTTTCTCACTTTAGATCAGAATGAGAGCCACAAACACTGAAAGCCTCAGTGTTCTTCTGACGTGAAATTTTCTCTTCGTGGGTAGAGGCACATGAGACCCCACCACCTCTAACTGGGGAGCAAGTGATGAGTCTCTTTCTTTCTGTTCCTCCCCCCTTTTCTCCCTCCCTTCCTTCCTTCTTTTTTAACCCTTTTCTTTCTTTCTTTCTTTCTTTCTTTCTTTCTTTCTTTCTTTCTTTCTTTCTTCCTTTCTTCCTTTCTTTCTTTTTCTTTCTTTTAAGGTAGTGGTAGCTGCAAGGTTGACCATTTCCCATAGTGTGGCACCCATATCCATGAGTATATAACCATCACAAAGTGGACAAGGCAGGTCATTAAAAACACATAATAAAAACTGGGAAGGGTTAGAGCTAGATCTCGGTGGATCTGGGGTAGAACAGGAATGAATAGCATCAAAATGTATTAAATGAGTATGATATTATAAAAAATTACTATAAATACTATATTTTTGGAAGAAACTTCCTTCAACAAACAAATTAAACCATTACTTTTGACTTTAGCTTTGCTCAGCTTTTTAGCTCCTTGAGGTTGAATACAGTCACATTCTTAGCCTGAATGGCTTCTATCTCAGCTCCAAATAGAGTCTTTGTCACTCTCTAAAACCTTGTGAACATCCCTACTTTCTCTGCCTTCTGTTCTTTCTAACACATACATGATTATGTCATTATGTTCTGCTTATGGAATCTGAGGGATTTGCTAGCCCAAAGTTTCAAACTTTTCCATATTCTTCCCACAAACCTGTTGTGAAGGGGAAAGAGATTGGTATCTGGTCCTGGGCAGATTTATTTGCTCCAAAGGGGAAGAAAAGTCAGAGAATATGGCACAAGGACATAAGATCTAAGATGAAGGAGAAGGGGAAGGAAACAATGAAGAAGGGGTATTTGTCCCAGAATGGGACAAAAGAATATGCCTGGAAATGGCAATTTATAAAGGTAAAAGGGAAACCACATGTTAGGATGAAGGTATTTAATTTTAACTGGAAATGCTAATTAGGAGATCCAAAGGGGGGTTTTGATTGCTGGACTTCAAAGCATTGATAGCTGGACCTTGGTAGTCAGCCTCTGGATGAAGTGCACAAATAAGGGGATAGACTTTGGTGGCTAGCTTCAGGAATGCAATCTAATGATTTTCAGCAAGGCAGAAGGACTTGAGGAGAAGGAAAAGGCCTGCTTGAGCCATGCTTATAATGTCTGGGCTGGCCAGAGTCCCTTCAATGGGCATAAGGACATTATCTGACTTATCACTGCGGTGACTGCTGCCCCACAGCACATATTTTCTCTCATAGTTACTTTCTCATTACTGTGTTATAATACTCAGAAAATATCAACTCAAGAGAGTGGCCCTGCACTGGAGGGGCAGAGGTAGATCAGAGTCCAAGACCAGCCTGTTCTACAAAGCAAGTTCCAGGCCAGTCAGGGCCACACAGAAAGGCCTTATCTCAAAGTGAATCAGAGAAAGGAGGAAGGGGAGAGGGAGATAGATGGAGAAGGAGGAGTTTATTTTGATTTACAACTTTAGATAATATGGTCTATCATGGTGGGGAAAACATGGCAGCAGGAAGGGAAGATACCATATATGGCAAGAACAGAAGGCCAGTTGACCTCATTGTATTCATACTAAGGAAACAAGATAGCAAGCCAAAAGTGGGACCTGAGTATAAGTCCTCAGCCATGTGTATTATCCTGTGTTTGCTCCCAAATCCCCCCTTCCCTCCTTTCTCCACCTAGGCCATACCTCTTACAGCTTGTATAACTTTCCCAAATGGTACCATCACCTAGGGATCAGTGGAGGACTTTTCACATTCAAATTGTAACAGAAGTCAAGTGTAATCTATCTCATAAAAACATCTAGAATTTGGACAAAAAACACCATCCAGAGGACAAGAACATTGTTCTTAAAAGTTAAAACAGAGGAGCAGGGATTGAAGAAAATATTCTGAGACTGCCTCACCTGGTGCCAAGAAGTGCTTACTGGCAGGAACCAGATATGGATGCCTCATTAGAGGTTCTTCCAGAGTCATACTGATACAGTTGAGGATACTTGCAGCTAACCATCAGACTGAACACAGGGATCCCAATGACAGAGCTAGAGAAAGGAATGAAGGAGCTGAAAGGGTTTGCAACCTCATGGAACGAACATTATCAACCACCCAAATCCTTCAGAACTCCCATGGACTAAAACACCAACCACTGAGCACACATGGAGAGACCCCATGACTCCAGTTACATATGTAGCAAAGGATAGCATTGTCTGACATCAATGGGAGAAGAGGCCTTTAGTCTAGTGAAGGTGAGTTTTCCCAGTGTAGGGAAATGCCAAGGTACTGAGGTAGGGAGGGTGATTGGGAGAGGGAGCACCTTCATGGAAGCAAGTGGAGAGGGAGGAGGGATGGGAGCAGGAGGAAAAGGAATAACATTTGAAATGTAAATGCAGAGAATGTCCAATAAGATAATTATGAAAACATAAACAAAACAAAAGTTACTTCAAGTTTACCTTATTAACTAGCATGATGGACCAGCCTTGGCTCTTTGACAATCCATTTCATCATTGACAAAAACATGGCCTCACTATCATAAGGCCATAATAAAGATCATTCGAAGACCCAGATGCTGTTGCTGGGTATATGTGTTCTAGTGCCTTCTTTGCATGTATAGTATTCAGAGTCTGATGCCTTGAATCACAAAGAGGAAATAAATTGTCAAATATACTCTACTTTTGGAGGTAGATGTGGGCGATTGGGAAAACATGGAAAAGGAAGGAAGGGGAATCAATTTGACAATTAATGAAGTCAACTTTTATCCTAGTAAAGTAGAAACACATATGCGGAAATAAGCCGAGTTCACATTTCTCTAAGGGCAAATGTGCTTCTACCCTTAGTTTGAAGCCAATCTAGTTAATGTTTTTTGCTAAACAGTTATGCAGCTATGGGCATTTAAATAATCAAGAGAGCAATATGTAGAAAATGACTTTTAATCAAGGTTAAGGCAGTAAGTAAACTTTGATAGTACAATCATTTGGCTAAGTTGGCTGCAAACACCTGGCCACTTTGACACCTCAGTTTGTGAGTCTGTAACTGGGGAACAGAATGCTGACCTGCCTCCTGAATGTGCCTCGTGCATTAATTAACTGGGTATGATTGATGAGCATTCTCAAGGCGAGCACTGAAATGCCAAGTGTTCTCACTGATAATAAAGCAGATACTTTCTTGATGGAGTTGTCATGAGGATTAATGATTTAATTGCAACAAAGTACTCTGATATTCTTAGGTGGAAAGTGCTATAGCACTTTGAAGAGGAATATTATTAAATAGCTTCTGCTCTGTTTCCCCAAAGAGCAGCTTCAAAGTTGGCAATGCCAAAATGCATGTACCTAACCAGTCCCTTCCATCTGCTCTTAATACTGTAGGCACTCAGGGCTTCAGAGGAGGCCTGTTACAGGGTGATTGGGAATTTCTCATTTCCCTTCTGTAGTTGGCTCATGGGGTCACTTCAAGTTGCTGTCTTCACAACTGTCAACAATAAGATAACTGGGAATTAACCAGTGAAAACACTTTTCTATTGATGAGAACAAAGCCTAGTCCTGGCATTTATACAAATCGCCCTTTCTAAGTGGCTTTCCTCTCAATACTCCAGATACACTGGCTTCTGTTAAGTTTCTTCTATTTTCTGAATGCTTTATTTTGCTTTTGACTTTTGTGTTGTCATTCTCAAAGGACTAGACCCAGCACTTGTTTCCTTCCATTTGCTTCTCCTTGCAGGCTGCTCTCTCATAAGCACCGCCCCCCCCCCCCCAAAGTTCTTTTTTTCTGTCACACTAACCTTTCTATTTGTCATTAGTATTCATTAGGACCTCGGTTTATCTTGTAATTTACTAGCTTAATTATATGTTGTTCGCTCCTTGATACTAAAGAGTAAATGTACAGTAGTGTAGACTTTATCTGTTTTATTCACTGCCTTCAGCTGGGGCTGAATATAGCAGGTATTTGTAGAATGCATTATTTATACCTTTTTTGTATGACCACCAAAATTGTATCATGTAGCATTAGTAAATTAGGTTTCCCTTAAAACATCTGTAACAGAGGGTTTTGTGTCAATATGACACAAGCTAGAGTCACTGGAGAGATGAAAGACGCAAAATAGAAAATGCCTACATAGTATCCAGCTGTAGAAAAGTGGTAGGGCATATTTTAATTAGTGATTGAGGTGGAGGACCCTGACCATTATGGGTGGAGCCATCCCTGGGCAGGTAGTCTTGGGTTCTTTGAGAAAGCAGACTGAAAAAGCCAGTAAGCAACATTCCTCTGGGGCAACAGTTCCTGGCTCCAGATTCCTGCCTGGTTGAGTTTCTGTCCTGACTTCCTTCAGCGATGGAATACAAACAATTCGAAAGTTCAAGCCAAACCCTTTCCTCCCGAACTTGCCTTTGGTCATGGGGCTTCATCACAGCAATAGAAGAAACAGTAACTAAAACAGATGGTGTAGATGGAAGTTGGAAACTTCTAGAAAATTTTCTAAAACTTTCTAATTATCAAATCATCTGTAAAAATGAAAGCTAGAGAAGCTAACAATGTAAAACTTAATACTTCTTTTTGGGTGAAACATAAAGCTACATTATTGGCACTTTTTTATACATTTGGCTTTGATATCATAGTCTCTGAAATTCTCAGTTTATATTTTACCTGTCACAGATGGGGAAAAAGAGAAAAAATTCTGCTGTGGCCACACCCCTATTGTGAATTAAGCTTGGTTAGAGAATAATACTGTTTATT
Source organism: Micromys minutus (assembly GCF_963924665.1). Taxonomy (NCBI): domain Eukaryota; kingdom Metazoa; phylum Chordata; class Mammalia; order Rodentia; family Muridae; genus Micromys; species Micromys minutus. The sequence continues at coordinate 43,662,372 of NC_137971.1, forward strand.
TACTCCAGGGTTTCCATAGCTTCTTTTAAACCTAGACAGCAAAGGTATTTAATATCTGGCCCTTAGGAAATAGCTTACAATGTTTGCCCGAGAGCAGCATTTCCTTAGTTCTGAGAGCGAGAAGTGGCAAGAACTTTTGAAAACATAATCTTAATCTCAAGAATCACTGGTGCAACCTTTCTTGTGGAGCTTTTAAGAATGAGATAAATTACTTTAAGACTCAGCTTTGAACATATATCTAAAGGACATACCACCATACCACAACAACACTTTCTCAATTATTTTCATAGCAGCTTTATTTGTAATAGCCAGACACTGGAAACAACCTTGATGTCTGCCAGCCAAAGAATGGATAAAGTCATTGCGTTCATTTACACCGTGTAGTATTACTCCTCTGTTAAAAATTAAAGACAACATGAAATTTGCAAGCAAATGGATGGACCTAAAAATATCAATATCTGAGGTAACCTAGACCTAGAAAGACAAAATTGGTATGTCTTCACTTATATGTGAATATTAGTCATTAAGTACAAAATAACCATCTACAATTCACATACCCAAAGAAGGTAGATAACAAGTAGGTCCCAATTAGGGGACACTTGAATCTCAGTGAGAAGAGGAAATAGATTAGACATCTAGGGTAGACAAAAAGAAGGAACTGTATTTGGTGAATGGGGATGGGAACAGGAGGGATGAGGTGGGCAGAAGATGGAGGGAGAGAATCTTAGGAGAGACAAATGGATTGAGAGTGGAGGCATCTCTGGGATGAGCTAAAACCCAGGACAATAGAAACTCCCAGGAATCTATGAAGCTGCCACTATCTAACTCCTAGTAGTGGGGCATGGAACCTCCAAGACTTCCAATGGAGGGATAAAGATACCAACCAAGCCAAAAGGCCTTCAACCTCCAATTTGTCTTGCCCACAAGATGTTCGGGGATGGGAGCCTATCAGAAACCTACAGCCTAACATTAGACAGGGGAATCTGGTAGAAGAGGGGGAGAAAAAATTGTAGAAGTTTCGGGGGTCAAGGACACCACAAAAAAAAAAAAAAAAAAACAAAAAACAAACAAAAAAAAAAAAAAAAAAACTACAGAATCAACTAACCTGGGCCTAAAGAAGCTCACAAAGACTGAACTGCCAACCAGGGACTGTTCTGCAACTGACCTAAGTCCTCTGAGCATATGTAACAGTTTTGTAGCTTGGTCTTCATGTGGGATTCTTAACAGCAGGAACTGGAGCTGTCTCTGGCTCTCTTGCCTGCCTTTGGGAACCTTTCCTCTTACTGGGCTGCCTCAATAGAAGAGGTTGCACCTAGTCTTACTATAGCTTGATATGCCAAGGCTGGGTGATATCCATGGAAGGCCTCCTCTTTTTTTGAAGAGAAATGGGAGAGGAGTGGATGGTCACATGGAGGTAAGGTGGGTTGAGGGAACTTGAAAGTAGGAAGGGAGAATCTGTGGTTGGGATGTAAAATAGATTAGTTAATTTATAAAAGGAGGTAGGTCATAAAAACTAAGCAAGGTATCTGAAAAACTCAAGAAAACATGTCCAGACTAAATCTGAAGTTTTTTTTTTTTTTTTTTTTTTTTTTTTTTTACTGTTAAATAAGCTTTGTTTGAGTAAATGGCATTCTGTGATCATGACAAATTTCCTAAAGAGACGCAGTTCATCAGCCTATGCACTCCAGTCTTCAGTTTAGTTGGGGGAATTTGGAGGAGGTAGAAGAGAAAATCTTGGTTGCCTAATACTATTAAACTTTGTTAATTGCGTCAAACTAACAAATATTTATACATAACGGTTATGTATCTGTAATGTAAGTGTCGGCTGAACGGGTTGGGCTGGGGACCTCCAGGAGGGATGATGTCTTATTCTTGCAGCAACCTGGGAAGCAAGAGCCATTATCTCAGTTTTACAGATAAATGCTCAGTGCTCTGAGGACTGCAGCAACTTGCTCAGGGGTCCCTTGGTGCTAAGAAGTGGCCTAGAATTAGAATTCATGTCTGTTTCCGCTTTCCCAGGAGGGCAGCAGTTAGAGATAAGGGCTGCGTATTAAATATAGGAAAACTGAGCGTCAGCTCAGAGGCAGAGTCAGCTGGCACAAGCTTCCCTGCTGGGTGACCCCAGACCGTGTGCTTCAGGCTGGGTGCTGCACCAGGAGGCACTGAGCTGCTGTGACTCACAGTTGGACGTGTGCTCCAGGCATTTCCTTAGGAGTCAGGTGCACAGTGATAGAAAGCCGGAACAGTGAAGTGCTGTCTCTAGAACTTCTCTATTAATTTGAAATGCCTGCAAAAGTTGGCTACCAGCAAGTTTTTAAGGTGAATCACATTCTTTGCATTTCCTTTGCAAAGACAGCTTTTGCAAAAAGTCTCCTTTTAAACATTCCATGACTTTGGTCAAAGAGCAAGGGACCTGGTATTAAAGATTTCGGCACTGTCAGAAGCGTCGGCCAATCAGAGTGCCTCGTCAAGAACACTGCAGCTTGCTCAATATTTCTTGTGTTCCTTGCTTTCACTCTGACAGCTCCTAAGTCTCAGGGGACCGGGAAATTTTTCTTTTTTGTTTTTATTTCCTCTCTAAAGTGTGTGTGTACGCACACGCTCGTGCACACACACATTTATAAATCACACACATATACATATTTATAAATCACACACACACACACACACACACACACACACACACACACATGAAGAAATTGTTGAGTGGAGGCTACCTAGATGAGGATAAATTTTAAAAAAAGCAATGAAGGGTTGGATAATTTGTGTGCCATCTTTGTCACTCTTTATGGACTCTTAAACAAAAACATTGGCAATTTGTTCAGCCTTTTCCCCTTTGCTAATATTTAACAGTATTCAATTAAGATTTTCTAATGTGTCCAATGAGTTAAACTGTCCTATGGTGTTAGAAAAATATTACACATATAAATAACATACGTTAAAGCATTAAAAAGCTATTACACACACTGCACATAAGTGGCAGAATAATGATGGATCCCACCATGCAGGAAACATATTCAAAAATATTATCTTCCTGGTAATGAAATGCCATCCGTTTCATTTTAAGCTAAATATGTTAGACATATCAGTGGAGTCTGTGCTGACACAGCAGTGAGTTGAAATTGAAAATCTGAAATTATATATATGATTGGACACAGTGTTAAAGTAATTTATAGGAAAAACCACGAATGTGCTGGGTCTGCACCTTCTGGTGAACTCATTTTATAGAATCAGATAGAGGAAAACTCTACCATTTCTAATGTGCAGTTAGAATGGCAGCCCGCCAGGGCCCCAATATATTCAGTTTGAAAAGAGGACAGACAGAGACAGGGGATAGGGGAGGGAGAGGCTAAGAAGGGGAGGGCAGCAAGGGGAAGAGTTGGCAGGGTGGGCCATGGAGACAGAGCAGAGCTGGGCCAGAGAGGCTTGCTTCAAATTACTGCAATTCTGCATAAGCCATCAAGAAAATGGCATTGGCTTTCATTGCACTGACCTAATGGGAGATAGCATAGGAGCTGCATTAGTGATCAGGACAAATGGGAGATAACAGGAAACCTGGGCAGGGGGCCTGCTTCAGCCAGACTGTTGCTGGGTGCTCTGTGACTCCACTCACTGAGGTGACAGTCAAGCTCCGGTGGAGGTCATTTGACCCCAGAAGTTCAGGTCAACCCAAAGAGTGCTAAGGGGAAAAGATGAGAGGATGACCACCTCAGGTTGTCTGTCTGTCTGCCTGTCTGCCTGCCTGTCTGTCTGCCTGCCTGCCTGTCTGTCTGTCTGCCTGCCTGCCTGCCTACTTTTTTGTCTCTCTGTCTTTTATCTTTCTCAGCATTGCACACATTCATCTACAAAGTGCAGTGGGAAGCAGGGTGAGCCAAAGATGAGGAGAGAAACAGGGTTGAGCTTTTGTGTGGAAATGTGTGACGAATTGGTACCCTGATGTGTTTTTCGTCTTTCATTTATATCCATAATCCTGCTTGAAATGTGGATTATTTGCATTCATATGGATCTGGTTCTCTCTGGAACCCTGGCGAGCCACTGTTGTAATTTCCATTTTGGTGACTGCTTGGGCAGAGACGGCAATAGTCTTGTACCTTCTTTAAATGTCCTTTGTAACCATCAGTTTCTCAAGAGAAAAAGGAGGTGCCTATGAAAGAAAGAAGGACACATTGATCCTATCATGGATGCATACATAGTCCAGGACTCCTGGTAACTTCAAATTGGATGGAGATAAACAAAACCTTGTCTGTCTCTGTCTGTCTGTCTGTTCAAACTGCCTGGAGTTTTAAATATGTAGATATAATCTATAATGAATGTGAAATTTTTCTTTCTAAATACTTGGGGTGTTTTCTACATGGTTGCCAGTTACAACATGACCCCATAGCATGGTGCTTAACAGTTTTGGGGTGAGAAAACTGATGCTTGGGGAGGTCAGATGACCTTCTCAAAGGTACAAAGACAAAAAGTACCCCTGCTACAAACTCTATATTCTTCAAAGTCATTGTGTGGCAAGAATTTTCTGCTCCATTTAACAGCAATCATTGCGGATAGATGGAGGGGTTAAATAGCTTGCCCTGGGTCTTAGCCTTCTCTGAACCCTCCAAGTACCTTAGCTTTCTCCTGTATTCTGTGATTTTTCTGCCCAGTACTTTCTAAGGTGGTAATTTTATTTATATGTGTGCAGATTACTGCCTGTACTGGGCACTAAGCTCATGAATGCAGCCACTGCATTCCTTTAATGTACTATTGTATCATAGGTACCTGGATAGTTTCAGGTGCTCAGCACTGACTGATTGGATACATGTCTGCTTAGAGGGATCATTTTCACTGATAATCTGTAGAAGATCTGCCACTAGGAACTTCCTGGTTTGTTGTTGGTGGTATTTTTTTTTTTTTAATCTATTGTTTTAGTGTTCCTCTCTGGAAAAATAACTGGAAACCATTCAGAGTTTAATGTCATAAAGAGTGAAGACAGCTTCTTCATGTTGAAAAACTGTTATGCAGAAAGGGTTTGCTTTGCAAGGTCTCAAGATAGAGTATGTACTATGTCATTGAACAACCCTCCCCACTGCCCTGTAGAGGCAGTTCATAGAGGAATCCAGCTTAGAGAAGCAGCTATAATTTTAGAGCCAATATTATCCTAGCCTTTACATTATATTTTATTATATCTATTATATTATAATTATTATATTTATATTTTAATATACTATATATTATAAAGCTCTGCACATATCAGCCCTTTCATCTCCATTCACAGTCCTTCATATGTGTGATGGCATGTTAGCTCTTTTGCAGGCTTTCAAACCTACTTTTCTTATAAATATGGGCCTAACATTATTTGGTCATCCTGAAAGGCCAATGCCCCTTTAAAATTTGTAATGAAATTAAAATATTGAACAGTGCTTTCCATATGTAATCAAAGCATCTTATCAATAACACTTTCTGTCATCTGAAAATTCAAGTGTGATAGAGTCCTAGTATGTATTTTTGTACATGGACATAAGTATTAAACTGTATTAAATTTGCAATCAGCTAAAACTTATCTGTGACATGTGCTGATTCACTCAATAAATATTTCTTAAGCCAACACTACTTGCTAACCATCAGATAGTCTTGGTTGTAAAGTGAAAGAAGGTTTGATATCTACTGCCTGTTAGAGATCAGATAAGCTCCCAGAGAAGGCATAGAAACCTATGTTAGAACGGAGGCCAAGGGTACAGTGAATAACGAAGGATTGAGGTGGGAAAATGGACATTTGAAAGGACCATAATGTAGTAAAGTGTGGGGTTAGAAGTGGTGACCAGTGGTAGCAATGGGATGGGGGAATAAGATAGAAGAAGAATCTACAAAAGTACACATGGCTTGAAAATTTATCTGAATACCCAATGCCTTGTGTGTTAATTTAAAAGAGTTAATAGTCACAGGATTCTTTAATTCTGTAATGTATTCAGTGTTATAGCAAATGATTAGGTATTTTATATCCCATTAATAGATCATTAGTTTTTTTTAAAGCTTTTTAAAATTTTCTTTTTGCTAGCATGTGTTAATTGTATAAAGTAATGGGTTTCCATTATGACATTTTCCATGTAACTGTGCAGTTCAATAGGCTTTTTGTCCACACGTCTGTGATGTGTACTTGTACATTTGCATGTTTGTTGCACATGTGTGTGCACATCTATATGTGTGTTTGTGCATGTCCAATTCCAAGGCTGGCAGTGGATAATCTCCTCATTTGCTCTCTGCCTCATGTATTGAGGGTTGAACACCAAGCTCAGCATATTTCAGCTAGTCTGGCAGGTCAGCGCACTCCACGGTCCCTTTCTATACCCCGAGTGCTGGCATTGCAGAGGGGCTTCCATGCCCACATGGGTGGTATTTTTCTTTTTGAGGCACTGGAGATCTGAACTCCAGCCCTCAGGCATGCACACCAAGCACTTTGTCTTCCAGCCATCCCCCAGCCCACAACCACACTCTCTACTACAATCTCTTATCTTCTTTCTCATCTCACCTCTACCCCATTTACATTTGCCTTTACTTTGTAGTATTTCTATCTTCAAATCATAGCGCCCGTCTTTCTGGATTTGCCTGAGTCTGCTTAATCCAGGTTCTAGTTATCTTTCTCAAAAAAAAAAAAAAATGACATCAATGTTCTCAAAAATATTCTTAATTTTAATCGCCAAGTTTTCCCCATCGAAGGACCACAGTGGTTGCCATATGACAAGCCAGATGCAGGCAAGGGAATGATTGTTTTTCTGCTTGATGGACAGAAATGTTTCCAGGTCTGTATAAGGAACTCATGGATTGAAACTCTGTGAGGTAAGGCATGTTACCAACTGGAAATGGAGGGAACTGCCAGGCTAGGCTGAGAATCAGGGTGGTCATTTTCTGTGTGAACATGTAGGAAAACTCAAACTTACTGATTAGAAATCTTGCTGGTGAGCTACTGGCTCCTCTAATATGATTTTTGTCAATCATTCCTTACCTCAAATGCAAGGAGTCAAATTGTTTTCTCTGGGTTGCAAGGAAAAAAAAACCTGGAAAGTTGCTGTGACTGTCCCAGCGAGCAGTATGGAAGTGGAACTCGAGAGAATTGTGGAAAAGGGGGAGCGGTGTGAGCAAAGGTCTGGAATTAACGGGCAACAAATGCAGGATGCCTGGTTTGTGTGGAGCTTGGTGTTTGAGCAGAGAAGTGAGCAGGGTAGCTTTGAACACGTGAAAGAGAGCAGACTGTTCAGAGCCCTGCTCCTGTATCGCTGACATAGAGTCCAGAATGACTGCATTTAGAAACACTGGGTTTCATGCTCAGATATAATGGTTACAGTGGACCTGCTGGTCTCTTTGCTCTCAGTCCTGGATGGCTATAAATACAAATAAATAAGATTACTGATGTTCTCCTTTATTAAAAACTAAGATGCCATGGACAGGGAATGAGTGAGCAAAGGAAATCACCATGTGAGGAATATGGGTTTAGGCTCCCACAGCACCTCCCCCTCACCATTCTTAGAGCAAGTTAAATTTAAGGCTTTGTTTTTGGGCTGTACCCCCTTTCATGGCTCTTTTTAAAGAGGCTGTCTCACTACTTTCCCGAACCTAGCCATTGCTAAATTTTTGTTGTCCCTTCCCTGACCCCCAGCTGGGTTTCCCTCCTTCAGTGCAGACAGTCTCACTTGCTGTGATCCCATCTAATGGTTATGGGAACTGGTTTGTCCAAAATTGCCATTCTGTTGGTTTCTTTGGAATTTGAACCTTTTGTTAATGCTTTTCCTTTTAATGTGCTTATTATTGGAGGGAGGGGAAGAGAGGGGAGGAGGGAAGGGGAGAGAGGGGAGGAGGGAAGAGAAGAAAGGGGAGGAGGGAGGAGAAGAGGGAGGCAGAAGATGGAGAAAGGGACAGAGGGGGAGAGGGACACACACACACACACACACACACACACACACACACACACACACACGCACACACGCACACACGCACACAGATACAGAGACAGAGAGACAGAGAGAGCTTTGATTGGTCTTGAATTCTCCATCCTTGTTATTCAGTCTTCTGAGTTCTAAGATTACAGTGTGTAACAGTGGCCATATTTCCCCAATACCTTGTGATTTGAAAATCATATGTATGTTTTTTATCTTTATTTAAATCGTTCATTGCAGGTTTCAGAAAAGACATCAGCAAAGGAAGAGTTGTGACACACTCAGTGGGAGATGAGCACAAGGCTTAGAACATTCTCATCTACCACAAGCTACTACCAGAGTGATCCAAAGTGTTTCTCTGATATAAAAAGAAAATGTAGGATGAACAAGCTTCTAAATATATTCTTGATTATATTAAGTAAGAAACAAGGTCAGTGTAACTTAAAATTACACATTTTTAAAAGATATTGCTAAAAATGATATATAAGACAAACATTTTGCTTCCATAAAATTTCTCTTTTCTCTGGTATGGCTCATAGTCCCAACAACCATATCAATTTCCTTTCATGAAAACTGCATAGCCTATTACTCTTTCTCTCCATGACTGAGCTTTGATGAAATGTTCTCAGTGGCCCTTGGTTGTCTAGGAAGCCATTTAACATTTCAGGAGACCAGAAGGGATGATCTGTGATGAAATACAGAATCCATTCCATTTGAGTTGTGCTTTTCCTTACTGAAGTAACCAGCATCTGACATCTCTATGCTCTTGACAGTATTGTGTCCCACCAGTTCTGTCTATTAAAGAGTTAGCTTTAGTATGACTGAATAGAGAGGTGATGACAGTTAAATTAAGCTGTAAGTGTGGACCACTAATCCCATATGACTGAAGCCCTTATAAGAAGTGGACAGACAGGGATGTGGAGCCTAATGAGAAGATGTATAGCTGCCTACTCAGAGGCTGGGCAGAGCAGTCCCAAGAGAAACCAAAATTGTCAATGTCTATATATTAGGCTTTGAGACTCCAGATATGTGAGGAAATGCATTCCTGTTGCTCAAGTCTCCCAGTCAGTTGTGCGTTGCCATGTTAGCAGAATACAACAGAACCTCACACTACCTGTTAAAGACTACATTACATACTATTCTTCTCCAACTAGGAAACTATTTTTCTTTAAATATAGCCTTTTGAGGAGAAAAGTCACCATTTTTAGAACTACACTATTTTTTATTTTTATTTATGTGTATGCCAATATATGGGGAACTTGAGACACCAAGAGGGTGTCAGATTCTCTGAAACTGAAGGTACAGATGGTTTTGAGCCATCTATCATAGATCCTGGGAACTGAACTCAGGTCCTTCGGAAGGGAAGCATGTGTTCTTAACTGTTGATTTATCTCTCCAGTCCTGGGTTGTATTATGTTAAACATATATCTTTAAAAAATACATTACAATTTGACAAAGATCTTTTCAGAAATAGGATTGTGTTGCATTATCTAGAGTAGTTTTTTCTAATTAACAATCATCAACTAGGCATAAAGATCTTTGTTGGGTGTCTTGATACAGTAGTGTTTTGCAAATCACTTCAAGACGATTACCTTATTCATTCTCCACGGCAACATTTATAAGAGGACTCAGGAAAGAAGGGTTGCTTGCTTCAGCAAGCATTCTAGACTCCTACACAGAGTCCCTTAAGTTTTGATGTTATTCTTAAGCAGAGATGTCTAGTGTCTAGTTCCTTTCTTTATCTCCTGGACATAGTTTATAGTTCTGCTCTTTTTTTCTACCAGATAGTACAATAGGTCACTACTGCCATAATACAATTTCACAAACTTAGCAAGTCAGAACACCACCTGACCCTGACCCGTAAGGTGTTGGCAGGATTGACAACCTTTCTGGACACTTCTGGAATGAGACTTCTCCTGTGCTTACTGAAGTTATTATCCAAAGTTAGTTTCCTCTGGTTCGTGGGACAAGGTATTTTTCCTTAATATCCTTTGTGGTCGCTTACTTTCTGTATGGCCTCTTTCCATCATTGATGGGTATAAGACAGGGCAGAAAGATAGAAAAAAATATGGGGATGTGGGAAGGAAAAGGTCTCTCTTACTCCAAAATCTGGTTGAAGTCTCTTTGCTGCTGAGGATTAAGAATTTCTGTACAATTAACAGCATTTGCTGTGAAGACTTCTAACATAGAGACAGTGTTTTTATATAGAGATACTCTCAGCCAACATTAAAACAGGGCCAAGGAGATGTTTTGCTTGATAATTTGCTTGCCACACAAGCATGAGAAACTTAGTTTAGATTATTAGCAACTGTGTAAAAGCTGAGCTTAGTGACGGTACATATCTGTAATCACAGTGTTGTGGGTTTGAGACAGGAGAATCCTTGTAGCTAGGCAGTTAACCAGGCTAGCTGATGAGAAGGCTGAGGAGCACTTCTTCTCTTGAGTGTGCTATGATTGCAATGCTTCTTAAAAAGTCCTTTGGGGTAGCAAACATAGAACAGAAAAAAAAAATGGACTGTTTCTGGAAGGAGAGGGGAAGAAGGAATGAGGAAAATCCATTGTTAGTAAGATATAGACACAACAAGAGAACAAAAGTTAACTTCTGAGTAGCAGTGTGCTCACGGAGCACAGAGGATTGAATAATGTAAACCAGTAATTGGGAATGTTAAAGCACGTGAGTCCTTATTGCACAGGAGAATGGTGTAATCTATCTATAGTCAAGATTCTTAACTGGCATCACCTTGTGGAATTCAGGAGGATGGGGTACTGGCTCCTATGAGGAAGCTGCTTGCTGCTTCACTGAATGGATAATCAGGTGCTACTCATGTCTGTTTCTCTTTGATAGGTGGAAAGTTGACTAAGTTTTGTATCTTAGCTAAGTGCAAGACACCTGTTTATTTGTGGACTGTGCCACTGAAGTCGTGGCATGCGACTTTTCAGTTCCCTGTTTTTGTGCATCATGTTGGGATAATGAAGCATCCCTTTGTCTATACCTCAAGTGACTGTGTGCAGCAAAGCCTGCGTTTTTCTTACAGCCCACGTGGACAGAGCCTGGATGAGAAATAGATATTTGTTCAGCCACTGAGGTTTAGCTTAGTACAGATCACTTAGCTTCCTCTGAAGAACTCAGTTCTTATTTGGTATAAGAGAAAATAGAAATCATGGGGAGAGGACAATATGCTTCGATGAAATGATATTGAATTTTACAGCTTTTCTAAATAAGTTCTTGGCAAGAATCAAATAATTTTAGAGCAGGAACACAGTTGTTAAGAGGAATTATGATAAAGGAGATTGAACACTTAGCTGTGCCTCTTTAACAACCATTTCCGTCTCCTACAAAGAGGAAGGAGATGTTAAAGTCTATCATGAAGTAATTCACATGTGTGCTGCCAACTCAAGCACCTGTAGGGCCCTTGAGCCAATCACTAAGTATATTCATTAAGTGCCTACTGTGTGCACATCAATGAAGTAGGTATTACGGGAAGATGTGAAAACATCATGAGGCATAATATCCCTAATCTCAAGTGTTTTTCAGGTCGCAAGGCAGAACTGCCTGGTGTCAGGATAGAGCATGTAACTGGGGATATGTTAAAAGAGATTAATTTTAAAAGTCAGACATTCAAATGTATAGGAGGACATAAATAGGAAAAATGATATGGTAAATATAAAGAAAGACTGAAATGAGAACAACCAACATTGAGAAGTTTCAAAAAGTTTTATATTTTAAGACTTGTTTGGACACATTGACTATCAGATTACATAAGCATGTGCTTAATGTGATGACAGTTTTACAGCACAATTTGTTGCCAGATTTTCAGAATGGTTAAAAATCATTTATTCTTCTGTTATGCATAGAGGCATAAGCTAAGGTGTTGTGCACAGTAGGTGAGCATTTTACACATGGACTCTATCTTTTACCCTAGATTCTTGTAGACAGGGTATTATGGGTTCTTCTCTATGATGTTAGAAAACATAACAAAGACATTGTTTTATTTGTCTACCCCAAATATGACTAGGAATTGAGACAAATGTTAATCTAATACTTCTAATTGATTTCTTCTTATCCTCTTGATGGCTAAAACTAAAGCATACCCCAACTGCTTATGAGACAGACTTATTTTGCAAGATTTGCTTAAGGTACAGACTAGGCAATTAAAGTATATTTTCTTTGTACTTTTGGTGCATTATTACATTGAATTGAAATAAGAACTTACTGTTGAAGATTCTTTGATTATGCTTTGGGAACTTTAAGTGTATTGCTTCTCAAAAGGGTATTCTGTACAACTTAAAGTTGAGGATATAAGGAACATGGCAGACATGGGATTTCAAGATTGTTCTTCTATCCGTGGATGATCATTTGTCTGTGAAAGAAAGTAAAACATAAGTGAGACTTTACATAGCAGCTAGAAAAATATCCATGTTTGGTCAGTAGGAAAAACTGAGTCAAACAGATTAAACAACTGGTGAACTTGCAGCCAGGCCACTGTAAATTATGAAATCTGAAGTGTGAAAAGAAAGGCCAGGGTTGTTTGAGGGCCTTATGGTATACCGACAACTATAGTAGCATGCTAACAGCGCTGCAGAAGTATACTCGAGGTGGAGAAAGAACATATTTGAATAAATAATGCCAGAAAAAATTCCTAAAGTTAAGGGAGTAAATAGAATTTCAGACTCAAGAATTTGAAATGACATCAAGTAAGAGAAAGTTACAATCACACATGCCTGGTATCATTATCAACTAAGAGTTACTGGTTAGCAAGATTTGTAAATAAGGGAAAATTCATGCCCCACACTAAAGAGACCGCCTAAAATCATTAGTAGATTGTTCAGCAGAAGCCTTGTGTGCAACTAAGAATTCACATGACATCTTCAACATCATAGAACATAAAAAAATGTCAAACAAGTATACTATACCCAGGAGCTCTGTTTAAAAAATGAAGTGTGATAAAGACTTTCTCAGGCAAACAAAAGCTGAGATATAACACAACTAGACCTGTTTTACAAGATATTCTAGAGGGTGTTTTTAAGTCAAGGAAAGACCATGTAAGTTGTTAACCTGCAAACATATGAAAGTAGAAAATTCACCAGTAAAATTAAGTACATTGTCAAATCCAAAAATGTTCCAGTATTGGCAATAAGTAATAAATGATGTCTCCAGAATAAAAGTTGAAAGGCAGGGCTGGAGAGAATTCAGTTTATAAAGTACTTGCTTAGCAAGGGTGATGACTGGAGCTCAATCCTCAAAACTCACATAGAACAGCTGGGCATAATGGTAGATATTTGTAATTCTATCCCTGCGAAGGTAAAGATAAGGAGATAAGCAGATGCTAGGGCCCAGGCAAGAGCAGGTCCCACTATGGATACCTACCTGTGTCATAATCCATTCATGCAAAAGCAGTGAGCACATCACGTATCAAATGATGGCCGAGAATGTTTGTAGGAGCATTTTTAGTAACTACCTAAGTGAAGATGATCCATCTACAGTGAGGTGTGTTTATTTTTAGATACAGCATGCACACCGTGATGTATAGATGGTCTGTGATTTATAGTGCTGAGACCTATAATTTTTGACTTTATAATAGCAGGAAAGCAATTGATAATCAGTAGGAAGTGCTTTGAATTTTGGTTGTTTCTTGGCTAACAACAGTGTGTGATGATTGCTCATTGTGCCCCTTAGTGCTGGTAAATCATAATCTGTAGTCAGCATCTCAATTAAGACAAAACAAGCAGTGTGTCCACATCTGTGTTCTTAAATGGGGACAGTGAACAGCTTAGGAAGATTAATGAGTTTAAACTTAGGTTACTTTTAACTTACAGCCAGATTATGTATACACCACCCATGAAACTGGGGGAACTTGTGTTACATGGAAATGAAAAAAAATTACTGGCAAAGGTAAGAGTCCTATGATCTTCAGAATATAGTTTTGACAAAATAAGACATAATTTTAAATGTATACACTATCCAGGTATATAACCTAAAAAAAACCAGGCAAAAGCAATTTATGATAATCAAGACAGGTTGACTTTGAGGAGACATGTGTAAAACTATGTGGGGAGTTCTGAGTGTCTCAGAGGTACTGTTACTGTCTTATAGTGACTATGGTGGTGATTACATGTGTAGGACTATATTGTTATATTTGTTGAGCAGTATGCTTATAGTATGTGTATATACAAATTCATAAGGTTCTATGATTGAAGAATACATCAAAAATGAAGGAATATAAAAAGCATTTTAGAGGTCAGATGATGGTGGCCCACACCTTTAATCCCAGCACTTGGGAGGCAGAGGCAGGAGGATATCTGTGAATTTGAGTCCAGCTTGGTCTACAGAGCTAACACAGCTACTTCCAGGATGACCAGGGCTACATAAAGAAACCTTTTCTCAAAAAAAAAGTTATTTTAAGGCTGGGTAGATGAATCATTAGTTAAGAGTGCTTGCTCTTGGAGCAGAAGGATCTGGGCTCAGTTTTACAGGATTAATACACACACACACACACACACACACACACACACACACACACACACGCACATACACACACATACACACACAGACACACACATACACATGGGGGGGATATTGTCTCTCTCTTGTTTCCAGTAGCTAAGAATTGCCAATCGTTCCTTTCCTAATGCTATGACTTCATGCCCAACTCTCTTCTCCATTCTTCTCCATGCTGGCTTGGGTTTGACAGGTCTTGTGCATTCTGCCATAGCTCTGAGTTTATATGTGCAGCTGCACTGCTGTGTCCAGAAGACACTGCTTCCGTGTGGTCATCCATCATCTCTGGCACTTACACTTTTCAGCCCTGTCTTCTACAATGGCCCCCAAAACTCAAGAGAAAGGGATGACATATGTAATGTAATGTATGTATTCACATATGTATGCTCTCTTTAGGGCCGGATATTCTGCAGTCTCTTATTCTTGCCTTGGTGTGGGTCTCTACATTAGTCAGCATCTTATGATAGTTGAAAGATGCATTCATTTATCCATTGATTTTAATTGTGAGTTTTATTTTAGTATGAATATCATCACTTAATAAATTCCTTATATGTATGTAGGTGACCATACTACAGAATATTACTAACACTTTCCTTTGAAAACACATGTAAATGTGAATGTTTATTTTTAAGTATAATGTGTAAATTCACAGGAACATGATGAGTAAAGGAGCAGAAAAACACCAACATGGTGACAGCCATTTGGAGGGTTTTGTCACTTAATGTTTCAGAAAATTTCTACATCTTTTAGGAAATTACAACTTCTCTATCACGAACATCAATATATATTTTAAGTGTTGATTTTCTCTGTTTCATAGTAAATAATAAAACGTTACAGATAATATTTAAAATAAACCTTCATAATCTGATGAACCTAACACCGTTATTACACTTTTATAATATTGATCTCGTGTTCCTCGACTGCACAGTTAGGAGAAAAATGATATGATCATAACTCTAAGTTTGTAAGTTATATATTAATAAAATAGAAACTGCAAAGCATGAAAAGGCTATTAATTAAAGTATGTGTACATGATGCAGTGCCTCACGAACAGTTGTACTTTTCTGTACCTTAGGATCTGTCAGCCTCATTTCTGATGACTAAGCTATATTGTTGGATTTGGTCTTGGGTTGTCTCAAACGTTTGCTGATGTTTCACTGAATACTTAAGCCTTGCATCATCTTGTCCTGTCATTGTGGCTGAGGTGTCATGTCTGTGGTGTGGAACTCCTGTCTATGGCTGTGTCTAGCTGTCTATGAAAATGGATACAGACACTCATTTTTCTTGATGAATTGGAAAACATACTTTTAAGGTGCTACTTTTCACTCATGAACCAAAAGAAGCATTAAACCAGAAATCACCAGCTCTTCTTATAATGAGCACCTGTTAACTACACATTTCCTCAACTGTTTGAAACCATCAGTCAGAAAGCATCATTTTACATACAGCAAATTAATGTTTCTATTGTATGAGTCAACGTTTTATACGATGCTAATAGGCTTTCATGGTCTCATGGCCTTTGCTCTCTCCACTCTGTCTTTAAATTCTCTCACGTAGACCATGGCCTTGTCTTCTGGCTTTCTTGAATGCTTTTCTGTTTTCAGAAAACTTTAGGCTTGCATCCTTTGTGTCTCTGAAATAGTTCACCTAGCTTTTTGTAAACATAAGTCCTTAACAGAACTGGTAAAAGAGATACCTGAAATGTTTCTGTGGTAACAGCGGTTTACACGGTTTATGTTTCATTCTCATCCAACAAGAGGAGGCACACAGGGACTTTGTTCTGGCATTTGGTGAAGACTCCCTGAAACAGGCAGCGAAAAATAAGGCTTGGGAACAGGACTGGTGCATATCCAAATAAAAACTATGTTGTATTTATTGGGGATGGGGAAGTCTATTAACTTCCAAACATGCCACATCTGGGAATCTAAAACTTTTTACACTAAAGCTGAAGACATGGTGTAAAGTTCTGATAATATTCCCAGAAAGCAAAAAGAAATGGATAAAAATGCTTTTGGGGGATATTTTTCATAATACAGGTCACAACTCCCACAAAATATCCACTTAAGATATATTTATTCTTAAGTATTTAAGATCAGTGTATTGTATGGTGGTAAAAGACATGTGGAAAAACAGTAATTATACATTATAGAATTAGAGTCTTTCACATGGTTAACATACACACACATGTGCAAACATGCACACAGGTTGTGCGGATACGAATGGCACAGATATGCTCAGGGAATAGAGAAAATCAAGCAAAATGATGCCAAGTTGCAGTAGCTGACTTCCATATTGCTATGACAGAACAGCACACAAAAACAACTTATGTGTGACAAGCTTTTCTTACAGAGATACAGCACACATAACCTCTCACTACTGACAGGGGGCTCATTACAGAAAAAAGTAATCATTACTCCAAAGTCTAACATGGTGACCTAGTGAAGGTTGCACAGGGGAATGGGTGAGGGGTTACTTACAGGGAACAGGGGTGATACAAGAGCAGCTAAATTACCACAAAGCCCACCTCAGAATGGCTACGCACTCAGAAACCTTCAATCTTGGAGCTCTCTCCACACCTGGCAAACAGCTTCTAGACTGAGAATCTAGACTTTCTGACACTGGTCAGAGTCACATTGCCCAGCAGTTGTTTATTCTAATTTTTGTACTATTAGGGAGGGACCCTCAAGAATCTTCCAAATTTTGGTTTTTCTAGGTGTGTTATGTTTTGCTTACCTTGTAAGGTTCATGACTCACCTCTTGGGTAAGTCTTTTGATTCAGAGGAGGCTGATATGTGAAAGGGTTTATTTTAGACCCCGATGTGAGTCTCTTGACCATCATAGCAGGGAAACCCTGATGGCAGGTGGGTGGGGCAGCTGTAAGGAGCAGAAAGTTTCTAGCCTAGGGAAAAGGACTGTCCGAATCTGAGTGTGTCTTCCTGTCTCAATTAACCCAATTTAACCCATCACAAATAATGCCAGTGGTCTCTCTCTCAGGTGATTCTAGATCTTGCCAAGGTTACATCAGTGTTAGCCACCATGCAAGGCAAATCAAAAGAGAAAACATTTAGAAAGAGTAAAACCTCATGGAAAGGTAAATATCCATTTAGGTACAGAGAAAGAGAAAAGTCCTAACTAAAAGATATGTAAGAAGAAAGCCAACTCTTCAGCATAGTGACAGGAAAAGAATGGGGGAGAAACAAGAACTACATTCTGCCTGCTAAATAGTCTTAAATGAGCTTGAAAAGATGTTAGGTTGGAGAAGAATCTGGGTATGTTTTATTTATTTGAGAATTTTATGTAACATTTTGATCATATCTGCCTCTCTGTCCAGCTCCACCTAAACTTCTCCCACCATGTCTTCTCCCAATAGATTAAAAAAAAAATCAAACTGCTGGTTTAATTAAAATTTCATTTCTAAAGAATAAGTAACCTGGTAAAGCAGACTTAAAATGCATTTTTGTTGCTGCTCTTTTGAACCTATAGATGAAAAATGCTTCCTAGAACTCCATGTGAGCCCACATACTCTGTTAACCTGGCGTGGAAAGGCAGCTCAGTTTCACCATGACTTGGAGAGTTCATCTCACCTAGGTTGTTACCTGTTCAGTAAGGGTCTGCTTTTTAGCAACACTTCTGATACCAAGTAATTCACCTGATATGAATGATGAAAGACTACTTGCAAAATTAGATTGGAGAAGATTATTCAACAGAAGGCATAGAAAGACAAAACATGGGGGAAAACACAAGAAAATTCAAACATACATAAAATAAGTTAGACTGATGTTAAGAACATCAAAACCTCGTATATCAAGAGAGTGAAGGGACAGCTAAGAGCAACGCCTTCCTGGCTGTCCACCTGGCAGAGGCTGACTATCCAGAACTTACAATGACCTCAGAAATCTCATGTTAACAGAATTTACAAATTAGTGAATGATTTGAATAGATAATTCTCAAAAGAAAAATATAATTGGCTAATAATTATATAAAGATGCTATATTACCCAACAGGGAAAAGAAAATCAAAATGGCAATGATATTTGATATCAGTTAGAATGGCTTTTCCAAAGAACCACACTAAGAAGAATCAAATGCTAATACAGTTTTGAAGAAAGGAAAACCTTATATCCCATTGTTAGCAATGTAAATGGTGTAGTCACTAGAAAACAGAGATATTTAGTTTATATTAAAACTAAAAATAGAACTACACAGTTACAGTAATTATATAAAAGAAAAGAAGCATTCATTCAAATATTCATTCATATTTGGTTCTTAATTTTAGAGAATATATAAGATACAGAATCAAGCTGGATACAATGGCACACACTTTGGAAGCAGAGGCAAGTAGATTTCTGAGTTTCAAGGCAAGCCTGCTCTACAGTGTGAGTTCTAGGGCATTTAGGGCTACACAGAGAAATTCTGTCACAAAGACAAACAGACAAAACTAAACAACGGATACAGAATCAGTCTACACGCCTATTAAAAATTAATTTAAAAAGTAGTTTACGTGTGTGTATGTGTGTGTGTGTGTGTGCGCACACATGTGCAGAAATAATAAATCTATCATTTATAACAAAATGGATGGGGCTGGTGGACACTATGTTAAGTGAAATAAACCAAAAGTGCCAAAAAGTTTTGCATATTGTTCCTTATGTGTGCAAACTTAAAAAGCTTAGAAGTTATAAGGGACTGGAGTTGGTGGAAAAGCTGAATGAATGTGATCAATGTACACTAGACAATATTTTGAAATATAGTACATCCTACTTTGTACTATTAATACATGTAAATAAAACAAAGGCACAGTGGTTTGAGAGTAGAGGGGGGAAGGTAATATATTTATGCAATTTGACTAGAAGAAACTTCTTCAACTGCGTGTATCTCTTAACTGTGTGTATGATCAGTGCACAGCAAAATAATTTACCAGGAAGCCATAACAATTTAGTTCACGTAAATACTTCAAAATCTAACCTCAGTATATAACATAAGCATGGACAGAATCTCATAAAGGTTCTGTCTCGGTAGTTGATAGATTAAGCCCACAGAAATTAATAAGAAGGGATAGAGCAAGGTAATTAGAAGATCAGTCACATAGACATACATAGACGGTCCCCCTCAGAGTTTTCACAGAGCTAAGTATTAAACAGAAGGTGAGAAACAGCTGTGGTGCTCAGCTGGTATAGTGAAGAGTCTAGAGTTTGGCCCCCAGCAGCACATCTACTGTAGAGAGAAGCATCAGAGTCTAATCCTAGTCCTTAGGAGGTGGAGGAAGACGGGAAGACCTCAGGGTTTTAGAAGAAAATAAAAGCAGAGATACAAACTAGAAAACAAATCACCAGCTTCTCATTTCTCAGTCTCAATTCAAAGTAGAAGCTAATAGATAATGTTTTTACAAAAATCCCAAAATAATGTTTTTTTCCTCAGCCAATGGCACTCACATTTTGCTTCTTGAATTTGTTGGAGGAATTGTACTATGAAGTGTGACTAAAGCAAGAGATGAGGGCAAAGAATATGGTCTGTGACCTGCAACCACAGAACAGAAGGACGAGGAGTCTGGTATGGTTGTGAAGATCAATCTTACTGTTAGCTGTGCACTGCCTATGCCAGGCAAATCCAGATAGGAGTATGGCAAGAGTAAAAGAGGTTTGGGAGGGCCTGGACATCTTCAATTCTACTGAAGAGCTGGACATCTTCAAATTCACTTTTAGATGTTGGGTTTTAAATCCAGATACTCCAATCTTATATAAAAGATATCAAATAAAAAGGCTACAGCACACACTAAAAAAAATATCCAACCAAGGGAAAGTTCTTAAGGTTTACTGTGTAGTTCAGATGGATAGTGTTTGTATAGCTGTAGTATAAACACAGGACTTTTAAGGAACATATGTGTGTAACCTTTAGGATATTGTAAAGGGAAGGCATCGAGGAATGGCACAGTGAAGGGGCAGAAATGTAGTGTATAAGCTTGAGACTGAAATTACAATGAGTAGGAAAGAAAGTTTGTTATTCAGAAACATCGAAACAAGCCCTGAAAAATGAAGGGAAATAGAATGCACTGTCTTAGTGGAGGAGCAAATGGTGCAGAGAAGCCTGCTGTGTTTCACCACAAACAGAGCACTTGGACTCTTTAAGATGTGCTCATCTGTAATTTCAATAGAAACAGATTTGGTGTGGAAACAAAAGACAGTGTAATTTGCCTTATCAACAACTTCAAAGAGAAAGAAAGAATAGAGTGACTACTGAATGCGAGGCATTTATTTCAGTTCAGTATTTACCCATGATAACATCTCCTAGAAAGCTTTCTTAATTGTGTGATAATTTACAAAGTAATGATTAATATATTCAATAGGGACATAACAAAATAATTTATTTCCAAAGTCAATAAAAATAAAGACACCCCTGCCCCACTCCCCGGCACAGTCGAAAACTACAGGGATAAGATAAAGTTTGGAAACAAGAAAGGAAGAAAAGCCATTATTTACAGATAATACCATCATCAACATGGAAAGATCAGTAGGAATCTAATACTGCTTTCAGATGGTCAGGAGATTCAGCAAGACTGGTGAATGGAATGTCTACCTACAGGCACATATTTACTTACGGAAGGAATAATTATAAAATGTAGCTTAAAGTCTTAGGAAAAGCACATTCCTTTGAGATACCTAGGAATACATATGCAGAAAATCTGAAGACAATCTACTAATGGGAAAGCTTCATAGCCTCACTGAGGAGCATACAAGAAAACTTAAGTGAATGGGTAATGTATTTTACTACATGGAAGAAGTAAGATTACAAGGGTCTTGGTAAGGTTTCTTCTATTGCTGTGATAATGGTCAAAAACAACTTGAAGAAGGCATCTATTTTATCTTGGAGCTTGTAATCTATCCAACTCAATGAGGGAACCTTGAGGCAGTAGCTGATGCAAAAGCCATGGAGGCATACTGCTTACTGGCTGTTGACCATGCTTGATTAGCCTGCTTTCTTATAGGACCTAAGGCCATGCCCAGTGGTGGCATTAGCTACGGAAGGCTGGACCCTTCGACATCAGCCATTAATTAAGAAAATGATCCATAGGTTTGTCCACACAGTCTTATGGAAGCATTTTTACAGCTGAGGCTCTTTCCTCTAAGATGGTTCTAGCTTGAGTCAAGTTGACATAGAAACTTATCAAAACACCATGTCAATAAGTACTTTAAATTATCATTTTCTATTTACTAATTATACTAATAGCATCATAGATTTTTTTCCTTGTAATTGAAGGTGATCTTAAAATTGATATGGAAAAAGAAGAGCCCCGGCACCTTTGAACAAAAATATAGGGCATATGAATTATGAAATGGCACTTTAATAAACTAGTCCCTAATATTTTGAATTCAATGAGAAAAAATAATCACAGAGGTCAATGGTTCTTTACTGGAAGGTTTTCAAGGAATGGAGGCATTACTGACTGTCAAAAGTTAGAGGATGTTGCTATTGTCCTTTACATCCCTGGCTTCTAATTGTAGAGCCAATAACACAGATTATACAAAGCAAATAATTGCCTTAGGGCGAACCCAATATTGGCCCTTTAGCAATGTTTATATCTTGTATATATAGATACATAATCTAGCAATGCTTCTTCCTTTTAAGTTAAGTAAAATGTCATTACAAGAAGCCTGCCCCTGTTCTCTGTGTTCAATATAACAAGCTGCCCAGGAACCCTGCATATACCATCTAGCGCTGAAAAGAAAGCCAAAATAAACTTGCTTTTAAAAGAGAAGTGAGTAGCTGACTAACCAGGGGCAGCAAACTCCCACGATGTCATGGCCAAATGAAGGAGATGCCTGCCAGGGCTGGGCTAAGGGCAAATGCACTTTGCTTCCCTGTTTCTCCTGCTAACCTGGAAGTTCTTGCTGCTGTGCCATCGTTGACAAGCATCTAGTTCATGAATTAACTTTTGCTCAGACTTGAGTGTATTTTGGTTAAAGTTTACTGGGGCAAAAGGATTGAGTAAGCGAAGGACTTTGAGTTGGAGACTGTTTCCTGCTTTTGTGGGCCATGGAAAGTATAATTGTGGGTCCATATATGGTGGAATCAGGGAGTCAGGGAAGGATGATGCAACAGGGAATAAAATCATGTGATAAGAGGCCAAAAGCCAAGGTACATGGACTACCTCTAATAACCACTGGGGCTTCACAGATATTATTTCCTGTCTTTTGAGTATTAGCAATAGCTACACCATTTTGTAAAAGCTCTTCCATTTTGGCAGGTAGGCAAGCATGGCACTGGCGCAGTAGCTGAGAGCACACATCCTTCTCAACAGGCAGGAGACATAGAAAGGAGACCCCCTTCCCCAAAACCCAAGTGACACAACTTTGTCAACAAGGTTATATATCCTAATCCTTCCTAAACTCTCCACTGACTGGGAACTAAACATTCAGATATCTGAGCCTATGCTGTTCATTCTCCCTTCACCCTCCAGAGGTACCATATATCCTGTCTCCCTAGTCATTGGCAGCAATGGCTGACCACCAGCCACAAAAGGAAAAATTCCAGTTCCTTTTCTGCTTCTCACTATCTGCCCCATAACAGTTCAGTCTGGAAGTGGATGGCAGGCTCTGGTTGTAGAGATCCCTGCCTTGGGTCTCTACACCCAACAAAGTCTTGGCTGTTTTTGAACACTAATCCCTTTGTCTTTTATTCTTGCTCAACTTTACAGTGAGCAGCAAATCCTGCACACACCATAACCTCCGTCCTTCCACAAACATTTGGCTTCTGCAACTATAAAAGTGTAAGTAATGAGAGCTAAAAGAAACTGGCCAGATGGACAGAGCCCCAAGGCTGAAGTTCAAAAGTGTTCTTTTAGAAGAGAGACCAGGAATTCCAGTTAAAAGCCTGTTTCTCGCTTCCTTGATGTCTTCTAAAGGAGCTCCTCCTCTATAGGAGCCTATTTGGAAGATACAAGAAGGAAGCACCGGGACACCTGGTTTGCCCAACTGGACTGACCAGCTTACTCTTTCCCCCATATTTACCTAGTTTTCACCATAAATTCTTTTTAAAAGTTCCCAGCTAATCAGCTCAATGGTACCCTATATATGGGTACCTCTTTCGATGATGTGGATCTATAATAAACCTCTGCATAAAGCTTACCCTCTGTTTTCCATGAATTTCATTTTTCAAATTCATGGAAAATGAATTTGTGAGATAGGATCCTGAAAGTTCAGGGTGGTTAATAGGAGCTCATTGAATACCCTTAAATTTCCACAGAGCCATGGTTATGAAATCCTGACATAGAATATCATTTCTATAAACTAATGATTATAAAATACATCATATGTGATATATATGCATTTTAATTTATACTTAATTTTCAAAATCTCTAAATTTATTATACAACCCAAGATTACAAAATATATACATATTTTAGACTGGTTAAATATAACATATTTGTATATTTACATCACAAATCAGTGATTTTTGTAGTCAAACAAAAATCTATTCTCAGCAATTTTAAACAATACAATATTGTTATTGGAGCATGGCAGGGGTGAAGATAGTCTAAAGAAACTCTTGTGTCCTTCTCTTTGCCTGTCAAACTGTGGGAAGCAGTGGACCCCAGGAAAGTGAAATTCCCCCAGGAATCTCATGCTGAGGGAAGGGACCCATAAAGCCTGGGTCAGCTTGTTATCCTACAAGCAAAAGGTATGCATAACTGTGCTTCATGCTTACATCTCAGCCTCATTTTAGTGTTGCAAAATGGACTTAAGGATTGAGGATGGTCATTGGATATCTTTGTCCTTCTTCCCAAGAAAGTCAAAGTTAGAGAGAAACTGAACATACTAGAAGATGGAAAGGCATTCCAAACTCATGAATTGGAAGAATCAATACTGTAAATTTAAGAAAAACAAATTTTATATTTTTATATTACAAATTCAATTTGTAAAAGCAATCTACAGATTTAATGCAATTTCTATCAAAATAGTTAAGTTGTGGACTCGGGCCTAATCAGACCATAACGACCTTCTTGACATCTTTCAGTTTTACTTTCAAAGCTACTGTAAAGAAAATGGCAACTCCCTCTACAGAGAACCCTTATGTGAATTTGTAACTTTGTAACAGACTCCCCAGGAGAATTACAGGTGGCCCGGTTCTCAATTTCTCAAGGGAATTTACAGGCACAAGTTACTAAGGGTACACTACCCACTCATATAATGTGTATACCTTAATGTGTCTTTCTTTCCTATTCCCACTAACCTTGTCAGGATCACATCCTTTCCTGGAATGCAGACTATCAACTTCCTTTGCTACCAGGAAAGCAGAGATAGCCTAACTATTAGCGGTGCTGTGAACTCTTAGCCTTGGGGTCTAAAAACTTCTCCTACTCTGGCCTCATGGGCATGGACACTATTTATAGCACTGAGGCCTAAACTCTTCTTAGCCCTCCCCCCAGCAGGCTGTTTTTTTTTTTTTTTTTTTTTTTTTTTTTTTTTTTTTGTGACATGAACATCTTTCCTGATAAATATCTTATGGAATCATGCTAGTGTCTCCCTTGAAGCCCAGACCCAAGCCTTTCTAAAAGGGTTTTTTGGAGCTTACTGTATAAGTTACTATGTGACTCCTCAAAGCCCAGACCCAAGACCAACACCATTCTTTACAGAATTAGAAAAAAAGCCTTGAAATTTATTGTGAGCACAAAAGATAATAAATGAAATTTGAGCATAAGTATAATGCCAGTGGCATCACCATACCTGATTTTCAATTATACAATGAAGCTATAGTAATACAAACAGCATGGTACTGGCACAAAAACAGACATGATGATCAATAGAAAAGACTAGTTGACCTAGACACAAACCACATAGCTACAAACACTTGATTTAGCAAAAAAGCCAAAAGTGCACATTGGGGGAGATCTTTAACAAATCTAGAAATCTGGATGCCCACACACAGAAGAATAGCAGCTGACCATTATTTCTTACCTGAACGAAGAGGGAATCCAAATGAATCTCATACTATAACTAAAGATTGGAAACGAATAATGGTAAAAATAACAAAGCACTTGAAAATTGAGACACTCTAAACAGAAGTCCCATCACTCCGTAAATAAGGGCGATTATCACCAAGTGGAGCCTCATGAAACAAAGCTTCTGAAAGATTAAGGGAAGAGTTAATTTGGTGTAGATAAGTACATAGGATGGAAGGGAATATTTGTCACCTATACATATAGCAGAGGATCAATATCTCAAGTATACAAGGAGCCCAGAAGAGTAGAAATTGAACAACACAACCATTAATCATTGTAATAAAATAGAGAATTCTCAAAAAAAAAAAAAAACAAAAACAAAAAAAAAAAAACAAAAAATAAATGACCAAAAGTGTTTTTTAACTTTTTGAGTTGCTAATTCTGTTTCCAGTAGTCAAAGATTCTCAAACCCAAATTTTAGATTTGACTCTCTTATTGTCTCAGGGGCCTTCTAGAGATATTGTTCCTGCTATTTATTGTCACCAGAAATAGATCTCCTTGTAGTTTGAAAGCGAAATGTCTCCCATACGGTTATGTAGTGTTGAACACTTGGGTCCCACCTGTTATGGCTGTTTAGGAAAGTTGTGGAACCTTTATTTAGAAGGTGAAACCTCACTGGAAGTGGTTTGCTGAGAACGGGTGGGGCTTGAGGCTTTGTAGTCCAGTCCATTTTCTGGTTACTCTGCTTCCTGAGTGTAGAGACATGCCATGATTGCCAAGCCTCTTCTTGACATCATGCCTTTCCTGTCTGCAGCCACATCTTCTTTGCCAGAATGAGCAGTATTCTGGAACAGGTCAAATAAACCCCCCCCCTTTTTTTTTTTACCTTAAATTGCTTTTGTCAGGATATTCCATCGAAGCAACAAGAAAAATGATGGCGACACATCTCGTTGTTAAACAATCCACACGTTTTGAATACAGGATACTGAGAAGATGAGCTGGAACCGAACTAAATGTTTCCTCCTTGCTGTTAACATTCACAGTGCTGGAAACTGCTATGTAGGTTGCTAGGGGACAAAGGTCATAAGTAATCATGCCCAGCTGTAGTCCCATGCCTAACAAGATATACCCACAGGTGTACTAGTGATGTGAATGGTCCAGGGGTAATCTGTCATGTCCTGATTGGATCTGAGGCCCAATCCGTTGGAGAAAATACAAGCCTGGTATTGTGGATCTATTCAAAAGCTTATGGCCGGAGAGGTTATGGGGCTCGTGACACGATGTAGTTAAACTGCCTTCTACATATTCGTTTCCGCCCATGGGCTGGTACAGCTCACAGCCTTGGTTAGTGAAGCCTGTTTTGGCAGTTATTAAGAGTGAAAGTGAGGCTCATAACTGTTCAGATCACTAAGAATTAGCGACTGCTGATCACTCAGCTCTAAATGGGGCGTGTACATTACTCTCTCTGAGTCGCAGGAAACATCACTGAAATGGGAGTAGAAGAGCCACAGAGCTGGAGGATAGAGAAGAAAACCATGAAGCCTTGTCTTATTTCTAGCTATATCTTCTGGATATGACATGGCCATTGAAGTCATGAAGATACAGCTGCTGCAACCATTTTTTCGGAGCCTACCACCAACTACTGTCTCCTCTGTCACACCACCACCACCACCACCACCTCCAACACCATCACAATCTCTACAACCACTATTATACCCCCCAACCACCCACCACAACACCCACAACACTGCCGTAACAACCACCATTAATAACTATAATCACAACGTCGTGATATGGGGATAGGAAGGGTTGGGAAGAGGAGTGTTGGTGAGACCAGTGGGAAGCAAAAGAAAAGATGAAAGAGAGAATAAAAGGCAATATGACCCCCATTCATTAGAAACAGTGAAATTTCTTTTTTCAAAAATCTAAAACAGTACTGCCAGTTTTAAAAGTTGAGAAAAACATGTCTAACAGCATTATTCATTAGGAAAATGAAAATCACTTCTCATTCCCATCAGAATTACTATGATTTTATAAAAAAAGCAAACAAAGAATGCTGTCATGAGTATTGTGAAAGAGGAACCCTATTCACTGTTGGTGGGAGGACAAACAAATAGCCATTGTGGAAATCAATGTGGACATTGTTAAAGGGTTAAAATTCAACTACCATATAACCAGCTTTCCCTCACCTGGTATATACTCCTGGTATATATGAATTCCATTCTACCTCTTGCTCATCCATGTTTATTGCAACATTATGCATGATAACAAGGGAATGGAATCATCCCAGGTGTCCATTAATAAATGAACAGATGATGAACATGCAATAATACACACAATAGAACTTCCTTTAACTAAAAATAATCATATAATTTGAAGAAAAATGAATGAAATGCTAAAAAATATTAAGTGAAGTTACTCAGGCTTAGAAAAACAAGCACTGCTTTCGTGGTCTCTTACATACAGATCTTACCTTCTGTTGTTGTATGTGTGCAGGCATGTAGGACTGAGGGAGAAAAATGGAGTGCACAAGATGAGGAAAAGTTAGGGCCTTAAGGACAAGGTAGACAAGGGTATTAGAATGGTGTGACCTGAAAGTCAAAGAGAGGATACTGAGGTAGAAGGATCTGTGAGAAGATGAGGGGGAGGGAGGATTGGGAGAGGAGGTGGTAACAGAGGGTTAACTCAAACCAAATGTCTACGAATATGCTGGAAGGAAACTTGCAACTTTGCATACTAAAAAATTAACTGAAAACATCACTGAAAGTTTTAGAGATTACATTGTCTGTAGGCCATGTCACTGCAAAAACTTTATTCTCACATTACAGAGGACAGTGGGCTTATTCTGGAGCTGAATATGTGTAAACAGGAGCACAGATTTGGATTTCCCAAAGGTCTGTGTTTCAACATGGTAACAATTTTGTGAAGCCTTTATGAAACAAAAAAAAAAAAAAAAAAAAAAAAAAAGAAAGAAAGATGTATGTCAAGACACTTCAAATCTATTGGTATAAACATCAGAGAGGTGGCTTACAGCAACAGGGGACATCTCAATCACAGATATGGCTGGTGGCAAAGCCTTCCTTTGGTAAATGTACTGCACCCTAAGAAAAGGCCACAGCTGGACTAGGTGCCAAAATATTTAGCTTGTTATGTTTGTGGTGAACTTGTGGTGATGCACATTGTGGTGACAACTGTTCTGACTCCCATGGGATCTTCCTGTACTGAACCCTTCTCAGTGGTACTGATTCTTTACCAATCTCCTCCATCAGCATCCCCCGGAACCTGGGAGTTCATTTCTCCTGTACTTCCCCAGGGAGGCTATACCTGGCAGGATCTTGTATGTTAATTCTTACCTTGATGTCACAGAGCTGACTGTGCACAGGACAGGTAGTCCTTTGGACCAGGCAAAGCTATGGCTTTGAGACTTATGGATCACATTGGTTTACTTGTCTTTCCTAAAGAGTGGAAGCTGAACTTGAACTCAAAAGTGGTCTTGTCCTGAGGACAGTCAGAAAAATGGGTTTTATAATTGATTCTCAAGAGCCTCAGGTTTATCATTTTTTATAATTCCTAGTAAGAGAAAATAAAGTTAAATGTCATTTTAGTTCTACTAGAGTTAATTTCCAGCTACATTAAGAATTCCTCATGGTGCTCTGAACTTTTAATAATAATATCTTCCAGTTGCATTGTGGTCTGTTTATGTGCTATAGCTTGGGTTTGAAATGGCCTTCAAAGTCCAGCAGTATTGAAAGCCTGTGGTGCAATTGGGTGTCAGTGTAACCATCAAGTATGACTTTGAGAAAGTTATGTCACTGAGGGAACCCAAAGGAGATATTGCCACCCCTGTTCCTTACTCATCTCTCTTCCTTCACTGCTACCCAAAATAAGCAGCTTTGCCTTACCACGCTATTAACTACCTAGCTACAATCTAAAGCAACAGGGCCAACTTGAACCTTTAATCTTAACTAAACCCTTCTTCTTTAAAAGATGGTTGTCTTTCTTGAGTGTTTTTCTCATCAATAGAAAGCTTATTAATACAACAAGGAAAAGGCAGATGGACTTTGTCTCTCAGGAAACTTAAAAGCTTTGGGGGTTTGATATTAATTTTGCTTCCATAAGAAAAATTTTTACTTTTATTGGGGTAGAAGTTATATTATTATGAAGACTTAGACTCTTGCTGTTGTTAAGAGCTCCTTATTATAGAGAAATCAATAACGGCCAATAAGTTTCTTCATTTCTCTTAAGATGATAAGACTTTTTTTATCTTCACTAGAGGAAATAAAAATCAATTCTTCTTCTAGACACATTCTTATGTAGTTATATACTGGTGATGGAGCCTGCCCTGGTTTATAGCCTGCTGGCCTCCAAAGTATTTTTCCAGACAAAATCCTAGTGCCAAAATGATGAAGAATATTAAACTCCCATAGGGATATTTGATGTTCCTATAGGATATTGGAAAGATCTCAAGAAGAGGTCCATAGCTTTCATTCTAAAGTTCCTGTGGGTTAATTCTTCAGGAGTAAAAAGGGGAAGAGGCATCTTGTAGGCCTGCTATATTCTACATCATTCCCATTCTATCCTTAGAAAATAAACACTTTCCCTCTAGAAACCGAGAATGAATCAGAATGACATATTGATTCCTGCAGAGCCCACTACAGATACATTCATTCAAATGCCACTCCAGGTTCAAGTTTGCCAGAAACTATTAGCAGAATTATTGGAAGGGATATTTCTAATAGTGCTTTCAGTTCAAGTGTCGGAAGGGACTTAAATTAATGCCAGAAAGGGCCCTTATAACCTGCGGATAAAAAATAGAATTATTTTACCTTGGGCCAGAGGACACCAGAGAGGTAGCCGTACATACAAACAAGTCTTCATTTGCAGTTCTGGCTCCAGAGAAGCTTCACGGATTGTCCCAGACCACCCCCCAAACCCCCACAGTTGTCTGATGTAGTTGGGCTGAAGCACACAGAGATCTGGGGTGTGACATTACATACAGCTACAGCCCTTAGGCAGAGGCTCCTAACAAGGGACTTGTCTCCACTTGTGTGATCTCTTCTCTGCAATTTGTTTTCTTCTCCATACGGTTAGGATGAATGACTTTTAAATACTTTTCCATCTTTCAAATTCTCTTCTTTGATCTATATATGGCATTTCTCAGCTGTGTACTCATGAACTTGAGATATAAATCTTTGGTGAAAGGAGCACTTGGGAAATTTCTATGCCCAACAAAACAAACCCATGGAGCAAGACAGAGGTGATGGTACATTTAATTGTAGAATTTGCTTACTGTGTTCTCGGTGTCTGAGTGCCAGCATTACCCCTCAGCTGGGCTTGGTGAACAGGCTGTCTTTACTGGTGGGATACTAATGGACTCTGCTGCATAGCGGCCACATGAGATCCTTAACAAAGTCCTCTGCAGTCTGCATTTCCGATAGAACCCAAGCCAAAGGTATACAATACTTAGGAAATTAAACTGTGAACAGTGGTAAGAAAATAGTTTCAGGAGGGCTAATGTTCTTGTATCTGAGGAGACATGGGGAAGAGGGGCATGAAGCGGGGGATGGTAAGGGCAAAAGTGACCTCATACAAAGATGAGGTGGAACCTGGCATTCTTCCACTGATCCAAAACATCCCACCATAGCCTTACAGATACCTTGAAGGAGAAGCTAACACTCTCATTTCAAAGCCAAAGGACACATGTCTCATGATTCAAAGAGACTGAAGAATGAGATTATGTATAAGTTAAATTTATAACATGCTAGATTAGTGGCACATGTCAATGAAGTGAAACAGCTGATCAAAAATAATAATTGAGCTGTCACAGCTCTGGTGCCTTAACTTCTGAGCCCCAAGAGAATAAGTGTGGCTTATGTTTTGAGGGGGGAAGAGAGGTAGAGAGACAGAGACAGACAGAGAGAGAGAGAGAGAGAGAGAGAGAGAGAGAGAGAGAGAGAGAGAGAGAGAGAGAGAGAGAATGAATAACTATATAAGAATATATATGTACCATATGCAGCTATATCCTTATTTAAGGCAGGAAATTCTGGGAAACATATATTCAGTTTAGTTAACCTTACAGAGCATGGATATGTACACTGAATTACCTAACCCCTGTTACTCATCTTCAGAAAATGTAGCTAAAATTTCTATGTAAAGTCATTCCCATCAACCATTCTTTATAGAACCACCTTATTTATTCATTTGTATTATTTACATGTTTATATTCTTTGTTATTTTCAGATTACAAGAAAGTCTATGAATGTAAGAAGATTGCCTTGGCCATCATTGTTAAAACCAAAACCCAGAACTATGCCCAGAGCATACTAGGGGCTCAATGGATTTTAATAGTGAGTCATAGCATTTATAAGGATTTAAATCAGTTTGTTAACCCTAGTTCTGTAGCCAACATTTGTGCTATAGTTATGTGCCACATTCTAAATAAACATTTGCACACTGAATTGCTTAGGACTGCTGTATACAGTACAACCTAAAGTTTCAGTGGTTTCTCAATAGTTTCCCCCCTCCACACAGTTTATTTTTACTTTCCGTGTATGAGATTCTTGCCTGCATATGTATGTATGTGTTCCATGTGTGTACAGTGCCCAAGGAAGTCAGAAGGAGTCAGAATCCCCTGGAACCAGAGTTACAAATAGGTGCTAGTCACCATGAGAGAGCTGGAAACTGTGCAAAAACTGTCAGCACTCTCAGCTACTGAGCCACCTTTCATGTCTCACTCCTGATGAAATGCCAGCCTTTCCAAAAGGGCCTTGTGACCAGTTCTTTATATCACATGGAAGCAGGACATTACCATCTTTTCCTCTCAGCTAACAGAATCTGGTTCTTAAAGACCCTGCTTGGAAGAAATACTTGTAATTTTGACTCACATTTGATTGGGGAGAACTTGATTACCATCTATAATAAGTAATGAGTCAAACCCTCAAAAAAAGAAAGTGAAATTGTCATTGGCAGACTCCTCCTTATGTGGTTATTTGTTTCTCCAAGTTGATTGACTGATGTTACCTCAAGCAAGAAAGCAAGCTTAATGAGTTTATATCGTTATTCTATGTTTGTATGTATGCATACATGCATGTGTGATATGTGTATGTATGTATTTATGTGTGAGTGATCATTGTTATGTGTATATAGAGAGCTCAGAAGTCAATATCAGGTTCTTTCTCAATTGCTCTTCACTTTTTTGGGGGTGGGGCAGGATCTCTCACTGAAGTTAAAGCCCAGCCATTTGGCTGGTAAGCTGCAGACATCCTCCTGTTGTCTGCTTTTCCCCTGCTGATATTATAAACATGCACTAATGTACCTGTTTTTGTTTGTTCTATCTTGTTTTTAACGTGTGTTCTTGGGATCTGAACTCTGATCCTCATGTTTAAGCAACAAACATTTATGAATCAAGCTCTCCCTCAAAGCCCTGCACCTTGTTTCTTAAATTGATACTTTGATAGAGATATTTGAACCGCAATAACATTTATAAAATTTGGATTGTTTAGACATGAGTACACTCAAAAGTAAAAGTGAGGACAAAATATTTTTATCCTGAGTTGAGTGAATGCAATGGCTGATGTAAAGTGTGTGCATGACAATACTGGTTAAGAAAGAGGAGGAAGAGGAGGGTAAGCAGGAGGAGAAGACATAAAATTGAGAGGAAGAGGGAGTGAGGGGGAAGTTGGATGGAGAAGAGTTGGATGAATATTGTCTAAAAGCTGTAGACATTTATGAAATTCTCTAAAAAATAAAGAATAAACTCTTAATTGTCATCTTGACAGAATCTAGGTGATAGGCCTCTGGATATGCCTATAAGAGATTATCATGATTGCTCATTGAAGAAGGTGACATGATTTGCCCACCCTGGGCACACCATTTCTTAGGCAAGAGACTCTGACTCTTGAGAAAATAAGCTGATATCTAGATCTTCCCATTTTTCCTCTGACTGTGGATGCAAAGCAGATATGACCAGCTGCTTCGAGCGCCTGCTGCCACAGTGGACTGTATAACCTATAACCATGAGTGGAAATACCCCTTTCTTCCAGAGGCTGCTTTTGCAGGTATATTTATCACAGGAACAGAAAAGAAACTCAAATAGTGAATGTGACACTGTTATAAAATTGCAGTGGAACTGGGAAAGCTTTGCAGTTCAAAGCAGATGCTGTAATATACAAATGTGTCGTGAGAATCACCTAAGAAAGTCCATTCATGTGACATCGTTGAAATTATTCAAGAGTCTTTTCTATTTGTGGTTCATTATAGAACCAATAATAATGTTAATTTAGCAGGGAAGCTGATTTTATAGTGTGAATGTGTAGCATAGAGGAGAGCATGCAATTTATGGGAAGACCAGGTCTTTGTTCTCAGTCTAGCTATGTGTCTTAGTTCCTACCCAAGTGCTTCAGCCTCTAATAATTAATCTGCGTATCTGTAAGTGGTTAAAGGAGGAGGGTGGACCAACTCAATTTATAATTTGGTCTTCCTTGGCACACAGTAAATGCTCCACCAATGACAATTTTTAATTGCTTTTACTTTTAGAGCGATGTTAGATAAAAATATGTTGTTAAAAATAATATAAAGCCAGTCTCTGTAAAGTCTCATGTTCTTTTGAGAATATTTCCTATTGCTTGGAGAATAAGTGCAAATGTGGTTTGTCCAGAATGATTTGCTCAGGACTCTAGCTGTGCCTCTGTCAGATGGCCCTGCATCTGGGCATTCTGCACCTACTTCTTTTGTGTGTTGTGTCACTATAAACTTGATTATTATTATTATTTTTTTGATTTGGAGGCCTGTAATAAAGGTGGGAAGGATGCTGTCCTAGCATTGTCTCCAGATATCAGAATCTAAGTTGCCAGTAGGAGTGTCTGGAGTAAGGGCATAGAAGATGACTTGGAGGTTAGCGTACAAAACCCAGATGGTAGCAGGACAGTTCAGCGACTTTAGTTTCATCTTCATTGTCTACAGGATGCTTATGGAGCATGAGCAAACAGTGTTTCTTACTACAAAGATTCTACTTTCATAAATGGATTCATGAGAGAGGTTAGTGAAAGCAGAGCCACAGATGTGATAACAGGATCCCGGGGCTTATCAATGTCGTCATCCTTCCAGATTCTCATTTTTGCATTCCTAACCATCATGGGCCTCTATTTGAAAGCTAGTACTTCACCACTGAGTTAAAACGCCCGAATAATTTATGAGCTCCCACTACATTATTTTTTCCTCAAGGCGCTGTCTAGCATGATATCGCAGCATCTGAGAGCTGGTTAAGGCAGGAAGACACCCTTCTGCATCATGATTTAGACGGAGGCAAGTTCCATCTCTAATGGTGTAAGCACTTTCGTCTGTTAGCTGCAGAACAGATACATATGAGGACTGTTAATTTAGCTCTAATGCAGACTGCATGGGAAAAGCGATAGGGGTTCTGTTTAGTTGGTGGTAAACAACTTTGGAATCAATGTGTTTTTCTTTACCGAAGACTTGCTTAGTGCATCGGGAAAAAAAATTCTATTAGTTTGCCTCATTTAGTCGTCACCAAGCAGCCTGACGTGTGTGAGCCAGTGTCACACATTAAGGCCAGTGTGACTATTTGCAGCAAACTGAACCAAGCCATCTGAATTCAACCCCTGTGGCATCATTCAGCAGGCCAGACAGAGCCATGATTTAGGACATTCCCAACATTTTATGGCAATTTGTTTCATTTGCCTCAGGCCCATAACGATGCAAATTGCCATAAAGTGGGATAATCAGGCAGTAGAAGTGTCATAAAACTGCAGGGGAAACAAATTTCCATCTTGGAACTTTGCATGCGGATGAACATGGGGGAAGAGTAAATGTGGACCTGGCTTTCCCCTTGTTCTCTGGTTGCCAAAGTCTATGCCAAGCAGAAATGATTCCATTTTGTCAATTTGTACTCATTTCAAGCCAAGGAGAGGAAATGAAAGAGGTCCAGAAAATATGAGGATGCATTGGGCCAAAGACTTCTTCACATGCTTGGCCTCTGCTACCAGGAGTGAGTGAGGCCCAGTGCAGTGAGGCCAAATGTATGCTGTTAGATAAATGGAGGCTGAATGGAAGAACTGTTAAGGGTTGGAGTGTTTTGGCCTTCTGAAATGTCAAAGTAGTTCTCTGGATACATTTCTGGGATTGCTTCTCCATCTTTCTTGCCACGAAAGGCTTGTGTCACAGTGAGAAAGGACGGAATGAATGGAGCAAGGTTAGGACAGGGCTCTCTGGGCCCTGCTGAGAATGGGATGGGGCTGAGAGGAAAGGGTCCATGCTCACATACCCATTGTTTGTCCTTGGAAAGGAACGGGAAGTGTCCTTCAGTGACTGAAAAGCAGACTCTAGTCTTACTACAGTTTCATTTCTCTTATTTCCTTCTAGCTCATGGGCCACTCTGCTTGCATCAGGACTCAGAAGTCATCCCGGAACACCCAGGAAGCCGAGTTCTCGCTGATAATAGTTTTTTTTTTTATTTGTGTTGTCCATCTTGTTCTCCAGTTTGTAAGATTACATTAGTGCCTCTGGCTTGAAAGTCCCCCGAGGGCACATTCTATACCTTGGCTCCTGCTAAGTGAACTCTTGATATATCTCTTAGTAACGTAGTCATTCTTTGCCAAGCTCTTGGGGGGAGATCTGAAATTATTTCCCCCTTTAAAAATGTAACCCAGGAAGAGCAGCTCTAAAAGTCCTCTGATTTGATTTCATAAATCAAATTTGTCAAGGGCTACAGAAGAGCAAGACTCTTTCCCAATTATGGCAGCCGCTGTGCCCCGAACTATGGAACTCTGAAGCTGGAGGACGGAGCTCTTCTGAGTTCTGGAAAGGTTTTTTCTTCTATTTTTAATTAAGATGATGTGAACTGCATGCTGCAGGATGTTGAGTTAATTGGCTCTCTTTTTATCAGTGGACAAGCTCCCTTGGGTTCTGTAATTTCAAGGCATTGTCTTATAGCTTACATAGAGACTAGTCTCTTTCTAACTGTGCATTTAGGCATAATACAGAAATTTACATTGGCAAAAATCTGAGTAAATGGAAAATTACATCTGGGATACAGAAAAGTGAACCCACTAAAAATTCTTACAGTGTTGAAGTGACTGAGTGTGATATTCCATAGAACTCTATATAGGATCTATCCTTAATCATGTCAATTAATTTAAATATTAAATCATTGATAACCATATGTGCTTGCATGTGTGTGTCTCTGTGCATGTGTGTGTGTGTGCATGTGTGTGTGTGTGCATGTGTGTTTGTGTGGTATGCACTTGAAAATAAACATGCGGTGTCATTCTTTTGAGGTCAGAGGACAGCTTGTAGAGTCACTTCTCTCCTTCAATCTCTTCAGGGCTTTGGGGGACTGACTCAGGTCCTTTTGCTTACACAGGGAACACTGAACCTGCTGAGACATTTATCTTACTGAGTGTTTTGCTTGTTTTAGTTTGTTTTTTGTTGGTTTGGAGGTTTTGGGTTTTTAGCTTATGCTTCTTGTGGGCCACGGAAAGAGAGAGAGAGGGAAGGAGAAGGAGAGGGAAAGGAGAGCATGATATTGTGTAGTTAATGAGGTGGAAAGGAAGATTTGGGAAGAGTTTGGTGGGGAGGGAAAACGTGATCAAAATGTATTGTACCTCAGGCAGGTACTTTCTTGAACAATGTCATGGTCTCCCTAAGCTAAAGTGCAAACTGCCACTGTATGCCTTTGGTGATGTCCTTCAATATGTTTTTCAATCCAGATATACTTCTCACAAACTTCCTACTGTCATGTGTGTTTCTACCTATTTTTCTAGAAGTTACTCCATGAATAAAACTTCCATCATGGTTCTATCCATAAACACTTGTTCTAGGCCCTTACAATATCACAGTTGATTGAAGAAACCTATGGGTTTTAGGTGGAAAAGTAAATGGTGCCCATTACATGTTTCCAAAGTATTTTTGTTTTGGGAGATTCTTTTTTCTGTTTTTAAGAATTACATGATTTTTTAAAATT
Source organism: Micromys minutus (assembly GCF_963924665.1). Lineage (NCBI taxonomy): Eukaryota > Metazoa > Chordata > Mammalia > Rodentia > Muridae > Micromys > Micromys minutus. The sequence continues at coordinate 43,699,690 of NC_137971.1, forward strand.
TATTTTACTTTTATACAATACATTTTGGGAAGTATATACTTGGAAGCCTCATTCAGCCAAAACCATTAGGGTTACTTTTTATTTATGTTACTCATTAAGATATTCTCATTGCAGAATTGTTACTCTGAACCCAATTTTGATTGAATAGGAGGAACAATGTGAGTACTTATGATACTGTGGCCTGATATGCATTAGAAATTGTGTGTGATTGAAAATATTAGAAGCATGAAGACATTGTTCTAGAAGTGGGAGGGGACAAAGGATTCTAAATTCAGAAGAAGGAGACTTTAGACATTCCATATAAATTATGAGTAAGATGAAGCAGGATTTAAAAAATATATATATATATATATATTTGAAATTAAAATATCATTACATTGATTTCCCCTTCTTTTTCCTCCTTCCAACTCATTCCATTCACTAGTTTGCTCTCTCTCAAATCTGTGGTCTCTATTTTTGAAATTGTAATTGTAAAATTTCTTTATCTAGGGTTGGAGTCACATGAGATTTCCCAAGTCTATGTCAGCATGTCTGTTGGTGTTGGACTTGTTATGTCTTGTTTAGGTGGCTGCTGTGGTGATGAGACTTCATGGTGTAGCTTCTCTGGCATTCATTTCTAGAAGATGAAATCTCATGGATATTTGTTCCTTGAATCTTAAAAGCTTTTTATCTATCTATCTATCTATCTATCTATTTATTTATTCTTCCCTCTTCAGCCACACTCCTGAGTCTTAAGCACAGGAGTTCTTTTATAGATCTCTTAAAATTGAATTCTTGCTATTGTATCACAAATACTACATGTACATACTTCTGTGCATGATGTGGAAAGACATCTACATTCTACAACAATCCCGTTCTTCATTTCTACCTTGATTAGAGTACAATTCACAGACCATATAAAGCTCAAGAAGAAGAAAGACCAAAATGTGAATTGTTCAGTTCTTAGAAGGGGGAACAAAATACTCTCAGGAGGTAGATGGTGGAAGGGACTTGGGAGGAAGAGAGAAGGGTGAGGGGAAAAAGGCAGGGGCAAGATCACGGAAGGAAGAAGACAGGGATGAGACACAGAGAGTCAGGAATTTGAACAGAGGTCTATAGCAATGGGGATGGGGAACTTGGGGTAGCCACCAGCAAGTCCTAGATGCCAGGAAAGCAAGAGTCTCCCAGGACCCAACAGGAATGAGATTAGCTGAAATGCCCAATAAAAGGGAAGGAGAACCTGTAGAGAGCATATTCAGAGGTTAGGCACAGCTCCCAGTTGGAGGATGGGGCTACCTACTCATCTTCAAATTTTTAACCCAGAATTGCTCCTAAAGGAAATACAGAGACAAAGTGTGCAGCAGAGATTGAAGAAAAGGCCATCCAGGGAGTGCCCTACCTGGGGATCCATTCCATAAAGAGACACCAAACCCAGACACTATTGTGAATGCCAGGAAGTACTTACTGACAGGAGCCTGATATAGCTGTCTCCCGAGAGGATCTACCAGAACCTGACAAATATAGATGCAGATTCTTGCAGCCAAACATTGGACTGAACACAGGGACCCCCATGGAAGAGTTGGAGAAAGGACCAAAGGGACTGAAGGGGTTTGCAATCCCATAGGAAAAAATAACAATATCAACCAAACAGAGCCCCCCCTCATACTCTCAGGGACTAAACCACCAACCGAAGAGTACACATGGTGGGACCCATGGCTCCAGCCACATTTGTAGCAGAGGATGACCTTGTCTGGTATCAGTGGGAGAAGAGGCCCTTGGTCTTGTGAAGGCTCAATGCTCCAGTATAGAGGAATTCCAGAACAGGGAGGCAGGAGTGGGTGGATGGTAGAGCACTGCTATTGAAGGGGGTAGGATAGGGGATTTCCAGAGGAAAACCGGGAAAGGGATAACATTTGAAATGTAAATAAATAAAGTATCAGCAGATGCTGAATTGTCAGTAAGTTCATCTGAGGAGTGAAGGAGCTACAGAAAGCTCTCTTCCATGGGCAATCTTGATAGTAGAGTTCCGGTGGGATGTGACCTGCTCTAATGCATAGGATCAGGGCTGGAACAGGCCTTCTAGAATAAGTATGAGACCCAGTCATCAACTGTTCTGTCCTCAGGTTCCTTATACTTTATGGTCCAAAAATTCATTGACATCCAGCATGCTTTTACTAATTTGCCTCTAACTCAAGATAGCAACTCCCTGGAAGGGAAAGAGGGCTTAGTCTTTGAAGAATCCTTCTTTTATTGACCAGAAATGAGGGAACAAAGCTAATACTGAATCTACAACTTTTGCCTCATCAATAAATGGAACCCTATTGCATTTTTATGGGATCCTTATATTCATGGGTTAATTTTGGTTAAATAGGCTGCTTCAAAGTTCTCAGAAATTATAAATGCAACTTGTAACTTTGCCAAAGGGAACTAAGAATGACCCAAGTGAGAGGAAAAATTCCATTCAGCCAGGGCCATCCAAGAAAAATAACACAAATCCCAGACTAATGTCAGAAGAAAAGTGCAGAACTAGTTGAGGCTGGCAAGACAGTAGGAAGGTCCGTTCAAGGGAAAATATCTGAAATTATAATTGATGCACTGACTGCTTTTGAAAGGAGACAAATGGTCGTCTTGGCAGAGTTGCTGAGAACCACATAACAGTTAGAGGGGAACTTACTTTGCACCAAAGACTATTTTACTTCTTGGGTTTTAATTTCTATTTGTTTATTTTTAAATTTATAATCTATTTTGTGTCTATGGGTGTTCTATCTGGTGGGATGTGACCTGATGCTCTAATGAATAGAATCAGGGCTGGAAAATGACAGAGAAAATTTGATGGATTCTGCAAGGGGAGCAAATAGGACGTGCAGATAAACTGGATGTGAGAGAAAAAAAAAAAAAGATGAGGATTTGCTTTTGTGTTTTGTCAAATGTGACATTTCAAGGACATGGAAATTAATTGGTATGGAAAATGAAGTGCCCTATTCTTCCACGTCAGCTTGAAGTTCTTCAAGTGAAGGTCTGAAGTAAGGAGTTATGTATGAGTGTGAAGCTCAGTTATGAGATAATAGTTATTTGTTGATGTTTCCATCATTGATAGATCTCATACTGGATAATGGCATAGTATAACTGATTTAAAAAAACCCTACTGTACATGTTTTGCTTTGCAATCTTTTGTATTTAGAGTGGTGGTGTTACAACTGAACCTATGGTACCGACAGTCACATAAAAGACTTGCACACAATTATATTCGGTATGTAATATTTGATAATGTTGACGCATAATTCCTGCATTTTTATTGTTATTTTATGAAACACTGCCTCTGCAAATTAGTTTAAAAAACAATGTGATCTATGACAAGGAAATCTCACAGATCCTTGTTTGCTGTGCCTGTGATTCACACGGAGGCCAGATCCAGTGACCAAGGACATTGTCATTCATGAGCTTACTGAGGCTCAAATGCAGAGAGTTCCACCTAATGATGGCTTCTTCATGTGTCCCCACTATATATAACTATAGAGAAAAATGCCATCTAGTGTTGGTTCTAGAACCTATATTTAATTTTGCCCTCTTTGTTTGTTTGGAACAGTGTCAATATACAGGTCAGGCTGGCCTCAAGTTGTAATCCTTATACTTCTACCTGCAAAGCACTTGACAAAGAATGTGACTATTTTCTGTCCTTGTCCCAAGAACTTATCTGAGACTAAATTAAAAAGTAATAGACTAATTTCTTTGGAGGAGCAGATTTAAGACAGCCTAATATTGAGTCTGTTGCATAAGCAATCATTATTATACAGGTATTCAATGAAAAAGAGAAATCGGTACAGAAAGAAACACAAACTATGTATTGCGGGGGGGGGGGGAAGGGTGCCTCAGGTAATGCTACAACTAATGCTTTTACTGGAAGACAGGCTGCAACTCTCAAGAAGATTCGTAACGTTAGGGAGGGTACAAATCAGCTCTGGAATAAAGGGAAGGATGCTCCATTCGGCTAAACTTCCAAATTGTGAAAGGAAAGGCCTGAGGTTTGGGCTAGGGAAGTCTCCCAGCTACTCTAAAAACCCAACTAATCCTAGCACTTACGTCCCACCACATAGCTAGCTCTACCTTTAAGCTTCACTCTGGGATAACTGTTAACTTCCCTGTCTCTGAAAAATCTCCTGCATCTCCTTTCTTCTTCCAGTGTCTGTCTGTCTGTCTGTCTGTCTGTCTGTCTGTCTGTCTGTGTCTCATTCTGCCATCCACATCCTGCAGACCTTTCTTATAGCCAATCAGATACAATTCTAGCTTTCCTCTAGGCTAGTGTGAAAGAATAAATATTTACAAAGTATGAGACTGGTGATGGGCCATAGAAATAAAAATACCAAGAACCTGTCAACATTAGATCTCTATTGGTACAGAATTAACAATTGAATATACAGAGAAATCCCTTCACACAGTGTGCTCCACAACAGTGCAGATTCATCAGGAATAATGCACTTGGTAGTTTCATCCTTGTGATTCTGTCTTAAGAGTTACGAAATACAAAAAGTGAAGAGGCTATGTCAACAGTCAAGGAGAGCTGCTGAGATCAGGTAATGAGGTGGTGGGTAAAGCAGCTCATCCAGGAAAAACCAAACAGGACCAAAGGTTCTGAGACACTATTGTGTGAAAGTGAAGCATTGTAGACCCCAAGAGGTTGGACATGCCAGAACCATGGTATATTTACTAAAGTGAGCTGCATACAAAGAATGGGAACAGTAACGCGCGCGCGCGCGCGCACACACACACACACACACACACACACACACACACACACAGAGAGAGAGAGAGAGAGAGAGAGAGAGAGAGAGAGAGAGAGAGAGAGAGAGAGAGAGAGAGAGAGAGAGAGAGAGAGGTGGGGGGGCTTATAAGCAACACACTTGGAAGACTAGAGCCAACGTATTCCTTTGCTATCAAACATGAGTATTCGAATTTGGTGTTTGCGCTGATAGGTTTTGATCATGGTTTGGTTAAGTATTTCCTCACTATGTTCTCATTCCTCCCTTTTGGATTGATAATGCATATTTTGTGCCTTTATATGATTGAAGTATATAATTTACATTTTGATTTTACATGAAGTTATAATTAAGAGATTGCTTAGAGTCTCAGAAGACTTTGCAGTTTTTAAACAGTGTTTAGACTGTAGGGACATTTAAAGTAGGCCTAAATAAATTTTAAATTACAATATGGCCATGAAATTGTGGGTGCTAATGAGCAAAATGTGGTAGTTTAAATAGGATGTCCTCCACAAGTCTCATTTGGATACTTGTTCCTTATTGCTAGTGCTGTTTAAGAAGGAGCAGGAACCATGTTCTTACTAGAAGTTGATCATCTGGGGGCAGGCTTTGCTGTGTCAAAAACCATGTGACCTTTCCAGTTAGCTTTTTCTACCTCCTATTTGTGATCTGAGATGTGAACTTCTCACTGCTACTCCCACTGCTGGCTGCCTGTTACTTCTGCTTCTCCATAATGAATTCTAACCATTTGGAGATGTTACCTGGAATTAAACTCTTCCTTCTATAAATTGCCTTAAGTCATGATGTTTTATCACAGCAATAGACAATTAACTAAGATACTAACTGACTTTAATTTGCAATACTTAAAATAAAAAATAACCCTCACATTTAGTCAATAAGAAAGATTCTGTACACATACTAATCATACACACACACACACACACACACACACACACACACACACACTCACACACACACACTAACCTGAATTATCTAATTTCTACAATGATTCTGACTGTTAACTACTAATGATTCTCATTATACTGGGAGTATCTGTAAATAATCATACATTTCTGAATTCCCTTTTCCATTTTTATATTTTTAAATTTGTATTCTTCTTCCTGGAAGTCTTTTAAAAATCATAGAGTGGAATAACTTCTCAAGAATTTGACAGGCAAGGGTCTTTCTTTTCATATGGCTAGTCCTGAGAAGTGAGGAAAATATCACTCTTGATTTTTTATTATGGACCCTTTTACATAGTGATGGAGACAAACCTCTATTTAAATCTTGCCCTCATTTTGAACTAGTCCCATAGACACACAAGAGTTAGATGACAATATTTAGTTTATTTGTTTTCATGTTAATTATCTTATTTCTGTTTCCCCTGTTTTGCATATACATCTTCACATTACAGTTAACACTTTAATCACTTGCTCAGTGTGTTGGGAATATAGTATATCTATGGATTTCATTATTTATGCTATAAAAAGCTTCATGAAAAGATGAATCCATTGCTCCTACTGATATCTAAAACAGATTTATGGCTTTCAAATATAGTCCTAGATGTTAAAATTTTAATTCCACTTGAATGTATTATTTAAACACTATTTCAACATTACATCTTGCCATTTGACTTTAAAATTATCTCATATTCCATTATTTATTAGTATTTTGTAGTGTTTGGTGTGTATATAAAATATTTTCTTACTCCCTCATTGTAGCAATTAGACAATAGTTTGTACTTATTCATAGTTCAACTTTATACACATTCTGTTACTATTGGTCAGCTTGTATAAAAATGTTAAGTGGAAGATTCTAGAAATAAGCAATCAAGGGGTCTTAAATATCTTACATCTTGTTAATGTTATTTTTCTTGTATTTATTGTTATCACCTTATAAATTAAACATTATTATGTGAATATTATAAAAAATCTGATACATACCAGATGCCTGCAGTTTCAAGCAGGTCTGACCTGGGGCTTGTGGAATGAAAGCTGGGAGTAAGGAGGAATTCTGGTGTATAAAATTGGAAAAGCTTAAATGTTCCTTTCACTGGAGGAAAATGCAAGCTGAAGACTGAGCCCATGTCTGTATTCAAATAGTTCAGCTTTCGTTCTCATCCTCAGGGTGCAGCAGCAACATTTAAGCACCAGTGTCTCAGAAGTCACAGGCAGATAAATTTTCAACTCAAAATTCCCACAAAGTGAGTATTCAGCCAAAAATAGATTTAAAAAGGATTCACAGATCACTGACAGACAAGACCAGTAAGTGAAATCTGGAACTGAAATTTGTGATTAAAAAATAGAAGCTGTTACGTTTTTAGCTAATGGTGTATTTGTGTGTGCGTTGTGTATGTTTGTGTGTATTTATGTGTGTGCTTATGTGTGTGTGTTTGTGTGTGAATATGTACGTTTGTGTGTTTATGTGTATTTGTGTGTACATTTGTGTATGTATACATGTATTGAAAATGTTATCCCATAAATTAAATAAATATGCTTATGTATTTTCATAACACCAGAATTTATTTATTGAATTACAATAAATTCACAAAATTAAGTGGTTTCGATGGCAGCAATGTGTCATAAAATCTGCCTACCTTATTAGCTTGGCCAAAGCAAATGCAGGTTTTTATTTCAATTTTAATTGCTAATATTAACTCACATATTACATACAACACAGTAACGTCTCACCCCCACCCCTGGGTGTGTGACAACAGCAGAGTCTGAAAGGTTTCAGGTTAGACTCAGAAAAGACACTGGGTAGAGAAAGATATGGCTGCAGGTTATTGCTTGGGCAGCTGCTGCTGGAAACTGCTGAGAGGGAATCAAGTTTGAGAGCTCGGCAGCACAATTCATCTTCAAGATGCAAGATGAAAGGCCAATCAGGGTCAGGAACAAAAACACAGTACAGGGGCAGGAATTAGGGGCAGGTCCAGATCCAAATGAATGAACAGGTCAATGGGCAGGCAATCAAGCAGACCGCAGCAGTGGAGGACTGCAGTTATTCAGGACGCCCTTGGTCCTCGATGTATACGCATCAGGTATCAGATGATAGGTGTGGGTCATGCTATCTCGGTGATAGGTTCCTGAATTTTATCATGTCCAGTTACACCTTTTTATAATCTGGTGTACTCTATGAGTTCTTGGTCCTGGTTTCCTGATTTTATTTTAATATGCACATGCACACACCATGTTTTCTTTCTCTTTAAATCTTACTGGTGGCTCCCTTTATATTCCTAGGAACAAGTCATTTATCAGTGTGTTAGATGTTAGAGGCCCTACCAGGCCTCTGTCTACCCAGAGGTTGCAATCATGCTTCATCCTCAAAAAGGAATAGAAAGTTGCTTTGCTAATGGAGGGAGAGTTGCAGCCAGAGAACACAGTTTATGAAGTCTGCGGTGAGAGAGAGTTGCCCAGAGTCTGATCTCAACAGTCACATGCTGTGTATGCGTGTCACATGTACATCTGTGCTCTACATGCTTTCTGTACTTTGCTGGTTAGCTATAGAACTGTGGACTTGCCAAAGAGGGGATGGATAAATTTTTTTTTTTTTTTTTTTTGGTAAAATATGGAATACAGAGAAGACAATGGAAAGAAAAGTGATTTAAATATTACTCTGATTATGATAGATTTTGTGATTTCCTAGATTCAGGGAGCATTTTTAAAATTATTTCTTGTTTGTTTCAGTCATTCTTGTTTTTTAACTACAATCTTCAAAAACACCAAAAAGCATTTAAGCATTTTGCTTTGAGAATCAGTAAGAGCTCAACTCAGAGAGTGGGTAGCAGGCATGCGCTACAGGTTAGCCGTGTGCCTGTAGCTGTGCTTTTCAGTGTGTATGAAAATGTATAACTTATGCAGAGCTGGGAAGACCATTACAGAGCCATCAGCTATGATGATAGAATGGAGCTGTTGAAGGCTCTGAAATTTCAGAAAGTCAGCCTGAGGATTTCTGATGTGAGACACGACAGTGCAGCCGCTATTGCTGAGAGAGGACAGGTGTATCTCAGCTGTCAATTGTAGATGAGATTTGATGCTAAAAAGAAATGCATCCTATAAATGGCCTCTTATTACCAGGAGATCTTAGCAGACACATCTCTTTCTGATGGTGACAGATGTCACATTGGCTCCAGGAAAAGGTGTGATGCAAATGATGCTTGTTAGGGAAAAGCCAGATGTCCATTAAAAAACTTCTTTTTCCTCTGCCTCAAGTCCTCTTGCCGAGTCTGCTCCCAACAATTGGATTCTACTATTATAATATCTTAATGTGTAAAACCTGAACGATGGGTGAAACTTTTGCTTTCTTGAGAAATTTGCATTTTAACAGTGGTGTAATTTTTTTCTTCAGAGGTGTAAAGAAATGCCTATCCAGCCCAGAAAGAGGGACATAGGCAAAGCAAAGAGTTTCTCCCGAGAGTTTATTTTAAATACTTTTGGCTGATTCTTGGACACCTGTATCACCAAAGTGTCCCTTTCCCCTGGGTGGGCAACTTTGGAAAAGCTGCACCCTGTAAAGGTCCCGGCCTCCAGTCAGCCTTTCTAGCTCTTTGGCTAGCATCCCTGGGAATCTGCTCAGCTGTGTCAGGGTTATACACTTGGGGGCAGAAGGGTGTGGTGACCAGAATTTCCTATGAGGGAACATTAACAGTTTCATTACTATTGCTATGAATCTGCCTATCAGCCAGGTGTCTCTGTGTATTTTCTCACCTTGGTACAACAATCAGAAGTTGAAATATTAAACTAACGAGATGAGGTGCCCAAATTGCAATATTTTAAATTAATGAACCAATAAGAAAAATTTAAAAGTTGACCTTCTTGAATTCTTGAAATATGCTACATCAAAATCAAGCAAATGAAGCCATAAATGATTTGATAAGTGAAATTTGTATTTATTTGTACTCTATCTTTTCACTTCAAGCATTTCAATACAATATTTTCGCTTCCAGATATGGGGCAAGTAGCCTATGTGAGTTTCAAAAATTTAAAGATACAGTATTTGTAAAAAACATTTGCATGTTTTGGATTAAATTAAATTCTTTGTATTTAATTTTCTATATACCTTTACCCTGAGAAAAAAGAGCTGAAGAAAAGTCTACCTATTACATATGTGTGCTAGTTCAAGTTGAATTCTCCTTTCTTATCTCAGGATTATAGACCTTACTCTAGGTCTAATGCTATTCTTGACTTGATAGTGAACTCAAATTTGTTTGTTCTCCAAAGGTGTAGAGCCAGATCCCTGGGGTCTTGGGGGATGGTGGGATCTTTAAGTGGTAGAACCTTAACAGAGGTGACTGCATATTGAAAGGACTGATGGATGCTCTTACCAAGAGAGTGAATTTATTTATTGTTGCTGTGATAAAAACATGATGACTAAAAGCAATTAAAGACAAGTATGTTTTGGTTTACGGTTCTGGAGGGATTTAAGTGCATGTGGGCTCACATCTTTTACCATAAGCAAGAAGCCAACAGAACTAAGAGGAAGAAGAAGACTTTTACTCTCAAAGATGCAGGCTAACACCAGTATTATCCTTCTTCCAGAAATGGATTATTGCTATAAGATTTTTTTCCCTTTGGAATGTGGAAAACTTCAGAACCCTGGACTAGAAAGGTGGCTAAATCTGCAAGCAGAGTATAACAGGCTGTCCTAAGTCCTAATAGGTGCTTGGAGGGTAGCAGTTCTGGGAGCAAAGAGGGATTGTCCAGATCAAGAGTCTTCAGAGGAGAACAATATTAGAATGGGTACAGAGGCCATTCTTGTGATATTTTGTCTGCCTATGTTCTATGGTGATCCTAAGAACTCGACTGAAACAAAGTTACAAAGTAATGAACTAATTTCTTTGGTGAAGGAGATTTCAAGCCAGCATAATATTGAATCTGTGGCTTGGCTATTAATAATGACTGTATAGAAGTCTGTGATGAAAAGGAGCAAGTGGAGCAGAAAGAAACACAAAGTGTACAATTTAAAGAGTAAACGAATGCATTTATTCTTGCAGCTGAGGCTTTAACTTTTTCTGAAGGTTAAGATTGGCACCATCAAAGGTAGGCCTTCTACTTTTCTCTTCAGGAAAAGACCCAGCCCAGCTCTCATCTTGTCAAAAGAAGTGTTTAAAGGAGCTTTCAGCTTTGAGAAAAAAAAAAGCTGCTATTCCTGTGGTTTAAGCAGCTTGGATCCTGGTCCAGCTGAGCTTGGTGTTGTTGTCCACATAGTGTTGGCTTTAGAGGCATGAAGGATGCAAGCAGAAAGGGTTATTTTCTTCCTTCATAGTTTCAAAGAGCTGCTGAAGCTAGACAGTGTGCAGCAAGGGAGTGCCAGTACAGAGGTCTGAAAGACCAGTCTGAGAGTCTATGAATGTGAATCCTTGCTTGTGTTGGAGATGCTAAGATGTTGGAGGAGCCAGAGCTATGGAACAGTTTGGAATGCTATCAGACCAAAGGGGGGAGGCATTAAGGAGGGCGTTATGCCTAGACACTGTGAATGCAATTACAGGATTTGGTGTTTGTCTTGTGGGGCTTCAGTCTTGCCTGGGTCACTTGCTTGTCACACTACTGCCTCATCCTCCCTTTTGGAATTATAATGTACATTCTGTGCCATTGTATGTTTCAAGCATGCAATTTGCTTTTTGTGCTTACAGGGGTTACAATAAAGTGATTGCTTTTGGATCTCAGAAGAGGCTTTAAGTTATTAAGCAGTTTTGAGATTGTGAAAGACTACAGGTACTTTTAAAGTTGCGCTAAATGCATTTTTTTTTTTTTTTTTTTTTTTTTTTTTTTTTTTTTTGGATTTATGTTAGGGGAAGAAGACTTTGGGAGCCTGGAGGTGAAATCTGGTGATTTGAATGAGAAATGTTCCTCATAGTCTTTTGAAATTCTTGGGTCCGAGTTGATGGTGCTGTTTGGGAGGATTGGGTAGTACAGACTTCCTGGACATATAGGGGCAGGCTTTGAGATTAGCTTAATTCTAGATTGCTCTCTGCTTCTGGCTTCAAATTCAAGATGAGCACTCTCCAGTTGCTGAGGGAGGCTCTCCCTAAAGCTGTAGCCTAACTGTGGTATTCATTTCCCAACTGAGCTGCCTTGTCTGGCCTCAGTGGGAGAGGATACTCCCACTTTTGTAGACACCTGATGCATCAGGGAATGGGGACACAGGGGGTTCTATCCTCTCAGAGGAGAAGGGGAAGAAGAACAAGGGAGGGTCTCTGTGAGGGGAGACTGGAAAAAGGCAGAGTTTGGGATGTAAATAAATATAAGTTTAAAAGTTTTAAAAAAATGTGAATTCTCATTGTCCAGTTCATGTTACCATGACTTCCATTGGCTGCTATGTTTTTCTGCCAAAACTAATATTTTTTTTATAAAATTTACCTTGGATATGGTGTTTTGTAACAGTGGCTGAAAAGTAAGTAATATAGGACATGTAAGAAAGTTCTTCTTCTCAGCATGTAGTTCTTCTATGTCTCCTCCTCTACTGTGTTGTAATGTAGCCAAGCATGTTATTATTATTGGTAAACAGATAGTCATCCAACAGAGGACTGTCAGTCTCCAAAAAGTGTGAGTAAAATAAGCCTTTTTTATGAAGTTCTTTTGTAATATGTTATAGCAATAGAAAAACAAACACAGGAAAAAATTGAACATATATATACATATATATGTTTTTTTCAAGTTTTTTGTTTTAAGTTTTCCCTGAATATATATATACACACACACATATATATTCTGTGAAATTTGGAATGAAAAGTTTGTTTTCCATGACTATTGCTATTTTAGATATAAATTCATAAAATAACAGAATGCATAAATTAGAAAACATGATTGTGTGTGAATAAACTGAAGTTCAGTATCTGATGTCAAATGAACATGAAAGAAGAAAGAGAAGTAATACTAGGTATTCTGATGGACTTTGGGTGAAGAATAACCTCTGCTTTATTTTAGGTTGAGAACTACTCATTGCGAGCTGGACAGATTGCTCAGTGGTTAAAAGAACTGACTGTTCTTCCACAGGTCCTGAGTTTAGTTCCCAGCAACCACATAGTAGCCCATAACCATCTGTAATGGGAAACAACGCCCTCTTCTGGTGTGTCTGCAGACAATGACAGTATACTCATATACATAAAACAAATAAATTAAAAAATCTGTCTATTGAATTGAACTCAAATGCACTATGTTTAAGGAAGTAATGATAAAACCTAACTTATGGGATTATACAAGTCACCTAGTATGGCGACTGATATTATGCATAAGTTAATAGGTTTCTCCAAGCCTCTAGGTGCTATTGGTTCTTAGCTCTCAGCAATGGATTCAGTCTTAATTATGATGACTAAGAGCTTTTTACTTCTTCAGCCTTCCAGGAACTGCCAGTTACTCATTTGAATAAGTACAGTTCTCCTTGACTATCCCAGAGCAGCCAGAAGGAATAGTCCATTTCCCCATATTTCTGCTTTCTTTCTGTTTCATGTGGATGATACCCTACAGCAGAGGAAGTAGAATGTGGGCTGTCAACCAGAAGTGTGCAAGATGACTCATGGTATTATGCATTGACCAATGGGCAACAGGACATCAGAAAAAAAATATGGAAGATCCATCTTATGCCTGCATTTCTCCCTCTCACAAACAGGCTGTTCCTCAGTCTAGTTCCTCTGTCATATCTAGAAAAATGCTGCCAGTCTGAGTTGAATTTATTTGCACAGCAGATCATGAGCCTTATAACACATGAGCAACATAAGAATGTGTTTTCATATACCTTTTCTCAGCTCTTGTTTTGTCTCCACCATAAAATTACATCTCTCATAAAAGCATAAATGTTACACCATGTTCATTCATTTGTTTGGAGAAGCTGTATAAAGGTATTGGTTTGCACATAAAACTTGTTGTTTAAATATTAATTTTATTCTATGCTAATATTTTCAATCTAACACTGGCCAATTTCATAATAAAATTGTACTATGAACTATGTGTCTTATTTCCTTTATTGCTTGTCTTCTCTTCTATATGCACACATTTTTACATCATACGAACTGATCCTTTTTTTTTGACTTGTATTTGATTCTGAAAAAGAATTGATTGTTTTGTGTGAGGTTTATTTCCTAGAAATATTGCCTTGGTCTAAATTTAAGCTTGAGTAGAAATCTCTTGTGGAAATTTTAGCTAAACAAACATACAACAAAAACCCTCTGTAGACAGGAAATTCATGACAAACCTTTTTGTTTAAAGTTTTTGAGAACAGTATATAAGTTAATACTCAAATCAATCACTCTGACATTTAACTAATAGTGATGTATTCTTTGTGTGTGTATGTGTGTGTGTGTGTATCTGAACAGATGTATATGGGATCTTACAAACTAGATTTTGTACAGTAAAGAGTCAATCTTGGGAAAAAGAAAATGTCTGTAGATCAAAATTCCATCTCCCATTGTCAGAGATGGATAGACTCTGTTATTGGGTAGAACCCAAGTCTGTTTCTGAAAAGAAGAATATAGATTTTTTACTTGGTCAGTGTCTTGTATCATCTTAGAAGGCACAGACACAATTATTCCTGACCAGTAGGTAACTAGCATGAGTTTTTGTTACTTTTAGATCTGTGAAAACAAAGAGTTTATACAGACTCCAAGGATGCAGAAACTCAAGTTTTCCTAGTGCAACTCTCTCAGCATTTTCCTGCAACACACACATCTTTGCTCCTCTATCTCCAATAATCACCACAATTACCTAAATGGGAACCTGTTCCTTGTTCTGTCTGAAGAGATTTCAATCTTATTTGAATATACACATGTTTTATACTCTATATAATATTGTATTATTGACAAATAACTTTTGTATATTAACAATTAAACTTGAGGCCAAGTTTCATGAGTCTTTGTATTAGATTCTTGAATAGTTTATAGATATTGACATGACTAAAAATTTTTTTCATTGAAGCTTTTCTCTCATTTTACTCATTTTGCTGTATGCCAAGCACTGTGTTGAGTATTCTGTAATTCAAATCAATTCTCTCTCATTGGATCAGAAAATATCAATATGAATATTTCCTAAATGACACAACAAAGCAGTATTCACACAAAGAATAATTCAGCTTTGGATCACCTATTGGTTTGAATAGATCTCTGTGAACTTTAATAGTTCTGATTCAAACACTTAATCTTTTTTGATTATCAAGTCTCTTACTATTGAGCAATCCTTGCTGTCATTCTTGTTATTCTTGGATGTTTCTCCAATTTCAAACCCTCCCAGTTTGCCTTGATGTTCCAAGTTACTTAGTCTTGTCTCCATATTTTACTGCTTGAGTGATTTTTGGAGGATGTAGGACCAGGGTTCTGCTACATTTCCCAGGTTCTTTTCTGTGTAAATAAACTCATTGTGAGCATGAGTTTGTGTTTCATAACAGTTTTTAGTCGTGGGATAAAAGTCTACAGTTTATAATTAAATACAAGATGTTACCTATGATTGAGAGTAGTTCCGCACAATACATTTTTTGGAATGATACAAATTTCTAAATCTGTAATATCCTAGAAAGTAGCCACCAGCCACTGTAGCTAAATGAACACTCTCAGTAGGGTAATGCAATTGAGGACCCGGAGTTTTAATTTAATTTGGTATAATTTAAATGCTTATTGGCATGAGGAGCCAGTGGATGTTATGTTTAATGGTGTAGATATTATTATTGATAGAAGTTCTTCACATATGTTTTATAAATAGTTCAAATGCCCTTTGATAAATGCTTTGGGAAAAAAATGTGGTATTCTGCATTGTGTTACAATCCCCTCCCTGATCTCCCGAAGATTCATGGTGGGCATGGCTATGTTTAAGACACTAAAATGTGCTACCATCTAACAAGCACATTGCACCTGCTTATACTGACTTTACGCAGAATTTTCTGATCATATTTGCCCATGGACTAAGTGCCCACCCCCTCTTCCTCAGTGTCTGTCAAGAACTTGTGACCATATTTTTATCTTTGAAAGTCTGCTTCAGTAATTCTTCACATTAAAAGATTATGCTACAGCTTCAGGAAGACTTATTGCCTCCTGTATTTCAGAAGAAGCATCAAGACGACTTAAGTAGGGATAAAGGGAGCCTTCTCTAAGCTCTATAAAATATGATTTTCTCCAAAGAGAGATCATGACTTTTTCTTTTTTTCTCATGAGCATGACACCTCTACATCTGTGAGGAAATGATCCATTCTAGAGGTAGTAGTGCATGTTTTCTGTGTATAGGTATGGCTGGGATGCTGAACTCATGCCCTTCTTCACTATGACCTGAAAAGCCGGTAGTGTTCCCTTTTGAGGGATGGGTGCCAGCTGTCAATTATGCAACCTCTGGAGTCACTGTTGCCATCAGCATATACCCATAACAATAACATGGGAAGGAAGGAATATGATAACGTTCGGTTGTCTTTTCTCCCTCCTCTTAATAGACAAGGTGGTGATGCTCTGGATGAAATTGGACTGAGGGCTGAGAGCAGATCTGTTATTGGAGCATTTGCTGTAAATTAGGAAATTCAGAGAGGCTTGTGGCAGAGGCGGCCAGTTCTGCTGCAAAAGGTGCTCGCTTGTCTGTGTCTTGCGTTCTGTTAAATATTTCTTATTTCCTCAGAATATACCACAAGGACCATTTGACTGTCCCCTCTGGCTTCTGCATCTTGCTTCCAGCATGAACAGACAGGTAGTAACCGTTCAGCCGAGCCATTACCTCTTCTAAAGACTATTATCAAAATGGTCATTATACATAATGGAGATGATTACAGACAGCCTGAGAGATTTTCTAGATACATCTCTACAGTAATAGGTGGCCTTTTTTAGCCTTATATATCTGTAGGGATAATACTAGGGCACAGAATACATGACAAATGGTGATTTTTAGCAAAACTCTGTCAGCTTTTAATGCACTAATTGGATTGTGAATTTAAATGGCATTTATTCAAAAATTCTTGAATTTTAACTCTTGAAAAATACACTGCACAGCAGTAGCATTCCAAGAACAGGAACTAAAAAAATATGGAATGCATCCTCCACATTTAACTATGAAGTTATATATGCAAGAGTACTGGCATTAATGAATCCTAGGAGAGTAAACTCTTTTATAATGAAGTAACTGGTCTGTAGTGAGTCAATCAATAAGTATTTATAGACTTTGGGCTACATGCCAGACACTGTATAAGGTGGTTAGAAAGAGCAAAGGAAGGGTTAGAAGCTTAGATTCTAATGGCTTGGCATTTTAAAAGTCAAATTTAAATTTTTCTAGATCTGAGACAATATGCTGTCTTGTATAGCTTCCACTTATCCCCCAAAACCTGAAGTCAGAGTTGCTATTCTTGGTGAACATAAAAATTCTATTTTATAATACATAATGGCTTGATTCCCTGAAAGTCTTTTATCTTTAAAATAATGACTCTTGAAGTAAAAATATTTAAAAAAATTTTTGTGTATGAGTGTGTGTCTGTGTACATATGTGTAAGTACCCTGTGAAGTCAAGAGGAGAGTGATCTACACCTGGATCTGGAGTGCCAGGTAGTAGTGAGCTGCCTGACATGGGTACTGGGAACCAAATCCCATCTTCTGCAAGAACAAGGAGCATCTCTTCAGCCTGCCACTTTTTATTAGAAAGATTATCAGTCCCATTTCTTGAAGGATAAATTTTAGTAGGACCCAGTCAGTTTAATAGGATAATAACATGATATTCTTTTGTAGCTCAGTATTGGTAGAAGACACAAGAGAAAAGCAAGAGGTATCTTATCATCTGTCATTCCAAAGAGAGATGGTGGGTGGTAGATCACCCGTGCTTGATTTTGTGGGTGATATAAAGGCATCTAGCTATGTAAACCATCACTCAACTGGTTGGTATGCAAACTATCAGCCAAGGAGTAGCAATGGGACTCCATTGCAGAGAGGCAACCACGCTCAGAACTTCAGCGGTCTCCTTCGTCATGCCAAGGTACAGAGAGGCAGGGTTTTATTAGGAAAAAATAAACATGCAGCTTCAGCGTGTTCATGCACTACAACTGGGACAGCCTTGCTAGGTGGACCTTGGCTCAGCTTCCTGATGTGTCCTAGGATAGTAAGCTACCTGACCTGTCAATGGAGCACTGTTACCAAACATAGGCTGTCTCAATGTCAGAGGAAGAAGTAATGTCATGCACAGAAGAGCCTCCAAAGGTATTAGCCTCTCAGCAAGAAGATAATCTAATAAATGTTCTACTTTAGAAATTTCCCAGGACCCATAACATCAGGAGAAGGCTAGTGTTCTTCCACATCTGCCACTTTCTCCCTCCTGTGTCTGAGAAACCTGTAGTGACATTCACTCATTTGAAATAGCAATCTCGCAAGGCATACACTGAGCCATATGTTGGCTCATAAATGACCTAAAGGATAAGAAGTAGATTTGGTGATAGGCTTCAAGGTATATATTCAAGCACTTTGGCCAGAATAACGTTCTTGTTGACATAAGAAGACCAGAAGGCTTAATATTTGCTCTTTGGATAAGCCCCGTACTAGCTCAATGACACTTGTGCTAGTCTGATTTAGCCTCTGTTTTGAGGTTGTGCTCACAAAAATTAAAACTCGGTCTTTGACATCCTAGCTATGCATGTGTCTAGCCTTCAATGTGAACACTCCACCCACAAGGCAAGAAACTGTCTCCTTTTCCAAGCAGATTTTGAGAATTTTCTAAACACATTAACATTTGCCCCTTTCATGTTTTACCATTCAAAGAAAACCAGAGGAGAAACTTGGTAACTGGTCAGTCTAAACATCTCTTTAGTAAAATGAACAAGTGCCCATTTGGGCAATCAAAATATCCAAAAGAACAGCAGGCTATTGAGCATTGGCATATAGCTTCTCTGGTCCAGTATTTCTGTAAACCCTGCTAAGATCTATGTAGTCCTTGGAGCAGCCCCTCAGGATTGTTTTTGGTAAAATAGAGTAAATTCTGGAGAATCTCTGTGTTCAGTATCATCACCTCATCTTCTTATAAGAGGTCAGAATCTTCACAGGACAGAGAACTTAGCTCATGTGCTAGTATGGTTATAGTTCACTTTATGAACCATCTGGTTTCTTTCTCTGAGGGGTACCTCCAATCAGGAATGCTCAGTGTTAGAGAATACTCAGTTTGAACCTTCACATGATTCAGTTAAGGAATCAATGGTCTAAGGGGAAAGACTGTGGGAACAGTCTGTGCCTAGTGAGTCAGTTTCCACAACTGTGGTGTCTGTGCAAACTGTGGAACATGAAATGACATAAAATATTAGACAAACATAATCTAATTAAATTAATATGTATAAACAACTTAAGGGAATGACTATGATGCCAAAATTATAAGGAAACAAGTAGAATTGTAAAAAATATTAAAGTATTTTAATAGAAATCAAGAAAGTAATATGCTTTTTAAAGGACTGAATAAACACCACTATGTTTGAAGTATCAGCTACTATTTTCTTTGGTGTTTTTAGATTTTTCCACCCTTGTGATTGATTATTGTGAGTTGGACCAGAAAAATTATAAAAAGGAATATTCTCTTGATTTTTACTAATTTGGGTTATTAAAATAAGTAGATATTTAAAAATTAATGCAAAAAGAAAGGAAAAGGGTCTTTGTGGAAAGCATTTTAGTTTCTATTGCTGGTGGGATTTCACTCCACTTGACACAAAATAAAAGAGCTTTAGAATAGCACAGAGACCTTGTGAACCCATTGGTGGAAAGAACACAATGAACCGACATGTGGTCCATGAATAAGAAATGTAAATTCTTAGGACTTAGGTTATCAAGCTGTATGTATAGCTGAGAAGAGAGATGTCCCTCCCTGGCTTTACATGGTACCACTAGACTTTCAGATACCAGTGACACAGAAGTGTTTTGTGCAGACACATGAAGGATGGCCCAAAAATAGTCGTCAGTTGTATTCTAGAAATGAGTCTATGTAGTGTGTATCCTTGGCAATCAGATGCTGTGGATGGGAAAGCGGTACAGTGAAGGACAGGAAGCTTCACATGTTCTCATGTGGATGCTTTAAATACCCCTGCAATACAAACCTCTTTAGTCACATACCTTTTTCCCTTGGAAGGACTCCTTTTTCCTTTCTGTCTCTGTACTGGTTGGTTTTGTGTGTCAATTTGAAACAAGCTGGAGTTATCACTGAGAAAGGAACCTCCTTTGAGGAAATACCTCCATGTGATTCAACTGTAAGGCATTTTCTTAAATAGTGATCAAGGGTGAGGAGGGCCCATTGTGGGCTGGTATCCTGGGTTCTCTAAGAAAGTAAGCTGAGCAAGCCAGGGGAAGCAATAGAGTAAGCAGCACCCCTCCATGGCCTCTGCATTAGCTTCTGCCTCCAAGTTCTTGCCCTGCTTGGGTTCCTGTCCTGACTTCCTTTGGTGATGGATAGCAATGTAGAAGTGTAATTGAATAAACCCTTTCCTTTGCTTCTTGGTCATGATACAGGAATACAAACCCTGACTAAGACAGTCTCCTACCATCCCCTTGCCAACCCTGTTGGTGACAAGAACAGGTTTTTCTTCTGTGACCTTTAGGTAACAACCTTTCATTGTTTTGGTCAGTATAGTTGGTTTCTACCATGGACACGTATGTATCTTAGAACTGACCCACTTATAGTTTATTTTATGTAGAGATTAGTTCAAGGATTGAGGATGATCTGAGGACTCTTGCTGGTACTATTGGGAAGAGGAATTTGCTTTTCACTGGAGTTTCTAAGCAGGACTGTTGTGAGAGACTTTGAATAGTCCCCATGTTCTATTTACTTTTAACTTAGGAATGAAGTTAAAAGGGATGAGCCAGAAAACCTTGAGTGCCTGTATGCAGAAACAGATGAGATCACATGCATTTTACTTACAATGAAGAATAAATTGCTTCCCCATTTCCTTAGTTATTTTTTGCTAGGTCCTGTCACCACGGATTAAAAACATGCCTATTAAATACTTATACTCTTCCTGAAATTGCTTTAAGTAAGAATTTATAAAAATGATTTTTTTACTTTTCAACTAAGGAAAGTTCAAGTGCATAGAAAAAGGAAGTGTATCTGGCCCCGGGGACCTTAGCACAACGGATGTCATATAACAGGCACAATTCTGACCTTAAAACCCAGCATGTAGGTCCCAACACCTGCCAAAATAGGTACAAAGACCTAATGCTTCAAACACCTAGCCCATAACAAAAATCCCCCCCATGTACTTATCTTGCTTTTTGGCTTCTGTAGTTTTGACTATTGCTTGTGTTGCAATCTGAATGTGTTGTTGTTTAATTTTGGTTTTGGTTTGGGTTGTGTGTGTGTGTGTGTGTGTGTGTGTGTGTGTGTAAAAATCAAACATCCAAACAGCCGTAAAGTACAGGGATGCCTGATTCAGGTGAGCTCACCATGCATCCACCAGCCAGAAATGAAAACTTCCTTTTCTGCCTGAAGGAACATTCACCATCAGTGAAATCCCTAGTATCATTACACACACACACACACACACACACACACACACACACACGCACGCACACAGAGGAAAGAGAGAGAGAGAGAGAGAGAGAGAGAGAGAGAGAGAGAGAGAGAGAGAGAGAGAGTTTCAGTGAGATCCCCAGAGACTAAGAAGCAGAGCACTGGAGGTCTTGAATCCCATCGGGGTGATAGCTGAGAAACAGACAGTTCCTAGAGGGGGTATATACCCCAAGATATCCAGGGCCCCAGTTGCCTCTTGGTTTGACCAGGTCCTCCAGAGAAACCCAAACCTCTACTTGTTATTTCAGCCCCAGTGGAGGAGGTTGACTTCCCCCTTTGTATGCCCCAGCACAGCCTCTGGTTGTACCTATGGAGGGAGGAATAGTTCCACTGACCACAATCCAGGGGAGGCAGTGGGAGTGGTAGTCTCTTTTACCTGAAGACACCTTTCCTCTTCAAACACATACAGGGTTTCTGGCAATGGGAGCAAAGGTAGCCCTCTAGGGCCCAAGAAGTGAAGGTTCTTTTATGTTCCTCTATGCTTTTCAACCAGTGATCTGTATAACTGGAAAACTCAGAATTCACCACTCTGAAACATCTCAGGCTCTAATTAGTCTTCTTGAGACTTACTACACCTATCAGCCAACCTGGGATGACTGCTTACAGACCCTGGCCACCCTCTTCATGAATAAGGAGCAGGACAGGATCTGGCTTGAGGATAAGTAGGCAAGGCACCCTCAAGCTAGGCAGAGGGTCAATTGACAGTACAACTGGGATAGAGTAGATCTTCCCTTCTGCTCAACTTGACTGGGGCTCTAACACAGTGATCAGGCTAAGGAGACTCTGTCTAACTTTTGGCAAGCCCTTTTAGGATGTTTGAAAAGAGCCGATAGAAAGAAGAACTAACCAATCTGTCTAAATTGAGCAAGGCAATACAAAAGCTCCAAGAATCTCCCACTGGTTCCTTGAATATTCCTGTAAAGCTTACTTGGTGCTCACCCCCATAAACTCAGATGTACCAGAAAATCAGCCAGCAATCATTGCTTTTGTTATATAACTATCTGTGGATAGTCAAAAGAAACTTCAAAAGTTAGGAGGGTTTGAGTGTATTGAATAGGTCCCAATTACTGGAGATTGCTCAAAAGGTTTACAATAGCTGCGCCTCTATAGAAAAAAAGATTGACTCAAGGAGTCATGTCAGTTCTCAAAGAGACCAGTAAAAGACATCCCAGAGGAGAAAACCAGAGATACAGGAAAGAAATAAGCGAGAGGAAGAAGGACCAGTATGCTGATTGTAAACAAAAAGGACACTGGAATGTCCAAATCAGAAGAGGGAAGAAAGACTCTTCTTCATTTAGACAAGGACCAACAGGGCCAGAGCCATATTCCACAGAGACCGCAAGAGCCCAGGGTAACATAAAAAGTAGAGGACAAATCTGTTAAGCTCCTGGTTGACTTGTGAGTGGCCCACTCATCCTGACAGAACCACTTGGACCAGTCATGTCTTGACAGTTGGCTGTTCAAGGGACAACTGGACAGACTGCTTTCTTTTCTTGGATGGCCTGTCAGATGGTGGTCTTGGGACAAGGTACTGTGACCCACTCTTCCTGAATCATGTTAGACTGCCTTATTCCTCTAATTGGGACTTATTACAAAAATGACAATTACCATATTCTTTGGGGAGGCCACCACTCCCCTTATTTTAAATAGTACTTTCTCCCAACCCATATCCCTGTTACCTCCCTTCTGGAGGAACACTTCCTCCAAGTCTGGTTTCCCCAAATTAGCCTCAAACTTTGAGATACTTGCAGGCCCATTTTCTGCCAGTCATTTGGCTTGTTTTCAGGCAGCTATCACTACAGTCATGTAATTAAAAATAGCTGACAATCTGACATTGGGCCAGAAACGGTTCTTAACCGTCCCATACATACTCTGTAGTGGCCTTCCAAAAGGGGATCCTAGAAAGGTAGATGTCTACCATCTAAATAATCCATTATTAAATATGTCAGGGCCAGCCCCATATCTATTTCTGAAAAAAATCACTGGACATAAACCCAGCCAGTCTGATGCCAAATAATAACCCCCCAGAACCCCTACATGATTGCCTAGAGGTGAATGATGCAGTCTAGTCTATTAGACCTGATCTACCAGGTGTCCCACTACAAGAAACTGAAGAGGCACTACTGTACAGTAATTGGAGCCATTTTGTTTAAGATGGAATTAAGAATGCTAGGGTCACAGTTGTCACCTTAAACAGGAAATTGTGGGTTCAGCCCCTCAGCTGAGAGACTTCCACAACCAAGGTCTGAGCTTAAGATTTTAACCTGCGCACTTCACTGGGGTAAAGGAAAAACCATTACTGGGTACATGGACACTTGGTATCTTTTGCCGCAGCCCATGTTCATATGGTTCTCTATCAAGAAACGGGGCTCCATACCTGACTTAGAAATGAAATATCAAAAACAAAGTCAAAATACTGGTCATGGGAGAAGCCATATGGCTGCCAAAAAAGATAACCACTGTCCCTTGCAAAGAGCACAAAAAAGGCAATTTTCTAGCAGCTCAAGAAAATGGAGCAGCAGATTTGACTACTGGGAACACAGCCCTAGAATCAGTGGGGCTTCTTCAGATCTTATTTACATTGCACAGACCTCAATTGCTCCAGTGCACAAACTAAAGGGAAGATGCCAAGTAGGAGGTAAATGGATAATGATTCTTGCTGGACAGGATATTTTACTCCTCTACTCTTAGAAGACAAATGATCACCAACTTCCACCAGGCCACCTATCTAAGGGCATCCAAACCTGCTGATATACGCAGGATTAGATAGTACATCCCTCAACTAGATAATCTTGTCATATTGTGTCTAGGCATAGCATTTGTGTACAAGTGAACCCCATAGAAAAGTCAAAGAAGCAATCTGCATTGTGGGAAAGCCCTCCAGAAAACACTGGGAAGTGAGTTTACAGAGATTACATGCAAAGTTTTGGAGTATAAGTGTTTGTTGATTTTCTCAGCATTTCTTGATGGGTTGAAGCCCATCCTATTGGAATGGAGACAGCCTCATTGGTCACCAAGAAACTACCCCAAGAGTTGATTCTAGGTTTGGCTTGCCCTACTCCCTGAGGTCAGACAGTGACTTGGCCTTCACAGCCAACATATCCTCAAATCTGGCAAAGGTCCTAAATGTTAAGTGGAAACTACATTGTGTCTGTAAGCTGAAAAGCTCAGGACATGTAGAAAGAATGAATAGGACCTAAAATCAAACTATAATCATCCTTGAGACAGATTAAAACTGGGACAGCCTTCCACCATTTGCCCTCCTAAGGGTTAGATGAAACTAATATTGGCAAAATTTTACCCCATTTAATTCTTTCCACAACTTCCAGCCCAGCAACCTTGTGTGGGTATTGAGTGGGTGTGGCTCTGATTGGGTCTTACAACCTGCTAGACTGACATGGGCCCTATGTCTATGATTGTCTTATTTTGTCTTCTTTGTCTCCCATGGAAAATGTCCATAATCTCCTTTTAAGCTGAGATTAGAACTAATCAAACAATAAATTCCACTTCCAATACTGACAGCTGTAAATGAGACCAATCTAAGCTCACCCTGGGGTGTCTCTAAACAAAGGGTGCCTGCTTAATGTCACAAAGATTCTCCTACGTAGTTTCCCTATGCAGATTTCTATAACCATACATACCAAGTTAAATTCAAGTACCCTGGTCAGACATACTTCTAGATCCCAGAGTCTACCTGCTTTCACTAATGGCTTAAGCAAATGCACATATTTTGAATTGTTTACACTAGAGGAGACCCCCACTCCTTTATATTTTTGTGTGTGTCATTTCTTAGATGTTCACCTATAATGGACATGAGGTCAGGCCATATTTCCTTTAGATTTTGGGCTTCCCTGTTCTTGGTGAGATGTTTCTATTCTCATCCTTATCCTGGTGTGGGTAGGCACAGCAGGCTCTGCTGCAATTGAAACTTTGGCCCTAATAGTGAGGAATAAAATCTGTTAGAAAGCCAGTTCTCAAGTAGACATAGACATGGGCCATAAGGAGAATTCTTTTTCCTGTTTGGAAGATCAGGTTGACTCCTTAGTCAAGGTTGTTCTTTAGAATCACAGAAACTTAGATCTCCTCTTCATGAAACAAGGATGTCTACATACGGAACTTGAAGAAGCTTGATGCTTCTATGGAATCCATTCAGAGGTAATTATAGAAAGTTTAGCCATGGTCAGAAATAACTTTAGAAAAGGAGAAAAGAGATGCCAAGAATATGACAACTGGTATCAATACTTACTTCCTCTCCTGGCCTCACTGGTAAACTCCTCCACTCATGGCCATTGCTGGGCTTTTTGATTTTGGCTCTTACTACAGAATTCTACTCAACTGACTACATAACTATGTAAATCAGAGAGTCAACTGTTAAATTTACTTTAACCTTTTAAACTGTTAGCACTAAGGATATTCCTCTGTCCCAAGATGAGTCCGATATTTGGCTCATGTCCATAGAACCACTGGAGATATAATAGGCTCCCAGACCTTAGCACAATTTGCAGCATGTTAGAGTCACCATTTGACATTAAAATCTAGCACATAGGCACCAGAACCTGCAAAAATGAGAACAAAGATCTTGTCCATAGTTCCAAGAAAGTTTCTCAAAGTAGTAATCTTGCCTTTTGGCTTCCATAGTTCTCTTTCTTGCTAACAGAAATGTCACAATCAGGATGTGATGTTTTGTTTTGTTTTTTATATAAAAAAAAAAACAAAGGACTATCAGGCTTGGAGCTGCATTTGGGCAAGTTCCCCTTAAAGCCACTGGCCAGCAATGGTGTTCTCTAATTGGCCTAGCTTTCAACTGAAGAATAATAAAAGGACTTTTTATATATTCAACCAAATTTTAACAGTGAACACACATTTTCTGTTTCTTTTTTTCTCTTTCTATTCTTCATTTTTTTTTGGACTGCTCGAAAGTACATTTGGACACTATGACACCTTAGTCTGAGGATTTTAGTATATATCTATTCTCTTACATTGATTACCCATATCTCAGTCGAGAAAATTAAGAAGGTAATTCAATAAACTGCAAAAGTTGCTTGAATTTCATCTCTAAGTGTTTTACAAGTGTCTGCTAGAATAAAGAGACTTGTCATTTGCTCATTGACCCAGACTTTTACACCTTTCGAGTTTTGAATTCTCTCCAATCTTGAAGAATTTAAAATGACATCGAACTTCTGAAGAATTCAGGCAGTTAGCAATAAGGAAGGTTGTTTATCCTCAATGTGTGTGGTTGTTTCCATGTTAGTTTGTCTGATCTTCTCACTTGTTCTTTATTTAGAGAAAAGTTTGGAAGGTGGATTTAAAGTCAAGTATATTCAGGATCATTTTTCATGTAAAAATGCTTTATAGGTAGTGCAGTCTCAGTTTTTTGTGTAGATACTCAGAGGTTTCCATTCCTTAGTAACATGTTTGATAGCACTGAGTAAATCCCACAGTCCTCCCACATGTAGTTTCTGGCCCTCTATAAAGATAAATTCTTTTCATTTCATCTTCTTTTCCTCTGTCCCCTTCCCTGTGACCTCTCACTTTAGATCAAGCATGCTGAAAGCTTTGTTTTTCTCTTTTTCCCCCCTTAAAATGTATTTACCCTAATACTGGAGGATGTTGTCACTGGGATTTAGAATTCTAGGTTGGCAGTTGTTCTCTTTGGCAGCTTCCAAGTTTCTTGCCTACAGTCTTGTGGCTGTAGTGTTTCTGTTGAGAAAGCAGCTGCCCTTAGATGCTGTCTCCCAATCTCCACCTGCTCCTATGATGCCTGTGTTGTTACTTTGCACTACTTTCTTGTCACGGATGTGCTGGCTGACATTACTAGTATTAGAAAGAATCCTGAAACTTACTTACATGTTCCACATGAGATTCATGAACCCCACCTACATTGCTTGGACTCATTCAGTACTAATAGTTAACTAGTCTTTTTGTATGGTCAACATCTTACAAAAAATCATATGTCCAATAGGGAATAGCAATACTTTTTAAGATGGTCTCTTAGACTACAGGTTGCAGCTCATCCTCAGGAACTGAAATTCAAGATTAAGTTTCATCTTCCTATCACTTCCTGCAGCTCTTGCTTCCTTGGCACCTTCCCCTTTCTATTCCTCTGTCATAAACCTCCAATTCACATAATAAAAGATGCTTTCTTAGTGGCTTATATGTTCATATTTCTGCCATATAAAAAACCAAACAAATCACGTGTTATCTCATGCCTGGAAGGAGATTCATTGTTTGATTAGAAGAAAGGCCCAGTTCATGTAGAATCAAACTTTTCCAGTCAGTCAAGGTCACAGTTAAGGACGTATCCTCTGGAGATCCAGTGTTTGTGAGTGTTGGGAGGGTGGAGGATACTTTAGACAGATAACCAAAGAATTGTTGGTGGAATCTTTCGCTGTTTTTGAAGGAGAGGCTTGTGCCTTGTTCTGCTCTGTAGAAGATGTGCTTTCAAGAATGTGAAAGTTTCTATAGGAATTTTCCTGGAAGTCATCTTAAGATTACTTAAATGTAATAGTTTGAATACGTTTTTACTATACTGTAGGGTCTTGAAATCATAAAGGTGTTCTTTTGGAAGAAGAGCTGTGTGCTGGCCATCTCCATGTAAAAGCTACCGCTCTGGGCACGTTCTTTACCTTTTGACATTGGTTTTAAATCTGCCCTTCTGTGTTCATTTTCAGAATCCCTGGGTATGCATTGTGAAGATCCTTTAGTGCATTAAAGGATTTGTTTCCCATCATTTTCCTTTAATCTGCTACTGCAGACAGCAGCTCTCTGTACATTTGATTTGCTCTTAGTTATCAAAGTTACTGTCAAAGAAGCACATCATAGGAATTAATTGTCTTCATTAAGAGAGAATGATTCTACATAACTGTGCTATCTCAAACCAAATTATTTAGCATAATTTATACAAACACAAAGTAGGCACTTAAAAATCTAACAACCATCCAGGCATTCTTGAAGGTGAAATTTTTAATCTGTTCAGAGTATAAACTTCATGTTTTAATTTCTGATTTTGCCTCTATTCTTTTATTATTCTCCTTTTATAACACACACACACACACACACTCACACAGACACACACGTACATACATACAGTCACACAGACACACACAGAGACACACCCATAGGAAAGAATGACATCTAAAGTGAATTTACAACTTTGTTCCCACATAATCTAATAAACTAGCAATAAAAACACTAACAATTACATCAAGTGTTTCTTGCAAAAAATTTTCTACTCCTTATTTTTAACAATGGGAAAGCTCTCCTGGATATAAGGTTAGCTTTGTTAGATGAACTGCTTACAATTTTGAGGTCATGATTTTGCTAAAATTAGTACAAATTAATCATATTCTGAGAACAACATGATGCTAACAAGTGGTTTTGATAGCTCCAAAAGAGGGTCATTTTAATTCAGTTTTCTTCAAGCATACCTGATATAGCTAACAAGTATTTGTGACAAGTTTTGTTACTGAAAGACCTGTCAATAGAAGACTGTTTCCTAAAGGATTGGCTTACCATTTCAGTTATAGCAGCAGCAGCAGCAACAACAACAACAACAGCAACAACAACATGACTTGTCACGTCTTAAGGTATTTGGTGTGAAATATTCCTAAGACCCAATTTTGTTGGTGTCCCACAACTACATTTCTGTGGGTCAGACCTGTTTTACTTTCCCCCATCTTTGCTGAATGCCATTTATCAAAGGAACATTAGCCAAGCACCACTGAATGCTGTTTTACTCCTCTGAGAAGGTTGAAAAAGAAACTGTCTTGACCCAGTGTCTTCTGAGCTGGAACAGCTACATTAGGTATCAGTGTGTCCTCATTTCAAATGGTAGCTACTGGTGCTGTGACAATCCTCCTCTGCCTGGCTTCTGTTTCAACTGAAACACTTTCAAAAATGAGTTCTTGTTAAACACTTTGTAACACTGGAGAAGGACACATTAAAATCAAAACCTAAAAACCAAAACCTAGGCTGGTGTAATATATTAGAATCACTCAGTGGCCCTGGTAAATTACTGCTGATTCAGGCATTAAAAGAGCAGATACTACGTAGTCTATCACGGTTCTGCAGACTTGAAGTCCAACATCAAAGTCAACTGGGTATTGATTCCTCCTAGATGATTTTAGAATCTGAATCTGTTCTGTGTCTTTTTTCTTAAGTTCTGGAGGTTGCTAACCTTCCCAGCCAGTCTTTATTTTTGTAGCTTCAGCCTTTAAATCCGTGTTCTCCCACCTCATCACCTTTGTGTATTGGTTCTACATTCTACCTTCGTGTAAGGATAGCAGTGCTTTGATATCATGTCCTCCACTATGATCTCATTTTAATTTACAGTATTTTCTCTTTTAGAGAAACACACTGTGTGTGTGTGTGTGTGTGTGTGTGTGTGTGTGTGTATGTGTTTGTGCCCATGTCTATGCCCTGGTGCCCATATTTCTGTATTTGAAGGCCAAAGAAGGATATTATTTTCCTTGAGACAGGGCCTCTCACTGATCCTGGAGTCTGACTAGTAGTCACCAAGCTCTAATGATCCCCGTGTTTTCATTTTCCTCAGTTCTGGGATTACAAGCACAAAGCTACAAGCTGTGCTTTTATAAGGGTGCTGGGGATTCAAACTCAGATCCCCAAGCTTTAACAGCAAGTCCCTCATCCACTGAATGCTCCCCAGGCTCTTGATTTATGTATGGATTACATTTTCAACTTCATTCCCAAAACAATATTTTTGGTTGTTGCAGACAGCAAAGCTGGAAGGACAGAGCCATTTAAGCCTTCAGATATGCCACCAGATACAGAGCTACAGGATTTGGAGTTTGCCCTTGTAGGTTTTGTCTTGCTTTGATCTGGAATTTCTTTATTATGCCTCAATTCCTTTGTTATGGAAAGGTAATAACTACATGACATTTCGTATTGGAAGTATGTAATTTGGCTTTGACTTTTTGAGGGGATTACTGTGGTCTTTGAAACGGGGTTGAGACTATGAAAGACTATGGGGACTTTTGGATCTGGATTGAATGCAATTTGTATTATAATATAGCCAAGAGCCTATAGGGGCCAGAAGGCGGAATGTGGCAGTTTGAATGAGATAACCCTCATTGATCTCAGGCATTTGAATACTTGGTTGGTCCCCATTTAGAGCCCTTTGGGAAAGGCTAGTGGGTATGGCTTGTTAGAGGAGGCAAGCCACTAATTCAGGGTAGAGGTTTCAGAAGCCTCCCACCAGCCAGTTGTACTTGCTCTGCTTCTGGTATGTAGGTTCAAGAAGTGAGCTCTCAGGCATTCCTGCCTCGATGACTTTGTTTGGTCATCATTCTGCTGCTATCTGTAGTAGGAAGCCCAGTTAAACACTTTCTTCATAGTCGCCCTGTTCACATTTTATACCAGGAATAGAGAAGTAACTAATGTGCTGATAGTTTTTAACATATTTTTTGATGGGGAGTAGTAGAAGTTGACAAATTATTGTTAGATTTTGTCTTAAAATTCTTTGACTCTCATTCCTTCTATTTTAACCCCACTTCATCGATCAAATACAAATTTTAATTTTTTTATAATTTCTTTTTTATAGATTTGACTTTTTAAAATCCTCATTAAAATTACTTTAGTTGATGATACAAGTTAAAAAAATCAATAACTGGTTTCAACACTCTTCTTAGATATCCATATAAACATGTTTTATGCATGATATGTAAAATTAACTTCAGTGAGTACATGCTGTATTTCCTTACACAATGTTTTTAATCACTGACTAGACTGAAGTTCAGTTCAAGAAAGAGGTCTTCAACTGGCACTAAGGCCAAGACAATGTTACATTCCGAGGATAAATTTAACTGAGTGATGTTTATCTTGATTAAAAGTATAGGCCACACGGAGACAAAGGCAACTAATCATCTTTCACTAATTTGAAATAAAAACATGGCACCACAAAGCAGATTAGTGGTACCATTTTTTAAACCAGTCCTTCCCAGAGGAATGGTGGTCACTGTGTCTTGTAGTAGGACAAACATCTCTGCCTTAAGCATGGTGTGCAAGCACCTGGGGTGGCTTCACTTTTTCCATTGCCTTTGCAGTTATCGGACTCTTTCATCACTCAGCATGGCCTCATCTTTCATGTTTTAGTAACCCTCTTCTGTGTGATGAAGCTCCACGTTCTTAGACTCACAGATTTTGCTTTTCTATAGGAAATGCCAGTCTTGCTGGCTATGGTGGCCAAACTGTCATCCAATTTCCCTGAATAGTGTCCTGTCATCTCTACGAATGTAGATGCCAGTTGATACATTCTTCCTAAGTAACAAGTAGAGAGATTCTCAAGATATGAGTAACAATTATTGACTATTGGATAAACATTTATGCATCATAATAAACTATTCAAGGAGGTTGTAGGGGTGTTAAGAATATATGAGGGTCATATAAATTTCTTTGTAATTATGATCATTGGCTATAAATATCAGTGTCAAAGTGTTATGAATTCAGGTTTGAACAAGCAGTTGTCACGCAACTATATTTGCATAAATGCTGGTATTGTGCACATTTATGGCAGGCTTTATTCAAGTTTGTGATCTTAGTGGAATCTTATAGTCCTAATGTCAATCTGATAGGTATACATGAAATTCTAAGTTCCTGATTCTATTTATTGTGAAGGTTTGACACAGAGATTCCATTTCACTTCTGACAACTTTCAAAAGATTCAGCTTGTTGTATTGTTAGTGTAAGATTTGAGAATATTTAAGTACCAATTCTAGCATTTAGCGCCAGAGAATTGCTAGGTCCCCCATGGAGGTATTTTGTCCTCGGAAATGAAGACGTGTAGACCATCAGAGCTTATGTAAGGGGAATAGAAAGTAAAACCTTTTCTAGTGGCTCATTAAAGACGTATAGGGAGACAAGCCTCTTCCATTTCCCTTATCTTGGCATTTTAGCTGTGGTAGAAATGGTGTTCTATATGGAAAACAGACTGCCTCCTCAAGGACTTTGTCCAATCTCTCGAAGTACTGTTTGTAGTGTGCCACCGTAACCTAGTCACCTAAAGCCATTCTTCTTTCTCTCAAGCTAGGTGCTTCAGGGTGATAAAAAAACTCAATGCAAATTGTCCATTGCATTCCTTATTTTCTATAAAGCAAGCTTATTGGAAAAAAAATTTGTAAGGGACATCTCAATAGGAACCTGAGAGGTCAAAAGTCTAAAAAAGGGTTAATGGGGTTAAAATGTTCAAGGTTATCTTGGATTTACCACTTTCTTTTGGGGAGAGTACTCTTCTATGGAGGAAAACATTTGGCTTGGCTGTGAAAGATGGTGGCTCACACTGCTTAGTGTCTTTTAAACTCAGATGCATCTCAGGAGTTCTTCACTGAATGAGGAGATAATCAACAGATATGTTTCTGCCCCAAAGTTCTATAGGCCTGAATCAGGGTCCTCCTCAAGGTGCCTTTTCAGCTTTCCTGTCTGTCTTGGTGACTAACTGGATCACAGGGTTAAACTCGCAGAGCCGCTTGCAGGCCAGCTTGTCATTCTCTAAGTGGGCTGGAGTTGCTCATGTAATCACATTCTTTGTGAATGAAAACTTCAGGCAACTACTGTACTTTAGTGAAAAGGTTCATAGGATGAGTAGCTGTACTGGAGTGATGGTGTACATTCATTAATTCTTGTGAAATACTCACAACCATGCACATGTGAACATTTTACAGGGTTGATTGACTGACTCAAACTTCAGTGATGGTGAAGAGTTGGAATGTTGCAGAACCAAATTATCTTGAAGTATTTTAGCTCCCAAATAGTCTCTATGTTTGAACAAATATCCATCTTTGTGACTGCTAGA
Organism: Micromys minutus; assembly: GCF_963924665.1. NCBI lineage: Eukaryota > Metazoa > Chordata > Mammalia > Rodentia > Muridae > Micromys > Micromys minutus. The sequence goes on from NC_137971.1 coordinate 43,732,707, forward strand.
TTCTATCATTTTTGAAATTTACTAATATCAGGTAGCATGTGAGGCCTGTAGCAGACTGCTCTACTTTGCTGTCATATGCAAACGGCATGTTTCATTCAGTGTGTTGACATTCTTTCTTACGTTACTATGAAAATGTCATGCAACATGGAAACTTTCATTGTTTTCTGCCATGTAGGCCAAGGTATCTGACTGATGAGCTTCTGTGAATTCTCCTTTCTGCCTATCTCACCCTGTAGAAGGTCTGTTATCCTGGAAGTTGGAACTTCCGGTTTTTACCTGAGTCTGGGGATTTGAACTCAAGTTCTCACTCCTGCATGACATGTACTTTAACAAAGTGTTCCATTTTTATGCCTTCCTTTCTGGGTTTCTAAGAACAGTGGTTGAAAGTAGGACTCAAGCCTAGATCTGACTCATACATACAAGTTATGTGACCTTAGGTATGCGTCATAGTTTCTTTCATTTTGCAAATCTGTCCTTGGCATGACAGCTCCCTTTAGAAGCTGAGGTTTATGCATTTAAAGTACAAGAAGCAATGAACAGCCAGCCAACTGAGCCCATTCTGCAGCTAAGCCATTGTATCTCTGTGATGGGTTCAACATCACCCTGTGCCCGTCTATTTCTGGTCATCAATCCGAACTCCTTTCACTTGTTCCAGTAGTTTTGACTTCACAGTGTGGTCTTTGCTGTTTCCCTCTGCCTGGAAATGTTCTCTTCTGTGCTCTATGGTTTGGTAATGAAGCCTTTAGTATAAGTCTCACAGATTTTCTATGATAATATGACTGATTAAAAACATTTTATTTACTTTTCTATTGCTATAACAAAATACTGGAAAGCTGGTAATTTATAACATGATTTAGGCTTTTTTACAACATGGTTCTAAAAGCTTGGAAGTCTAAGAACAAGGCAGTGGGATTTGTTGAGCGAGAGCCTTTCCCCAGTATTGATTGAGTACTATTTCACCAGTTCATTGAGACTGTTCAGATATTCTAGGTTTTTTGTTTCTTTGTTTTCTGTGATGACTAACTTCACAGAGAGTCCCCAACTTCTTACCCTATCTACTTACTTACTCAAAGCCTTATCTCCAAATACCACCAACATGTGAATTTAAGCATACAACACATGAAATTTCAGGAGTAAATTCATCTCATAATAGGTCCCTGGTGGTTGTGTTGGAAGCTATGCCTTGTAGACTCACTAGGGCACCCTGCTCCTGCTGTCAGGTTATTTTGGATCCTGGTATCTGTGATGGCATCTTTGAAATTTTCTGAGATTGTATGGCGGTCTAGAACTCTTCTCACAAGACCTGTCCCCATCACTGATGTACCTGGGATCAGACTTGCATTGTACTCCAGTGACCTCCTCTGTCTTTCTCTGCTCCTCCTGACTTTCCTCCCAACATATTCTTATTTAATAAAACACATTCATCCTTAGTCTTTTTTTCTTTTGCCTCTGGTGATACCTTTTTTTTTTTAAATCATTTTCCCTTTCACTTTTTGGAAAGATAAAGGTTAATGCATTTGAACAACTGACAGAACAGAAATGGAGCCTGCAGTTGTAATTCAGTGCTTCTATCCCCTTCTGTTACCAGAGAATAAGGCATATGTCTATCTATCATCTATCTATCTATCTATCTATCTATCTATCTATCTATCTATCTATCTATCATCTATATATTTATCATCTATCTATCTATCTATCTATCATCTATATCTATATCTATAATTTGATTATAGGGCAGACACGTGGCCAGCTCCTGCACTTGATTGTGCTTTGTGCCATATGTCTAAACCATATATTGTTGAGTTGAGTGGATATTAGAGATTTTTAATGAGGGGCTTGGTGTTTGAAGAGCTAAGCAATTTTGATGATTGGAGAATATATGGGATATGTTTGAGGTGATTAAGTCTAAGTAAGATATTAATAAAGTACTGATGGCAATACAAGGTCCTGGTGCCTTGGGAAAAGATGTAGCATATATTGGCTATATGTCACCCCCACTCAGGTCCAGTTCCATTCCTAGTTTACTGTTTAAATGTGTTAGATTTTGTCAAGATATTGACAAATTGAGAGCCGAGGGAACCAAATGGGGCATCCATAATCTCCAAAGAAAACATAGCTATGATTTAAGATGGTCCAGTCTGTCTAGCCCTTGTCATCCCTCATGTTGTGGGAGAAGGGCATAGAGCATCATTTCCTCAACTGAAAGAAGGGCCAGGTCTAAGTGCCAAATGCTCTGATTTCAGCAAATACAGACCTTAGAAAAGAGGGTGGTGATTAATCGGTCTTCATATTAAGCTACATGAGAAGTTACATAAAATCTAACTTCAATGTATCAAGTCAAAAACCACTACTCAGTGCTCAGAAATTGTTCCAGTTTGAAGGGAAGTTAATCTATCTTCTGAAACTATAAGTAACCACCACACCATGACCCCCAAGACACATGCACACACACACACGCACACACACACACACACGCATACACACACAGCTGTATGTGCATGTTGTAAAGAAGTAGGAGGCAGTCAATTGTGTCTTTGGGGCTGTTGTGCTCTCATCTTAGGACTTCTCAAATACAACTAGCTGAGCAGTAACCATTGACTTGGCTCCAAATTACAGAGCGGATGTGTGTCTGCATGTGATGCACAGCCGGGTACAGATGGACAGAGAAATGGAGACTTTTCTGTCTTTGCACATTTCTATTAACCTAAGCTTGTAGAATTTAATCAAAACATAAGGAAGACTGTTGAATGCAAAACCCTGATCAAGGTATACAAACCAGAGGCAACTGAAAGCAGAGAGATGCTTGCTGGTAACTTAGTAACAGAGGAAGAGAAGCTATCCATTTGCAAGGGGTCTGGATTTAGAGCATTTCAAGTCTATGGGAAAGGCACATTTGCCTGCCTTTACTGTCAGGGTGCAGAAAGAAAGAAAAGAGACCGGCAGGGGAGACTGGAGTAAAATTGTCCTTTCTTTTACAACACAATGGCTTGTGTAATTCTGTCACATGCATCTGTTGCTCTCATCTCTTACTAGCTGCTGAAGTGCCCACCAGAACATTCAGGGGAGCCCTTCTCCCTCCCACCCCTGACACCTGCCAGGAAAATGCTGCATTATTCATCAGGAGCTAATGGCAGGTGATGAGATCTTTTCACGCTGTATCCCTCTCGGTGGGTGTTTATCACCCTGTTCACCAGCAGCCCTGCTATTACTGAGGGGCCAGAAGAACCCTACACACTCGCTTGAAAGTAATGGGAAACGTGCCCAGCTTCCTGGACTCCCAAGTGCAGATGAAGGTTATCGCCGGGGCAGATGCGAAGGCCTGGGTGGGAGGAGGGTGGTCACTCCGAACAGCTTAATTTTGGAAATCCATACAAATCATGTCAGAGCCATGGTAATCCATCTTCTTTAGCTTCTAGCCTTTCAGCAGTCATTGCGCTGTAATAATTTCCCCGATTCACCTGTGATCTCTATAAATAACCAGACCGAGGGAGGGAAGCGGAGGAGGAAGAGATGAGTTCAGCCGAGTGTCTGATGAGCGTTCTGGCAAGGAATTCATCTCTGTCTAGTAAGCAAGATGTTATCTTCTCAAAGCCGTGTGGGCGAATGACCTCACACAGGAAGCTAGCAGGAGGACAGTTCTGAGACCCCAGCTCAAGGCTCTGGTGTCATTTAAAACTAGCCTGACAAGTCAGGTAGTGCTGCTATTGATTTATAGAAAAGCTTATGGCAAAAACATTTTAGAGCCAAACCACACCAGCATGTGAGCAACACCTAGGGACAGTCTCCTCTTTAAGTACTGAGCCCCCAGGAGGTCCCCAGATCAGAAGGTTCTTCCCCATGTTTGTCACAAATGTTTCCAATTAATTCTAGCCTTTGTACTTGCTTGTTTCACAGTTTTTCTTGTTGTTGTTTGTTTTGGATTGTTTTGTTTTCCTTTCTGAAGTAAAGATATGTTTGCTACTCAGTTTCAGGGACGTCAGATATAGGGAAAAATACAAGTGGAAAATGTCATTTTGTTCAATCTAAACTGAAGGGAGGTGGGGTTTGGTGTTCCCTATTTACTGTGGCAGATCTCAGTCTCTGGGTGCTGTTTCTGTATCTGTGGTAGAGTGCCTTCTTTCAGACCATAGACAATGCAGTGTGTGAGAGCCCTGGGTGTTCACACCATAGACAATGCAGTGTGTGAGAGCCCTGGGTGTTCACACCATAGAGAATGCATGTGTGAGAACCCTGGGTGTTCATACCATAGACAATGCAGTGTGTGAGAGCCCTGGGTGTTCACACCATAGACAATGCAATGTGTGAGAGCCCTGGGTGTTCACACAATAGAGAATGCAGTGTGTGAGAGCCCTGGGGATCCATACCATAGAGAATGCAGTGTGTGAGAGCCCTGGGTGTTCATACCATAGACAATGTAGTATGTGAGAGCCCTGGGTGTTCATACCATAGACAATGTAGTATGTGAGAGCCCTGGGTGTTCATACCATAGACAATGCAATATGTGAGAGCCCTGGGTGTTCACACCATAGAGAATGCAGTATGTGAAAGCCCTGGGTGTTCACACCATAGACAATGCAGTGTGTGAGAGCCCTGGGTGTTCACACCATAGAGAATGCAGTGTGTGAGAGCCCTGGGGGTTCACACCATAGAGAATACAGTGTGTGAGAGCCCTGGGTATACATTTCTTAAGATGCTAAAGATAGGTTTTAATCCTACATCAACAACTTAGCAGAAGTTGGAATTTATCCTTCTATTATAAATTGCCTTTTCTAATCTATGTGCCTTTCTGTATGCAGGTGCCTATGTGTAATGGCATATGTACGGAAGTCAGAGAATGGTTCACCAGCATTGGGTCTCTTCTACCACATGGGTCCAGGAACCAAAATCAGGACATCAGGCTTGGTAGTGTGCAACATTACTTTCTAAGTTATCTTGTGGGCTAGAATTGAACATATTTGACTTTTGCTTGTATTATTGGTGATATATCATCCAGGGCTACTTTGACAACAAAATAATCGCCATTAAGAGAGTACCTGCCAATTGCTACGTCACTTTCTTTGCTCAAATTCAAAGTAAGTTACTCATATACTCTTTTTGGCTCTTTAGGGAACCTAAGGAGACCTAGTTTGTTTTTTTTTTTTTTTTTGTTTTGTTTTGTTTTGTTTTGTTTTGTGAAAGAGGAAAGCCCAAACATTCTGATAAATGTTTTGAAGTTAGCCTTGGTCACTGGAGAGATGCTTAAACAGCTGATAAACACATCCAGACCATGATGAAGTCTTAGGAAGATCTCTAGGTAGACTGGGCTGAAAAAGTCAATGCCACCAAATTGGATGTTACACAATCCTATTTACATGATATTCTTGAAATGATGGCAAAGGAGGATAGGCGACTGGTGACGAAGGTTAGGGATGGGGGAAGGGAGACAAGAGGTGAGGAGTTATGAAAGGACAACAGGAACAAGTTTCCTGAGGCGGGAGTTCTAGATCTGAATTGTGATGGTGGGTCCAAGAATCAACACCAATGGGAAAATAACAAAGGGTTAAACACAGGCATGTACACACATAGGAAACTGAATTAGTCAGCATGTTTGCTATACCCTATTAGCAGTTTACCTGAGAAATTGTTCTTCATTGTTCTTGATCATCTAGTTCATCATTGGCCTGGTTGACATACATACCTGCCACAAGTTTTCATACATATTTGGACAAGGAGAGTTTCCCACACAAGTATACTTTGAATAATTAAAAATGAGCAACTGGGCAACATCATCATGTTGTAACTGAATATAGCTAATTTGAAGTGTGTTATTTTAATTTTCATCCCAATGCCTTTACTCTAGATGTGGTAGAGCAATGCTAGCAATTCATTTTAATTTGTACTTGGTCAAGCTTCTTTTCTTTTGAGTAGAGGTTGTTTAATCTATATTTCTTCATTAAATATCTCATCACGACTTGCTGGCATCTTTGGCCCTCATGGATAATAGCTCTAGTTTTCAAATGATAAAGGAAGATGACAAGATTGTTTCAAAAGATAAGATAAAGAAGATTTGAATATAAGCCTTTAAGAAACAGGAAAATTAAAAAAAAACCTTCTAGTAGATGGAAATCATCTATTTTTTGTCAGGCAATCCAACTTTTTATAATCTTTACTATTTAAAACAAGGTCTAAGCCTAGAAGAAAAGAGAAATATCCTCAAAACTCTTAATATTCCTTATTAGAATCATCAACATTCTGTGGAAGTACTATATCTCTGAGAGCTCATTATCTGAGAACAGTGTAGAAAATGCTCATAGAATGTTGGCTGTATGCCTTAGCACTTCGTGTGACAGGGAGTAAGTGGTGAGGATGGCTGTAGGGTCCAGATGCTGAGAATTCTGAATTTGACCTCTAAGTTTTTGTTGATTTTGAATTAAACTATTCTTCCTTTCCAGGCTTTAGTGCCCTCAGAGCCACACTGGGTTTGTAAAGTTTGTCACTTTTAGACTGTTTGGGGATTGCATGAAAGAGTCCTTATAAAGCTATTAACTCATCAGCAGTGACAAATGCCCAGAATTAATAATGATACTGAATAAATGAAACTCACCATAATAAATCACTGAGGTTGGTGAAGGTCTCTGAAAACAGTGGCTGTCAGAGAACTGACCAGCACATCAAATTCACACTTGAAAGACACTTCAGTAATATTTCAAAATGCCCATCAGGAACTGACAGAGTTCTGTAGCTGTCCTCTCTCTCCCATCTAAATGAGTATTCAGTGCCAGAGAACTTTCCTGTTGTGTGCTGTCAGCTATACAGTGGGCTGGAGCAGTTTCAGGGCCACCTCCACTTGTACATACTTGAGCAAGTGCTTCCGCATCAAATCGAAGTATGATTATCACATATTCGAGTAGCATACTATTTCTGAGGCTGTGACATCTTTTCGACTACTTTTGACTTAGATAGCTACTCTCTTCCTTCTGTGCTGAAGCAGTCCACGCCTCCAACCTAGTTCTGCCAAATTAATATGTTAGCATTATGAACTTTTTTTAAAACTGTCCCATTATTTTTCCAAAATTTTGCAATACTGCGATCACAAAAGAACTTCTATTTTCTTCTCTGTGGAGAAGCAAATTAATATGTGGTAGCTAACAATGTAAGGAAAGCTGTATGGCAGGATCCACTCTGACAGAGGAGGAGAGTGTGCGTGTGAGATGGAGGGGCGAGCCAGGGAGAGCAGGTTGCACAAAATCTGGAGTGGGTCTGATTTCTTTCCCAGCATTTTCATTAACAATCTTGGTGATATCACAGGATCTCAGTGAGCCTTTGGCTTGTGAGCTTTACAATGTTGAGAATGTAGGCTCACAGGCACATGAATTGGCTTTGAATTCTGGCTTTTCTACTTAGCTGCTTGTGTGGACGAGGTATTTAAAGGTTTTATGCTTCAGATGTAAAATAAAGATATTAATAGGTGAATTGCATAAGATTTTCAAGGGATTAAATGAAGTAACATAGTTAAATATACCTAAATCATCACCCATGTAATAGCACAGCTAAATTAGAACTACTGTCAAGGGTCTGGTTGAGTTGGAGGAAAACAAGGCTCACAGGCAGAGAAAGTGGCTTCTCTCCCTCTGGTACTGTTTCTGCTCACATGGTCTATGGTGCAGCAATGCTCTCTCCAGAGTTTTGCCCATACTTTAACTCTTGGTACCTGGGGATGTGCTGTTTTATGGAAAAGGAGACTTTCCAGTTGTCATCAAAGAATTTTAGAGAAGGGTCTTAGCCTGTTATAGACCCAGTTTAACTACATAAATCCCTAAGAGCAGAGAACCTTTTCTGGTTGGAAGCAGAAGACTCAGCAGAAGGTGGAGTCAGAGACTTTTGAACATAGGAAAGATTCAAACAGCTGCTTGCTGCTGGCACTGAGACACAGTGATCATATCACATAGAAAAGGTTCCCAGTCCTAAATTCCCCCAAAAGGGGGATCCACCAGCAACCGGAGGAAGCTGGGAACCAAATTCTCTGAGCCTCCTTTTAAGAGCCCAGCTTCGGAGCCTGCAGCTTGCTTTACCTTCTCTGTAAAACCAAGATCAAAAAACCCAAGCCCAACTTCTGGCCACTTAGAATTTTAGAGACGTGAATATGTGTTGTTTCAGTCAGCTGTTGCCACAATTTGTTACAGCTGCTACTGAATGTTAACATTTCCTTCCCAATGTGAAGGTTACTGCTATGAAGAATGTTTCACAGGAAAGATGTCACCAGCACAGAGAAGTCTGTATGGAGACTGAGATGCTACAGTGTGTGAAGACTGAGATAAGGAAGCTGAAAGGAATAGTAGTTGTAGGCGAAATTAACAGCTGAAGGCTTCTTCAATTGGCATCACCTTTATCCCTTGTTTTAAAACCAAGAAACAAATGAACGGACGTGCACAAGGTCAAACATCTGGCTGCTGCTTCAAGGATTAAACTAGACCATTAAAATCTCACAGTATGTCTTTCACCTTTGATTTTGGATCATGGTACTGGAACTTTGATGCCATGGTCTGTGGGCAGTGTTGTTAATGGCTTGAAGTGAGCCTGAAACATGGTAGTCAGCTATATGGCAGAAGGAGACAGCTTGCCCATGGCAGGTAGAAAATAAACAAAGAAAATGAAAGGGAGCAACTAGATTCCTCTATCCAGGCCCAGCTCTGTTTCTATCACCTCCCAATAATACCACCTAATTCGGACTCTATTGACAGGCTTCACTTACAGTGAACCCACAGACATCAGAGCCAATCATTTCAGCAAAGCCCTAGCTCCAACAAAACTTTTAGTACATAAACCAGTGAACATTTCAGATTTGAACTGTAAAGAAGTGTTAAAACTGAAGTCTAAGTAGTGAGTGTCTTCCTATTCAACTAGTGACTAGCCTTTTCCTCTTCAAGACCAGTTTCTTGAAAAAATAAAAACCATTTATTTATCTGCAGTGCCGGGGATTGAAGCTGTGGCTTCATGTATGATAGACAAATCTGAGCTATTCCATCAGCCTTAAAAATAATATTTCAGATGTGAACCCACACACGACTATGAATCATGGCTATTACATATGGAAGCCTACCCAGTGTGCCTCTGTTTGTATTGTGTTCTGCTGGTGTATTAGCTAATATAGGCTGAAGTGAAACATCAGAAATTGTACTGAATAAGATGACTGCCAAGAAATTGGCCTGCACCAATTCTTCTCAGTGCAGTCAACATGATGATTTATGTACACCTAGGAGGATGCTGTCCAGAGTTTGAAAACCGTTTGCCAGCAAGCAATGCAAGGAGATAATTCCTCTAGTCAGTCATGTTTAGGTATATTGTCCACGAAATCACTGAACAGACAGGTTGCTACATTGTAGAACATACACCCAAGCTCATATAGGCAAAGAGTGGTTGCCTTTAGAGGCATCTGTGAAATGTATGGCAGCAATGGATAGCAGAAAATATGGCTTTCTTTCTGGATGTTAAAATCCTAGTAGATGACTAAATTATGTAGTAAGTAGGGTATTTTTTTCTTTTGTTGTCTAGTACTGATGTTAAGTGTTAAACTTGAAGAGAGTCCAAGTATCTCTCATGTAAAGAGAGCTATGTAAGCCATGTAGATTAGTCACGTGTCCAGAACTTAAGCAAAAATGACCCATCCTTCTCATGGTGCCATTTCTCCACATCAAGTTGATAAGAACAGCAGTGTATGTTACTACTTACATTGTCACAATAAAGTACCATATACAAAGTGGCTCAAGCAACAGCAGTTTGCTTTCCTATCTTCAATGTGTTATCAGGGTTAGATTCTTTTGAGGATTTTTCTCTTTAATTATAGGTGGATGGCTTTTCTTTCCACCTGTTCTGCGTGTCTTCAAATAAACACCCTCTGCTACCAGTCTGTGTTGTCTGTGTTCTGATTTATTCTTGTAAGAACACAGTCATACCGAATTAATGTTTTTCTAAATGGTGTAAGTTTTAACATAATTTCTTCTTTAAAGAGCATTTCTTAAGATGTAGCCACATTTGAATTTTAGCATATGAGTTTTGGGACTCACAATCACTGGGAAAAGAAAGAAACACAGAGGATTGTAGATTGTCTTCTAAGAGGTGTCACATTTAAACATTTACCATAGAGACAAGTGAAATGAAATTCCCTAAAACGTCAAGAGGAAGAAGGGAGGAAAAGGTAAAAGGTGGATGGAGGGAGGGAGAAAGGGAGGTGTTGATGATGTTTATGACAAGAGATGACTGATAAACAGACAGACAGACAGACTGACAGACTGACTGACTGACTGACTAACTGATGTAATATTTATAAAGATTGGGATGAGATTTTAAAAAGTGTCCATATGTATTGGTAACATCTTATTCTCCCACTAATAGCATAACGTATACAGTCGTATATGGAAGGCAATTCTGAAAAGCCTTGAAATACGTTTCCTGGAGTTGTAACAATGCCCGGGAGCATAGATAATAGTGCCTTATTGTCTAGAAATTCTGAAGGATATGTGAGTCTTTACCAAAATGACTCATAGCAGTAGTATAGATGTGATATGTATGGACTAAATGCCTCAATGACAAAGAAAGAGCCCATTTCTAGTCTGATTTCATGATTTTGAACAGTTCAAAGGGGAAAGATATTCAGTATATATATATATACTGTATATATATACTGTATATATATACTGTATATACTTATAGCCTATATATACTGTATATACTAATAGCCTATATATATACTGTATATACTTATAGCATATATATATATACTGTACACACACACACACACACACACACACACACACACACACATATATATATATATATATATATATATACACACACACACACACACACACACTTATAGCTTAGTTCAGCTATACATAATGAATTAGGGATAGGTTAGGGGTAGGCCAATATATCTAGGTGAAATTTTGACCAAGCTGGGAGAGACCCTTCTCAGTAAGGATAGGCAAATCTCCTTGGTGAAGTTGTTCAAGAATTAGATATCAATCATCTCTAATTTAGTGTTTTCTCCCAATCAGATTCTTCCTTCCAGAAAACAGTTGTTATTTGGGTTGTTATACTTGGAAAGAGGTACTACTGACCAAATCCAGGGATGATGTTCATTATACTAGGGTACACAGGGAATTCCCTGACACCCAGGCTGGCATGTCAACTGCCCTTCTCATGTAACCATTCCCCCATATAAAGTTGATAAGCAAAGCAGTGTATGATAATTTACTAGAAATGTAGATAACAATGGCCTTGTGGCATGAGAATCTTGGTATAGCACCTTGTTACATGAGTTGCATGCATGAACAGCATGTTTATTAAAACAAATACTTTGTAACTGTCCATGCTGGGGAGTATATCAGCCTTTTCCTCAATATGACCAGTATATACATTATATACTTTCCCTGTGCCAGGGATAAGGGAACACCAAATGATAAGATAGCTCTTTAGCTTTAGAATCTTACATTATGATATAGGTATGTTAGATTATGAACATGCTTGCTTCTTACACAGAAAAGGATATCCTGGAAGTATGAATAGGCTATAAATTCTACATACAGTTAATTCCATTAAAATCATGCTTTAGTCTTTATAATTCATTGTATGTTAAGACTCATATTCATAATAACAGTTTAAGACATTAATTATTGTAGAACAAAAAAATCCAGAAATAGGAATACAATATATTATATTGGCTAATTGTAGGAATAAGGTTTTATGAAATTATTTATATGTGTGTGCCTATGTATTGGTTTTATGAGTTCAGGAAGCAAGAAGTTATCAGCTGCCTGATGTGGGTGCTGAATTAATACTTTATTTTTTTCTGCAAGAGCAAAAAGCATTCTTAATCTTTGAGCCATCTTTATAGCCCTATGGATGTGTTTCAAAATTTAATTTTTAAAACCAAAATGTTTTTACAAGTTTAAGATATGTGCTCATTAAAAGATGAATTAAGGAATATTTAATATTGAAAGAAAAACTTACCAGTAATCCATTTTCTAAATGTAAAAGCTGGGACTTATTTCTTGGCGCATTTTCTTGAATGCTTTTTCTATATATACATCTTAGAAATGCATAGTTTATATTGTGCTCTGTTTATCATTTAAGACATCTGTGTTAATGTTCATGTCACTGTTCTAAGGGAATTATAAAATATACGAGCTTACTTTTGAAATGTCAGAGCTTGTAATGAAACACACAACCCCTCCTGTTTGTTTTCCCCTACCCTCTGTTTCATGTTGGGAAGCAATTGTTGTTTTATTAATTACTTTTCTATGGCTATGATAAGACATCATGACCAAAGAACCTTATAAAAAAACAGATGTTTACTTAGGCTTATGGTTTACAAAGGTTTGGGTCCATGATGATGGAACAAAATCATGTTGGCAGAGATAGCTGAGAGCTCACATCTCAACTGCAAGCAAGAAGCAGAGAACACACAGAAAGTGACTTCTCCAGTAACACACCTCCTCTAACAAGGACACACCTTTTAATTCTTCCCATGCAGCTCCACCAGTTGGAAACTGAGTATTCAAACATCTAACTTTATGGAAGCCACTCTCATGCAAGCCACCTTAGCTATAAACATTGATATTTCTAGTGCCTCTTGAGACTATTTCCACAGATGTCAATGTTTTGCTTACCTTACTATACTTCAACTTTTCCCTTGTATTGCTTCCTAATTTATAGTGACTTATAATTTCCTATTGTCATGGTAAGAGGCTTAACTTTCTTTTCATAATTGTATGATTTAGAGATTTGGTCATGACCTTGTCCTGAAGGATGACCATTGATTAGCAATAGTGCCTGTAGCCATTCACATATCGCTCTTTAATAACTCAATATCTATCACCATTTATATATGTATATATATATATATATATATATATATATATATATATATATATATGTTTCACTGGAAATTCAGTTTAAGGTGTTGGATTGTGTTTCTTCTTGGTACATCTATATTATAAACATTTTGACACTTGAGGCTTTACAAAATTTCAAAGTCAAATAGATGTTCTTTATTAGGGATTTTTTTCACATGTTAGCCTAGCTCATGTGCACTGCTCCTACCCTATAGCTTCTATGTATTTTATATTCTTTAAAAATAATTAATGGATTTATTTTCTTTCTTTATACTTTCTTGCCATGGGGTCAACTTCATGGCAAGGTATTTTCCTGTAGTCTCAAGTCTTACATATTCTCCTTCCTCCAATGAAGTCCCTTCTAGAGTACACCAGCTTCTTGCTGTCATCACAAAAAGCTGTTCTTTCACCCACTTATTACTCCTACTTCTGCGGTCACTTCTCTCTTTTGGAATCCTACATCTTCCCATTTGGTTTTTTGATCATTAGCGCATTACTACTGTTCATACTCCTGTTCATTGTTGGTCTTCCCCCTTTCCTCCTTTTCTTCCTCTTTTTCCTCTCCCCTTTCCTCTTCTTTGCCTTTTTGTCTGTAGCACATACTCAAACATTTGCCTCACAAGCACTGTACAGTGCTCACACTGCAAACATTCTGAGGCAGTACACACTAAAACTCACTTTTACTTTGCCTCCATGATGTGGACTGGTGGGCTTAGAAGCACATAGATATTAGAATGTATACTTCTCTTCTAATATTTAGAGTTAAAAACAAGTAATCTGAAGCCAGTCTGATTTGATACCTGTGTTTTTGTCTTGAAACTCTATTTTTATCCACACTTGTAGATGGTGTCTGAAAGTAAGAGTTATTGTCCTGGCCAGAGGTAATGATGTTATTATCTGGCTTATGAGGTAGGAAGCCATGAGACACAAGGTACACTTAGGATCTGTGTGATTTAATTTGGCTGCTTTTGTAACTTGTCTTTCTTTGCTTCTTATTTTCCTGGAAGCCCTAGCTGAAGTTCACAATTCTTCTTTTACAGTTTTTAAAATTACACTTAGTTTGCTTATTGAGTGTGCACTCTCACACATGTTCATGTGGAATTGGTCATCAGGACATCACCTATCCGGATCTTTCACGGGCAAGTATTGAATTAATTCTTTGTCTCCTAGTTATGGTCTGTATTTAAAATTGTATAGTATTTATTTTCAGTCACAGAAGCACCAGAGATAAACTCTGATGCAGGTAAAGTAAGGTAAGTCTTCCCACAGGGTAAAGGGATGCTTTGTTTTGTGTATGAGCATCATGACCAGCATGAACTTTGTATCCTGAGACAAACTGAGAAGAGGGATATGTGGAAATGGTAGCATATAGTTGGGAGCACTGACTTGTTATCTAATCTGATGTTAATGGTGTCTAGTTGTCCAGGTCTAGACTGTTTGTTCAAGTGTGGGTTCCCCTAAAGCCTAGAGAAAGTAGTTTTGAAGGTAGTAAAAATAACATGAATGAGGCCAAACAGAAGAAAGAATGGATGTTATTAGAAGATGCAGAATTATAGTTTTATCCATTATAATTTAACTTTGTGACATAAATACCGATGATGATCCCTTTGTTAAAATGCTTGACACCAGAAGTATTTTGGATTTTTCAAAATCTTGGACTATTTTAAAACACATAATGCTATGGGATAGAAGTGTATTGAGACCTGAAGTTAATTTGTGTTTTATATATAACTTATAAACACTTCCTGACATAATTTTATAAAGAATTTTAAAGAACAAAGCTACATATATAAATATCTCTATTTTCGCATAATAACTCTATGTTGAAAAGTTTTGATGTGGAACATTTAGATTTCAGATATTCAGATTGGGGTGCTCAAACATCAATCACACACTGAGAGGCGGGTTAAAAGCTCTCACTTCTATGACTGGAACAATAATAGCACATATTCACAAGGACATTTTAAGCATGTCTTTTATTGACACCATGAGTCTACCAGGTTCTGAAATATTTATTGGATGAGATTAGACTCATCAGTAATTGTGACTTGGTGGCGGTTTGTGGAAATATGCTCTTGCAGCCCTGAGAACCATGTGGTTCTATTCAGAAAGTTATCAAAAATAATTAAGGTCAAAAGTATCATGGGTTATTATTTTGCCACAGTGCATTAAAATAATATTCGGTGTCTGAAAGCTGCTGGGCCTGATGCAGCACTTTGAAGCCTTCAGGTGCATTAGGCAAGTGGACGCCTATGGGGGTGGCTGTGCCCAGTGAGTGATAGTGCTCAGAATTAGGTGATGGAATTACACAGAACAATTTTAGCTTTCATGGTCTAGAATTATTGGACTATATATAGATGTTTATGGGAACCGAGAGCCTAAGGTAAACTCGTCACATGCAAGAGAGGAATTTTATGTGCAAGCTGTCTGCGGTATTGACCTTTGCCACCTCTGGCTTTTGCCTTTCCTCTCCCTCCCATCTTTAGTAATGTATAAGGTTCCTCCCTGGCATCTCCTCGAATCTCTAAATCTCAAAGGCAATTGTGTACAAAACTTTAAAAAAAATTTTTTTTGCCACTGGGCTCCTGTGATCTTTAGATTTATTATCGATATTTAGAGAGAGCAGCCTAGATCAATGCACAAATCTGGAGGACAAAAACAAGTGGCTGGTGAATTTCAGTTTGCATTTCTGAAACATTTCTGTCTTCCTTCCATGTGTGAGATGGATAATTTCCCCCAGTGCTTCCTGGCTCTCTCCTGTTGAAAAGACATCCATTTCTGACATGTTAAGAGTCTTTTCATGGCAAGAGGAACGCTTTCCTATTCCTGATTCCTCCTTGGAACTCCAGATTGCAAGGCTGCCTTGGTGTTGTTGAGCAAAATTCCCAGGCCTTGGCTCAGTGGGCTACAAGTGGCCACTTGGGCATTCAACGAAGTGACTGATGATACATGGTACTTTTCATGGTGATGCTCTCCAGAGAATGGGCAAAGGTTCCTCACACTGGGCTTAGACTGGCAGAATCTCTGTGAACATCTATTCTCACATGATTCTGACAGCAAAAAAAAAAAAAAAAAAAAAAAAAAAAAATTCTCAAAATGTTTTATGACCCTTGGCACCTTTAAAAGTGCTCCAGTTGTCACTTCTATGGCCCCAAATCAGAATTAGGATAATATCAAGGGGAAAACGGATGGTAACATCACATTAGCCTGTCAAGCAGAGAAATCTAAACTTATAAGGCAGAAACTAAAGGAAAACACATTTAGCTGGAGACATACTGTATGGACAGAGCTGGAAGAGAAATGAGAAAGGAAACATTGGTACTATCCTGATTTTCATAGCTGTTTACAGTTTATTTCATGTACATTTTTTTTTTTTTTGTTACTACAGCTAGGCAGTATGTAGGAGACTATGAGCTCCCCTTTAATGGCATGGTCCCAGGTGGACTTGCACAGGCCTAAATGCTCTAGGAGGCCAACTTCCCTATCACTGCATACTCAGAATCCAGTACACAGCCTGGTTCATAGCTGGCAACTAAATAGAAAGTGGCGTACATAGTGGCTGAGCTGAGCTTAAATGTAGGCCACCACTTTCATCTTGAGAGAAGTGTTGATTGGTTTCCGGGAAAGAAAAAGGTAATTTAGAATCACAGCATTGCTGTAGATGTCACTGTTAACACTTTATTCCAAAGCAATAGGGGGGCGGGTTTCTTCTGGGCTAGGATGCTAAGAAGCAGAGCAGGGGAGCATCAGTGAGGTGAGGGCAGGCCTGGAGATGAGAGTCCATGGAGAGCAAGGCCTGTGCATTGAAGTAACTAGGAGAAAAGAAATCCACATAGGTAGCTCCCAAGTTTATGTAGGGTGACACAGGAGAGAGTAATACTGAGATCACATCTTCTAATGTGAGGACCCTGAGACCTAGGGAGGCATTCTGATGGAAGTCACCTTGACTTACAGTCTGTTTACTCTGTAGCTTTGATTCTTATTCACTGTACAATTCAGTCTCAGTGGAAAATTGCTTTCACCTTACATGAAAATCAGCCAAGTAAAATACAATTTATCACTTCATTTGAGTCACGTCCAGTATCTAGTGGAGGAGTCTGTGTGTGTAGTGCACACATCATTGATGCTGTGCCAGCTGAGAGGGGAGCCTGCAGGAGGGATGCTTGGCCAAATGCAGATGAGGAGGGTGGGTCCAGGTAGGACATGAGCACAGCCTGTTTAGGGGAGAAGGGGTTGCACAATGAGAGGAGTCTAGAGCACTTAGCATGACTAAGTGCACTCTCTGAAAGGGACTAGAAAGTAGATAAGAACCATTTCCAAAGTGGACTTGTGTCCCTTAATAGAGTTTGAATTTGACCCCAAACATTACAAAAGGAGCAGCAGCAACAGCAGCAACAGCACCACCACTACCATTACAACAACAACAGCACTGGTGAAATCTCTGCAAGGGAGTTGCTTTGGATAACCGTATTTCCCCCAAAGAATTCCTTCGAATTTTTTATGTTGTGAAGGGTGTCTTGAAGTTCTTCATGTCATACAAATACGATATTGCAAAGAAACACTCCTAATTAGAAGCATCGGATACACAAGTCCTTTTAAACGAAAAGGGCCAGTGTAGCTGGTGAACATAGCTAGTAATGGGTGCATGAGGGGACTCTGTTCATCTCTCAGGGAAGGGTCTCAAATCCAGTTTTAATCTTTTTGGCTTTATAAGTCCTATAGGACACTTGTTTTGGAAATCCATAGAGTATATTTTTCTACAATGCAGAAGAAGACTGCTTTCTGATCCATGCAAATATCCCTTATTGATTTAAAAATTCAGTTGGACAAAGTAAAAGGAGATATTTAAGATGTGCATGGTGCGTGAAATTACCTCACATTACTAGTAAATGCATGCCTTGTAGCAATTATGTCACTTACGCTCACACTAATTAAGTGTTGATGTGCGAGCAGTAAGTCGCAATGATGTCTTTAACTAATGTACATAAATATTCCCTTTAAACTGTAATTGCACTTTGCCACAATGTAAAAGAAGGCAAGCTCAAATTAGGAATTATGTAGGGCTGTTCTTAAGGAAGTGTTAACGAACTCTGCAAGAGGAGAGCTTGGTCCCTGAGTGCTGTGTTGCTATTCAAATGGGAGAGAGAAGAGAGGAGAGAGGATCTTAGAAATCTAATTTACAAATCTGTCTAGAACATGTAAATGTCCTCTTTCTCAAATTACTGGTGTTGTCAAGGCCTAGGGTATCAACTATGCAGACAGAGTTTTCAGAATTGAAGGGGTTGTTGAAAACATACATTATCCCCTGCAGAGAGACATTGTGCTCTGTTTCTGTCCCAAGGGTTAGCTGCTCTCTGAGACATTAGTGGTGGTGAGCCCTTTTGCTGAAAGCAAGATTTATGAGACTCAACATTAATGTGATTTTATTTTAAACTCTTAAATGCCAAGCCCTGTTTGTTTCCAAGAAAACAAAGGCTGTTAAGAGAGGGACCTGAGGTCTGAGCAGAGTCCACATAGTTTAGAATGGTGTGTCTGGTTTGGAGGCAAGGAGCCAGAGTTGGCTAGATGGGCATCTAAATTCTCCGAGGACACGTTCTTCTCAATCTGAGACTGATGATGGCCTGTCTCTAAAAATAAGTCTACTTCCTTAAAACTATTCCTTCTTCAACCAAAATCAAAAGAAAGAGTAGTCCCCTTATAGAGCTCAGAATAAAGTCTGTTGACTCATGCTAAAAAGCATCAAGGCAGAATATAGATGATATAAAGCAGAAATGGGATAAGAGGGAGGGTAGTGAGGCCCCGTGTGAAGAGGAGAGACAGGGGGTTAGCTTAGAAAGAGAAAAGAGAGACAAGTAATGCTAATGCTGTTTGATAAAGTCTCAGAGATCTTACCATGTTATATTTACCTAAAATCATATACCATACATAGAAGGAAGTTATGCTACTAGGGTAGATGAGAACCACAGACTAAAAACAAACTTCAATTCCATGTATGAGAAACCTCCGTTTAAACATTGCTCAGGAGAGTCCAAATGACTCCCAAAAACAACATTGACTGCGGGTGCTGCCTTTAGTTGCCTCTCAGAGACTGAAGGAACTGCATGCTTATGACACAGGACTCAGATTGCTCAAGCTGCTTCTAATCGTCTAGACCAGAAAGTCTATGCAAGCAGCCAGGATAAGGGAATTAATAGCCTTATTCTGTTATGACCCTTATGACACACAACATTGAACATGACAAGAGATCCATAAGAGTACACTAGCATCACACACATGCTAATGGTAACCACCAGCTGTATAATTGGACTTAAAATCCACTCAGTAGAAAGGAAACCATACCTGATACTAGAAATTTAACTACTGGGACCCTGCTATTGCCACTTGGTAAACCAGCATTCTAAATATTATCCTTACACTCACAGAGAAGTTGTTACAGCGAATAGAGACCATCACAGAAAACTAGAACTGGACAAAACAAAGAGATCAGTGGGCCATAGGGATCCCTGCCCCAGTGGATACATCTACATTACAGTGCCTGCATCTATGGAGAACATCATGGAATAGGGAACAGAAGGATTATAAGAACCATAAAACCAGAGTCTGCTCTAAAACAGTCTGTCCTAGCAATGGATGCCAAAACAATATTTCTATCAATAGACATACTAATATGAAAGGGGTAAAAGCTCACCAAGTCACACTCCTAGACTAGAAGTTACAGGAAACTAATTACTGCTGTGAGAAAGAGAGTTAGCCTCCCCCAGGGATGAGATCCTTAACTGGCTATCCAATACAAAGTGGTCAGCCCTGAAACCATGTACACACAAACACAAAAGTAGAGTCTGCAGGTTGTGTTTACGTATTTTTTATGTGTGAGCACATGCACATGCACATGCACATGCACATGCACGCACACACACACACACACACACACACACACACACACACACACACCCCACACACATACACACGTGCACGTACACACAAACACCCATTTTTTCACTTTAGAAAGCATAAAATTGCTGGTGGGAAACTATACTGGAAGGCCACTTAAAAGCCCTGCAACTGATGTTAAATGTCAGAGATCTCAGATTCTCTTGAGCAATCCGACACATAGACAATCCCTTCTGGGGTTGTTTATATCTTAGGTACTAGGATGGCTTGAATGCATGTTCCCTCTTAAACTTACACTGACATGTAATCACAATGATGTTCAAAGGTGGGACTATGTCGAGGTAAGTGGGTCATATGTGGCTTTCTCTTTAATGAGGGATGAACACCATCATTAGACGCTGGCTTTACTACCCAGTCTTCTTTTCCTTAACCCTTCTTTATCCCCTCCTTCGTGGTATTTTTAACTAAGTCACAACATAATGAGGAGACACTCCCTAGATGCGAGCACTTTGATGTTGGAAATCTCAGCTTGAAAACTGTGGATCAGTACATTCCGGCTGTCTAAGAATTACCCATTCTGCACTGCACTACTACTTCAGCACCAAATGGGCTAAAGACACATGCAATTCCTGTTTATTTAAAGCTATCTTCAAACAAAGCTTATAATTTTTAATTGAACTATTTGGATCCTCATTAAATAAAAAGAAAGAAAATGATAAAATAGAAACTAAAGTCTTTACAGAGCTTTAATGGAGGCAGGATAGAAAATGTGGAATGGCTTAAAAACATTGGTAGTTCATGTTTTTGGTTTGGGTTTTGTTTTTGTTTTTCTTTATTTTGTTTTGTTTTGTATTTCTATCTTTGAGAAAACCACATTAACTTGAGCTTGTGTGTTTTCCAGCCTCCCCAACAGTGAGATCATGAATGGCAGTCAAGGGATATTTTCAGTTTCTTGGCATTCTATTTACACAGGACATAACAGACCACATAAATTGGAAAGTGGCAGGAAAATGTTATTCAAAAATTAGATGGTATAGATTAGACATAAGCTAGAAAGATTGAAGGTGGATTCTTAAAGGACCCTGTCGTTGTTTGTGGCTGCCTTTTGCAGCGTTCAAGAGAAGAAGGACTTTGATTATTACAGACATATCTTGGGTATTGCTGCATTTTGATGGATAACTATTTCTTTGCTGTTTATCTCACTTTCCAAAATGCATCCTATTTTAGTCGTTTGAACCATTGCTGTAAGTAAATAGGAGATTCCTCCTAGACATTCATTTGGAGACAGTTTTGTCTTATTGTACATGCACCCAAACCTAACTTTGGCTATAGTTCTTCTCCCATCTTTAGCCCCAGACAGAGTAAAAATGAATAGAATATGTTTAAGTTTGGTGGTTGTTAAGGTGAAGAGTAATTTATTACACTGTTCACAGAAGAATGTAATTATAGTCCAACACCTGTTGGTGTCCTAGGTTACTCATTGTTTGGAAGGCGTGTGTGTGTGTGTGTGTGTGTGTGTGTGTGTGTGTGTGTGTGTGTGAGTGAGTGTTGAAGGTAAGAGTATCAGGACACAAAGTGTATTATTTGAAGAGGTGTGTGTGCACATCCCCAAACAAGTGAAGTTCTAGTTCACTAACCTGTTCCCTATGCTTACCTTCCTCAGACTATGTTAATACCAATCATTACAAGATGTAGCAATCAATGAGAGAGATTTCTGAATTCGTTCTTCAAAAACAAGTTACAATGGAAATGCAGAATCTTTTTTAAAAATGCTTTATGTAGTGTAGCATGTAATTGGGTTGGGTGAGAGGGTCTCACCATGCAATACAGACTACCTTGTAGCTTACTGTATGGTTCAGGTAGCTTTGACTCAATCCTCCTGCCTCAGCCTTCTGGATATTTAAGTTATAAATATGTGCCATCGTGCCTAACTTGAAGTACAGCCTCTGGAAGATTTTTTTTTTTATGTTGGGTTTGAGATTTATTGAGTTAAATTTAAATGATGGAGTGGTCCAACTCTTTGGGAGTGAATCAAAACCACGGACTTGATGGTTGATCTAAGGAATAGTTTATAACACAGGTATCCCATTCTTCTAACAAAATTAGTGCTTATGTTCTCTCAAAGGGTTTTTCTGTTCACCCTCTATAAAGGAACTCCTCTTTTCATCTCGTCTATAATATTCATTGGAGACTTCTCTCACATAAGAAGCCTAAGGCAACCCTTTCTGTACCCTGGTCCAGATATGAAATTCAGCACATAAAATAATTTGTGCCCTTACTATGTGTAAGGCTTTATTTTCAAGTGGCTTGAAATCTGGTAGGAGAGTTAGCACTGAACAAATGTAAGGGTCAAAACAAATGTTAAAACCTACCAGAGCATATGGGGACATGATAGAGATATAGCCAAGTTGTCCTTGTAACTTCACAGCCTCTCCCTTAAGCTAAGTCCTAAAAGGTGGGCTGTGATCTGTGAGGCCATGAGCCGGGTAAAAAGATTCAAAGCAGAGGAAAAACCAGAAGTGTTTAACAGGGTCCCCAGGGTACTATAAGCAATTCAGGGAGAAGTGTGGAGTGACGATTCTCTCTCCTTCTTCCACCCTTCAATCTCTCTCTGGCTCTTTTGGTGCTTGCTGTGCACTGAAGTCAGGATGACAGATGGGGCCTTAGAGAGTACAGTTCAACTTGACAGAAGACTCAGCATTTTAAACACAATAACTCTGCTGCAGGTAGGGTAAGGAAGATTTAAATTGTTAAAAGGTATTTAACCTTTACACCACTATGCAGGAAGGCTACCTACCTCTCTCCATAGAAAGGTAAACATCTATAACTTCTAAGTCTCAGCCAACCCATAAGAAGGAATTAAATGCTAATAGACTCTCTTGTGATTCAGGGATAAACCCAGTGGTAGAGTTTTTCATTTGTGTATACTATTGATTCTATTGAAGAGAGACAAGAGAAAATACAAGCTAAGGATAGTTAGATGGTGAGATAAGTCCTACACAATAAACACAGTATATTGGCTCATATAGTAACCCAAATATTTATAATTTTCTCATGAGTTTTTAATCCAAGTAATTGCTTGACCACTTACTTACATATCAATTGAATTAACCCTAGTCTGACTTTAATAGCTGCTGGAAGAGCAGAACCACAAGCTTCCCTTTGCAGAGTCAGGGGAGAAGACTGCATGTCGTCCTGTTTTTTGTGGAAGTCTAGGCATTCAATAGGTGTTCGGACATCTTAGATTGTTTGCCTACATCTGAAGCAATTCTTGAGGCCGAGATCATGCAATGGGTTATATTTACTAGAAAGGGTCACTCATCCTTCTTGGCATTTACAGCAGCTAGAGGGATGTTCTGATCTTGCTTGGCTTAGATCAACCTAAGGCTCCTACAGTTATTTTCCAGTAGAAAAAAAAAAGAAAAAAAGAAAGAAAGAGAAAAAGATTAAAGTCAACTTAATTTTAGAAATTAGATTCTTCTTAAAGACTAAAGAAGTCAGGGTTGTTGAAGGGCCCATCTCTCTTTTTCCTGAAGACAGAAAACTAAGAATTACATCCAAGCAATTCCTTGCATTGCTTCTAGACTATTTCAGCTTGACTCAGGTGGCTGTAACATTAAAGACAATATCATCCCATCTTGCAGTCTGTGCCTAGAATTAACAATGAACAATAGATGAGAAAAGGGGTACCTGTTAAGGAATTTAGCAAGTAGCTTGAAGAATTTGGAGTATTCTTAAAAGAATTTTGAATTTTGTTTTAGAGGCCATGTTTCTTTGCTTGTTTTAAATAAAGTTTGTAGTTTGCAACAATTACCTGTATAATGAATTAATCAGAGAGAAAAGAGAGGTTTGAATTATTTGACATAAGGAAAAACATTTTCAATGGTAATGGAGATAGGGACTTGTGTGTAAAATTTTAAGCAAGTATCTAAGGATGTCAGAAGCCAGTGATGTGAAGGGTAGCGCATATTGCTGAGAGTGGAGCCCTACAGAATGTTTGGCTATGAGGGTAATGGAGCTAGGGAACCTATTTTTGAGGTGAAAGTAGTAACTACATAGTATTCATTTCTTAATATAATATTTTGATGTAATACTGGAGACATGATGTCTATGTAAACTTTTTTTTTTTTTTTTTTTTTGCTATGGTAAAAGTCAAGAGAGCTGGGCTACAGAGTATAGAAAGAATGATGTGAAGTGGTCTTATTTCTGTCCATCTGCTGAATTTCTAGCCACCAGTGGTCAATAGAACAATAATGGTCTTGTTTATTCTTTCCTTCTTAGAGGAAGAGAGTCTGAATAATATTCACTTTTGCTATGTTGCTCATTTTAGCACAGGTACTGGTTATTGGTAGAGTTTAATATCTGAAAAATAGGGACATACATTGCTTTCATTATTGAAAACTTCTAACACTCCCATTTCACTTGAGTTTGGAAGAACTCTGTATATTTGAAAACACAAAGGTTAATGATGGTGGGGACACTTTCTTCTTTTCTTTATTAGTTTTGAGCACAACATGGTAGATGGAAATGAAATAACAATTTAAAGCTGAATTGGATTTGAAAGTTTCTTCACCAAGGAAAGAATGTTAATTTGGTGGATATTGTCTATATAGACTAAGATAGGCTATAAATTAAATGAGTTTGTTAATCCCAATTTTGAGGATGGTATGGTAGCTCTTCTATATTTAGGCATGATGCATGATATAACCATACACTCCTTTTTATGGTTCTTAACTGTATGGACAGTTGCAGTACTGTTTGATTGGACAAAGGTCTCTCCTTATTGTATAACACAAGGCAGAAATGTTTGGCTGATCAAGAGTCATTTGGAAAAGCTGGGCATGACTAATTCACCAATGTTCTTGGCTTCACCACTGTATAAGTGGTAAACACAAGGATATGAGTTGGGTGCCTAGAGTACATTTATTGGATTTTTGTTGTTGTTGTTGTTTTGTAAGTTCTAATATGATGAGGAAAGTGACTGAAGTTTGTTGTTACTACTAAGTCTGCTTTCTGCTCTAGGGATTTTGGGCTGAAGAAGTATGGGAGTCCCTGAAGTGTTGCATAGGGAAGTTAACTCCACAAAGATATAAGAACAAAACACTGGTATAAATTGACTTTGTCAATCTGGATCAGACTCCAGGGAGTCTAATAGCAGGCCTTTTATTCTCAATGTATTTAAGCCTAGAATAAAGATTTCTGTGTTATATAATCCCTGGTGCACATGGAAGCATAGTCAAATTGATGTGCAACTCAGGGAATATGTCATTTTTTCCAGGAAGATGGGTTCTAGAGATAGGCTACCAGTACTAGCTTAAGGGCTTAAGAGTTTGGCCTGGTTTTGGTTATGTGGATAGTTTAGAGGTCATTTGAGCTTTGATCCATCTCTGATCATAGTTGTGAGAGTTTGGGGGAGGCTATGTCTCTAAAAGTCATTTATTTTAGTATCTACCTTCCATCCTAGTCATAGGAGCTTGATATGCCTTGGGCTATTAGACAACACAGATCACTGGTCTGTTTGTTAATCACTTCTAATTCTTCATTTTCTGGAGGGAAAAACAAATTTTACATCTTTCCTACTGGAAAGACAACCCTTTGTGCTTAACATTCCTGATTTCTTTGGATATTTCTGGCCTCAAGGACCTTCATTCTATGCTCTCAACAAGGGTGGCTCAACAAACTTCAAGTTCTCAAACCCTTACATATGGAATGACAATATAATCCTTCCCTGACTCACCAGGAATGTTTTCACTTCTCTTCAGCTCCAGTTAAGATGGACAGGGCCATATGTCTCTCCTCTGCCTGGCTCTGACTTCCTTTTCTACTTCATTCTTTCTCTTTTTATCTATTATCATTCTATGCTTTTTCTTTACACTGTGGACTTAGATTCCTTAGTGTAATCAAAGCTCTGGGAGGTACACTGCCGTATTCTCTTCATATTTGCTTGCTATAGCTTTCTGCCCAATGTTCTTGATGTGTACTTATTTTTATTACTTGCAGGTCTTTAGAAACATTTCCTTGTTCTTCTCAAAACACATTGGATGAAGCACATGCTTGCTAGGAGAAGGTAGGTGTAGGACTTCTAGATATTTGAGTTTTTCTCTTCTCCCCAGATTCTGGGAAATCAATAGTGTTGGGAATGACACCCACCATCACCCCCAAGGGGTTAGCCAAACTGCCTGCTTGTATGCCTAGACATAGGAAAACAACACACCCTGTTTTGTGTTTTGGATTGGCCTAGTCACAGATGATGACTCATATCCTTGTTCCTATTTACATTGTTCTGGAGGTCCTGGGTTTGACCCTGGGGGTGGTTGTATACACTGAGCCATACTGCTTTGTACCATATATTTTGTGCTGGATTCAGAGAGTAAACAGCATTCTCCTAACATGAATGACCCGAGTTGTGTCTTTCTTTAAATCCTCAGGCCTTCACCTGACTTGGAATAGCTTTTGATGATGCAGGCGATATCAAATAGTTTTGACTTTATGGATGGAGCAACTGAGTCACAAAGAATTTAAAACAATTTTCTAAGGTAATGAAACAGATAACCCAGAGTTGGAAACAGAACCAAGACAGTTTTCCCTAAAAACTATGGTGATCATGTTACACAGAAAATGGTGGGTAGCCATCTGCTTCTCTCTTTCCCTTGAGCTAATCTAGGTTAGAAACGTTTATTAACACTTTACTGAAAGCCTAAGGATTACAGGGATAAGAAAGCAAAATCTTAAGTTAAAAACCTGCTAGAATTTAAAAAAGAACAATCAAAGAAACTAGGAAGATAAAGTTTGTAGATATGTCTTCTCAGATATTTTTCATGTGATTCCTGCTTTCTTTCTTCCCCATTTGCACTTACACAGCAGTCTGGCCGATTTGATTTTCAGTGTTCTACCCTTCTTTGAGGATTCATATTCTACTTTTTCCTCTCTTTCTCTACTCTCAGTCACCGTGCCTTTTTTGGTTATTTATCACCGAAAAAAAAAAAAAAGCTATTCTCAACTATAGTAGATTAAAATAACATTTTGTCCTTTCTCATACCATTTCAAAAGTTAGAATTTTGGATTAATTTTATTTAAGTAAACATTTGTGGGTCTTTGTGTTTGCCACAAGGGTGCAGATGCCCAACTGGGACTATAAAAGGGTGCCAGATCACTTGAAGATAAAGTTGCGGGCAATGGCAAGCTGCCTGTGGTGGGTGCTGGGATATGAACTCAGGTCTCCTAGATGGTAAGCAAATTACTCTTACCCATCTAGCCTCCTCTCATGCCCAACAGTTAGAATTTTGAACAGTGCCATGCTTCAGCCTTTCTATGTTTCAGTATTGCATGGTAACACTGAATTGAAGTTTGAGTTAATGTTGCTGGAAGTTCTTGTGGCAAGGCTGAGTTCTGCCCTGCCACTACTCCTGGCCTCCTTAAAAGGGCAGTTAGCCTTTTTCATAGTGTCCTATGTCTTGTTATTATTGAATATTTTTTACATAACACACCTTTGCTCTTTTTCATTTTATTTTATTTTTTAACAACTTTATTGTAAAAAACAAAGATAAATGTACAAATTTTAAGGATTTTTGCATAAAAGTATAAGAATACATTTTTGTCAACGTTTGGCATTTTTTTCAAAGGTTTGATAGTATGCATTAAGGTCTTACTAGTTACAATGAGCATAAAGTACATGTAAAACAGGATGTAACCCGGAATTAGTCAACATTTACTTGGTGTGTAAGGATTGAGGATAATGATTTTTTTTCTTTTCTTTCTTTTCTTTCTTTCTTTCTTTTCTTTTTTTCTTGAGCTTCACACAGTCTGTGAGTTGTTTCTGGAGTGTTCAGTGCTTTCTGGGGTTAGTATCCCCTTATCAGTGACTGCATATTATGTCTGTTCTTTTGTGACTGGGTTATCTCACTCAGGATGATATTCTCTAGATGCATCCATTTTCTTAAGAATTTCGTTAAGTCATTGTTTCTCATAGCTGAGTAGTACTCCATTGTGTAAATGTACCACAATTTTTGTATCCATTCATCTACTGAAGGACATCTGGGTTCTTTCCAGTTTCTGGCTATTATAAATAGAGCTGCTATGAACATTGTGGTGCATGTATCTTTGTTGTATATTGGAGTGTCTCTGGGGTATATGCCCAGAAGTGGAATAGCTGGATCTTCAGGTAGTACTATGTCCAGTTTTCTGAGGAATCGCCAGACTGATTTCCAGAGTGGTAGTATCAGTTTACAACCCCACCAACAGTGGAGAAGTGTTCCTCTTTCTCCGCAGCCTTGCCAGCATCTACTCTCATCTGAGTTTTGGATCTTGGACAATCTGACTGTTGTGAGGTGGAATCTCAGGGTTGTTTTGATTTGCATTTCCCTGATGGCTAAGAATGTCGAGCACTTCCTCAGATATTTCTCAGCCATTCCATATTCCTCAGCTGAGAACGTTTTGTTTAGCTCTGTACCCCATTTTTAAATAGGGTTATTTGATTCTCTGGTGTCTAGGTTTTTGAGTTCTTTGTATACCTTGGATATTAGGCCTCTATCTGATGTGGAGTTGGTAAAGATCTTTCCCATTCTGTTGGCTGCCGTTTTGTTTTCTTGACAATGTCCTTAGCCTTACAGAAACTTTGCAATCTCATTAAGTCCCATTTGTTAATCTTTGACCTTAGAGGTTGAGCCAGTGATGTTTTGTTCAGAAAATTTTCTCCTGTGCCTGTGTGTTCTAAGGTTTTCCCTACTTTCTCATCTAATAGTTTCAGTGTATCTGGTTTAATGTGGAGATCTTTAATCCACTTACACTTGAGCTTTGTACAAAGAGATAAGAAAGGGTCTATTTTTATTCTTTTGCATGCTGAGTGCCAGTTGGACCAACACCATTTGTTGAATAGGCTGTCTTTTTTCCATTGAATGTTTACAATTCCTTTGTCAAAAATCAGGTGACCATATACGTGAAGGCTTATTTCTGGATCTTGTATTCTATTTCATTGATCCACCTGCCTATCTCTGTGCCAGTACCATGCAGTTTTCAGCACATTGCTTGTAATATAGCTTGAGGTCAGGGATAGTGATTCCCGCAGATGTTTTCTTGTGGTTGAGGATGGATTTCGCTATTCTAGGTCTTTTGTTATTCCATATGGAATTGCATATTGATCTTTCCAATTCCATGAAGAACTTGGTTGGAATTTTGATGGGGATTACATAGAATCTGTAGATCGCTTTTGGTAGGATGGCCATTTTTAAAATGTTGATCTTTCCAATCCATGAGCATTGGAGATCTTTTCATTTTCTGAGATCATCCTCAATTTCCTTCTTTAGAGGTTTGAAGTTCTTGTCATACAGGTCCTTCACTTGCTTAGTTAGAGTCACACCAAGGTAATCCCGCTAAAATCAGGGACCTGACAAGGCTGTCCACTCTCCCCCTACCTATTCAACATAGTACTGGAAGTCCTGGCTGGAGCAATTAGACAGCAAAAGGAGATCAACTGGATACAAATCGGAAAGAAAGAGATAAAAACATCACTCTTTGCCGAAGACATGATAGTGTACTTGAGTGACCCCAAAAATTCCACCAGAGAACTCCTACACCTGATAAACAAGTTCAGCAAAGTGGCTGGATACAAAATTGACTCAAACAAATCAGTAGCCTTCCTATACTCAAAGGACAAACATGTGGAGAAAGAAATTAGGGAAAAGGTACCCTTCACAATCATCACAAAAACCATGAAATGCCTTGGTGTAGCTCTTTTTTATTAAGAAATCATTTTTCATTTAAATTTAAGACTTTGATTCTATTTCCTTTCTTCTCCAACTAGTCTCAATCTTCCTTACTGATCTACCCATCCAACAGCATGTTTGTTTTGTCTCTCTCTCTCTCAAAAGGAAGAAAGAAAGAAAGAAAGAAAGAAAGAAAGAAAGAAAACAAAACAATTCCAGTAAGACAAAAAAAAAATTCAAGGCACACACAAAACCATGGGAGTCCATTTTGGGTTGATCAACTACTCGAGCCATGGGTCCTTCACTAGAGTATGTCTCCTACCTCCTCTTCTGTAATTCTACTAAAAATAGACTTTTCCCTCATATAATAGATCCTAATTTTGCTTTCCCTCTTCCCAGTTTGTCTATATCTTATCTCCCATTTAGATTTACCCCATTTCTGTCTCATTAGAGAACAGGATTCTAAGGACTAATAATAAAATGAAGTATAATAAAACAAAAGAAAATCTACACCATTGATATAGGACAATAAAGACATACAGAAGAAGTAAAAGAGAACAAAAAGAAGGTACAACAAACAGGTATAGATGCAAAGACATACTTGCTTGTGCACTCAGGAATCCCATAAAAACACAACATTGACAACTCCAATAAGCAAAGACCATGTATGACAAAAGCAGAAAATATATATTAAAAATAAAATAAAAATAGAAACATAAAGATAAAAATTAAAGCCCTGATAAGACATTAGGAGACAAGGAATATCCAACAATGTCACTGAGTTCATTTACTCTTGGCCATCTCCTGCTAGATATGGGGCCTATCCTGAAGAGCAATTTGTTTCCCTAATAGACTCCCTTGGAGAAAACTAACTTTTTATTTGAAAGTAGTTATTAATTGAAGATAGCTTCTGGGTTAGGGATAGAGGCATGCACCTACTTCTCCTTTTAGCTCTAGAAATTTATCTGTTGCAGACCCATGTAGGTCCTTGTGCATGCTGCCTCGGTCTCAGTGTGTTCATTAGTGCATCAATCCTGTTGATGAAGAGGGCCTTGTTTCCTTGCTGTCCTTCGCTGACTCTCACAGCCTTGCCATCTCCTCCTATGTAGGGTTCCCTGAGCTCTTAGGAGATGAATTTTAAAAAGACAGATGTTAATTTTGGGATGAGCAGTCCAAAATCTCTCTCTTTGCGTAATGTCTGACTGGGGGTCTCTGCACTTGTTCTTATCTCCTTCAGAAAAAAGCTTCTCTGTTCCATCTCATGGAGTCAGTTTTCAATCCAAACAGATATTGGCTGGTTGCAACTAGAAGCTTTGTATCACAATTGCACTATATCTTGCAGGTAGGACAGCACTGTAGGTCAATGGTATTGTGGCTGGGTTGATGTTTACCTTTAATCTTTGATAATGTGCCAAGTGCCTTCCTTTACAAAAGAATCTATAATGCAAAGGTAAAGTCTTTGTGTACACCAACTTGACTATTCCATGTTCAGTGAGTTGTATTGGTGCTGTCCTCAGGAATGGGGCCTTGTTATAGAGCAACCTATAGTCTGGGTTGTTTTGAGGTTCCCAAAGAACCCCTCTGGCCAACAGCTCAGTCAGGAGTAACTCATTCTCAATACTGGAAGCTTCATTTGGTTATAAGAGAGGTCTAGTTCATGCTCTGTCTCCTCTATTTATTTAGTGCATTTTGATCACCTCCATATGTGTATACATCTTAGGCGGCTTCTACTGCATTAGTTTTTTATATTTCACTTCAAATAGCCTTTGATTTTTGTTGCCTGTTCCCTATTCCCTCTTCCCTTTTACTCCCTTTCTACTCATTTACCTCTCCTGTTCCAGTCCCCCTACCTTATGTTCATTATAGCTATCTCTTCTACTTCTGCTTCTTAATGAGATCTATTCTTCCCTCCAAGTTCCTTATTTAAACCTAACCTCTGTTAAGCTATGGCTTATAGTTTGAGTATCAATTTTACCGTATTTGTCTTTAGGGTCTAAGCTGCCTCATTTAGAATAATTTTTTTTCCTAGTTTCATCAATTTACCAGTGAATTTCATAATTTCATTTTTTAATTGCAGAGAAAAAGATTCTTATAAATATATGTGTAAGTGTATCATATTCCCTTTTTTATTCACCTCTTGATGCACATCTAGATTGTTTCCAGTTCCTAGCTATTGTGAATAGAGCAGCAATGAACATGGTTGACCAAGTGTCTCTGTGATAGGATGAAACATCCCTTGGGTATATACCAAAAAGTGGTATAGCTGGATCTTGAGATAGATCAAGTCACATCTTCTCAAGTAACCACCACACAGATTTCTACAGTGGCTGCTCTTTTAGTTTTTGAGACCCCAAGTAACTCTTGTTCAATGGAAACTTGGAAATAGATCTTCCTAAAGATCCAGCAATACCACTCTTGTGAGTGTACCCAAAAAGATGCTCCACCATGCCAGAGAGGACACATATTTCATTATGTTCATAGAAGCCCTGTTTGTGATAGCTAGAAGCTAGAAACAACCTAGATGTCCCACAACAGAAGAATGAATACAGAAAATGTAGTTCATTTACACAATGGAATACTATTTAGCTATTAAAAATGAGACATCATGAGTTTTGCAGGCAAATATATGGAAATGGAAAATATCCTGAGGGAAAGAACTCAGACCCAATAGGACATGCATGGTATGTACTCATTAATATGTAGGTATTAGCAAAAAAAAAAAAAAAAAAAAAAATCACAGAATACCCAAGATACAGTCCACAGAACTCAAAAAGTTTAACAGGCTGAAAGGCCCAAGTGAGGATGCCTCAATCCCACTTGGGAGAGAGAAGAAATCAATCACAAGGGGTGATGGAGGTAGGGTAGAGAAGAACATGATCTGGTATTGGGTAAGGGAAAAGACTGAAGCCATGAGAGCCAGCAGAAATAATGGAAACAGGCAACCTCAGGAGGTAGGAGGTTGGGTGTAACCTCCAGAATGTACCAGAGACCTGAGAGGTGAGAGACCTTCAGAACTCAAAGAGCGGGGAGGGTAGATAAAATGTCCTACAGTGGGGACAGGGAACATGTAGAGCCCACCTCCAGTAAAAAGATAGCATCAAGTGAGTGATGGGGTTGCCTTCCCACAGTCAAAACTCTGACCCATAAATGTTGCTGTCTGAAAAAACTGCAGGGATGGAAAGGGAAAAGAGCCTGAGGACAAAAAGTTCTAGCGACAGGTCCAAAGGAGGATCCAGCTCAAGGGGAGGCCCCAAGTCTGGCACGATTACTGAGGCTATGGTACAATCACAAAAAGGGACCTGTCATAACTGCCTCCCAAAATACCAAACAAATAGCTAAGTCAGATGCAGATACTTGCACCCAACCAATCAACAGAAGCTGCTGACCCCTGTAGTTGAATTAGGGAAAAGCTGGAGAAAGCTAAGGAGGAGGGCGACCCTGTAAGAGAACCGGCAGTCTTAATTAACGTGGACTCACTTGAGATCTCTTAGACACTGGATCACTAATTAGGCAGCATATGCCAACTGAGATGATGCCCCCAACACACACAGCAGAGGACTACCAGGTCAGGA
The DNA here is from genome assembly GCF_963924665.1 of Micromys minutus. Classification (NCBI taxonomy): domain Eukaryota; kingdom Metazoa; phylum Chordata; class Mammalia; order Rodentia; family Muridae; genus Micromys; species Micromys minutus. Next base: position 43,765,743 of record NC_137971.1, read on the forward strand.
TTTAGTCAGAGAAGATGCACCTAAACCTCAAGAGTTTAGAGGTCTGGCAGGGTGGATGGGATAGGGGATATCCTCATGGAGATGAGGCAGGGGGTTGGATGGAGACAGGGAGGGGGCAAGGAGGAAGTATGGGATATGGAAGAGTTGGAGGGTGGACCAGGAGAAGAATAAAATCTGGAGTGTCAACATAAAAAGAAAATTTAAAAAATGAAACTTGAAATTGCTAGTTTCATAAATCCTGGAAAGTGACTGACACCAATTCTGCTATATACTATTAATTAATGTGGTCACAATGCCTGCTCACATTCAGAAGGAAGGCTTACTGACACCAAACAGTGGCAACCTTCTGCTATGGCAAAGGTGGGCATTGGGGGATACAATACAGAGTCACAGACAAGCACCTTGGGCTATACCTCACAGGGGGATCTTGTATCCCAGTGATGTATCAGGCGAATCCACAAAATGTGAAAATGCCCAGCCCAGAGTTGTGGGCTGTTGGCAGAGCTGTGAGGCAAAAAGCTCTCATCACTCCTTATAGCCTTCATTTCTAAAGAGAATAGTGGCTATTCTTTGCTATACTTACTGGACAGATGACATAACTTATGTCACACTCATTCTTCCTCCCCAAGCTTCTTTTCTGCTGCAAAAGTCTGACATATCCCCTATGAAGTGGGACCCATTTGTGGATTCTTTTTTTTTTAAACTTTATTTTAAAAAACAAAGATAAAAGAAAAATAGTTTTAAATATTTTTGCATAAATGTATACAAATATAATTGTGTCAGTGCTTGACTTTTTTTTTCTTCTTTTTTTTAAGGGTTTGATACTCTGCATTAAGGTCTTACTAGTTACAATGAGCAAAAAGTACATGTAAAACTGGATGTAACCCGGAATTAGTCAACGTTTTCTTGGTGTGTAAGGATTGAGCATGACTTTTTTTTTTTTTTTTTTTTTCTTTTTTTCTTGAACTTCACACAGTCTGTGAGTTGTTTCTAGGGCAGTCCGAGCCTCTGGGGTTAGCATCCCACTATCAGTGACTGCATATTATGTCTGTTCTTTGGCGACTGGGTTATCTCACTCAGGATGATATTCTGTAGATGCAGCCATTTTCTTAAGAATTTGGTTAAGTCATTGTTTCTGGTGGCTGAGTCGTACTCCATTGTGTAAATGTACCACAATTTTTGTATCCATTCATCTACTGAAGGACATCTGGGTTCTTTCCAGTTTCTGGCTATTATAAATAGAGCTGCTAGGAACATTGTGGTGCATGTATCTTTGTTGTATATTGGAGTGTCTCTGGGGTATATGCCCAGAAGTGGAATAGCTGGGTCTTCAGGTAGTACTATGTCTAGTTTTCTGAGGAATCGTCAGACTGGTTTCCAGAGTGGTTGTATCAGTTTACAACCCCACCAACAGTGGAGAAGTGTTCCTCTTTCTCCGCAGCCTTGCCAGCATCTGCTGTCATCTGAGTTTTGGATCTTGGACAATCTGACTGGTGTGAAGTGGAATCTCAGGGTTGTTTTGATTTGCATTTCCCTGATGGCTAAGGATGTCGAGCACTACCTTAGATGTTTCTCAGCCATTCAATATTCCTCAATTGAGAAACGTTTTGTGTCTTTGTACCCCATTTTTTAATAGGGTTGTTTGATTCTATGGTGTCTAGCTTTTTGAGTTCTTTGTATACCTTGGATATTAGGCCTCTATATGTTCAGTTCAACTGATGTTCAGTTGGTAAAGATCTTTTCCCATTCTGTTGGTTGCCATTTTGTTTTCTTGACAATGTCCTTAGCCTTACAGAAACTTTGCAATCTCATTAAGTCCCATTTGTTAATCTTTGACCTTAGAGCTTGAGCCATTGGGGTTTTGTTCAGAAAATTTTCTCTGTGCCTATGTGTTCTAAGGTTTTTCCTACTTTCTCATCTAATCCATTTGTGGATTCTTGATCTTAGAGATAAAGCAATTTCCCTGTGCCTATGTGTTCTAAGCTCTTTCCCACTTTCGCTTTTATTAGTTTCAGTGTACCTCGCTTTATGTGGAGGTCTATGATCCACCTGCACTTGAGCTTTGTACAAAGAAATAAAAATGGGTTGATTGGCATTCTTCTACATGCTGACTGTCAGCTAAAGCAGCACCAAATTGGACCTCATAAAATTTCAAAGCTTCTGTAAGGCAAAGAACACTGTCAGTAAGACAAAACATCAACCAGCAGATTGGGAAAGAACCTTTACCAATCGTACAAACGATAGAAAGTTAATATCCAATATATACAAATAATCCTATTAAAACGGAGTACAAAGCTAAGCAAAGAATTCTCAACTGAGGAATACTGAATGGCTGAGAAGCACCTTAAGAAATTTTCAACATCCTTAGTCATCAGGGAAGTACAAATCAAAACTACCCTGAGATTTTACCTCATCCCAATCAGAGTGGCTAAGATAAAAAAACTCAGGTGACAGCAGATGCTGGCAAGGATGTGGTAAAAACATTGTTGGTGGGATTGCAAGCTGGTACATCTACTCTGAAAATCAGTCTGGCGATTCCTCAGAAAATTGGACATAGAACTACCTGAAGACCCAGCTATACCACTCCTGGGCATATACCCAAAAGTGACTCCAACATATAACAAGGACACATGCTCCACCATGTTCATAGCAGCCTTATTTTTAAGGACTAGAAGCTGGAAAGGACCCAGATGTCCTGCTATCAAGGAATGAATACAGAAAATATGGTACATTTACACAATGGTATACCACTCAGCTATTAGAAACAATAACTACATAAAATTCTTAGGCAAATGAATGGAACTAGAAAATACCATCCTGAATGAGGTAGCCCAGTCACAAAAGAACACACACAGCATGCACTCACTGATAAACGAATACTAGCCCTAAAGCTCAGAATACCCATGTAACAATTCATAGACCATATGAAGCTTAAAAAGAAGGAAGACCAAAATGTGGATACTTCAATCTTTCTTAGAAGGGAGAGCAAAATACTCATGGGAGAAAATATAGGGACAAAGAGTGGAGCAGGGACTAAAGAAAAAGTCACCAAAAGACTGCCTTACCTGGGGATACAACCCATATGCAGCCATGAAACCCAGTCACTAGTGCTGATGCTTACAGGAGTCTTACATGAATGTTTCCTCAGAGGCCCTGCCAGAGCCATACTGATACAGATGAGGATGTGCATAGCTAATCATTACCTGAGCATGGGGCCCCAAAGGAGGAGGTAGAGAAAGGACTGAAGGAGCTGAATGGGTTTGCAACCCCATGGGAAGAACAACAATATCAACCATCCAAACCTCCCATAGCTCCCAGGGACTAAAACACCAAGCAAAGAGTACACATGTAGAGACCCATGGCTCCAGTTGCATATGTAGCAGAGGATGGTATTGTCTGGCATCAATAGGAGAAGAAGCCCTTGGTCCTGTAAAGGCTTGTTTACCCAGTGTAGAAGAATGCCAGGGTGATGAGGTGGGAGTGGATGGTTGGGAGTGGGAACATCTTAGCAGAAGCAAGGGGAAGGAGGGAGAGTAATGGGATTGGGAGTGGGGTGGGGTGGGGTAGGAGGGCATAACTTTTGAAATGTAAATACATGAACAATCCAATTAAAAAATTTTAAAAGAAAAAAAAAGGGGGACTCTATTCTTTCTAAGGATAATTAACGCAGTGATTAGTTCCACCTTCTGGATTTTTAAGTATTTTTGGGACCAATTTTGTCACATCTATCACAGGCCTTTGAAATTGTTCTGAAATAGTTTACATTTTCCCATTAGACTATGGCTTCATCCAGTAAGAATTTAGAACACCATCTTTCCCTGAGTGATGAGTAACACACTTCACAGTAGGAATTTGGCACATCCACCAAGGTCTTAAATGTTTGGAGCAGCGCGGACGGTATAGACTGGGATGATTATAGAAGCTGTGCAGTTGGAAACAAATTCTAGAATCACATTCCTACAAGAGGCTTTTGAACAACTAAACAAGCAAATGTGATCCAGAAGGGATGCATTCCAGCAGTAGTGAGAAGGTAGTTCTGGTCTATAATTGTCCTCACTGCACTTCACATTCTAGCTTCAAGCTTCCTTTCTGTCAATGTCTAGAAAGCCACAGACCCTCTATTCTTTAGAACCACCCAAGGGTGTAGCTTCTCAGACTCGTATTTTGTTTCATGTTATTTTTCTATGTATATATCTAGCATTTAAAAAAAGTTTCTAGGCCTTTTCTTTTTGTCACACTTACACTCTCAGCCCTGGGAGATGTGCCCTGTTCTCCTGTTTGGCGTTGTTACTCTGCATTTTGGTTTTGCTGACAGCTTCATTCCGGCTCCTTCATCGCTCCTTCTACATACCACTGGCATTGCTTATTTTTCCTTCTAATCCTCAAGGAAGGTGGAGCACATTAAGGCCATTGCTCCGCATCTCTGTTTTCAAATGGAATCTAGTTTCTGAAATTAGTTGGGTCCTCTGGGCATCAGTGGAAGAAGAATAAACCTGACAATGAATACACAGACTAAGCCTCTCAATCAAAGGTTGGAAACTCACAGGCTGTGAAGTCTAGAGAGCCATTCCTTTGATTTCTGAATATACAGAATATTAGGAAATTAGATGCAGATATAAAAACCAGTTATTCTCTTACCAGCGAATCTTTCAGTGAGGTTCCCACTGGAACCCTGAGTGAATGGAAAACATGTGAAGCTGGTGTTGCATCCTGGATCTTGCTTACAGAAGACTTCTTTTACTCTAAAATGTATGCATACTTACAGCAAATTACTGTGACCACACACTTTATTTATTGATTTAGTAAAACTAAAACTTGAAGACAGGAATTTTCATGAAACAGAGCTAAGAAATTTTTGACAAAGTATAGCTATAATATATCAATCATGCAGAGGATCATTGGAAATGCTAATACTTAAATAGCCCTTTTTTCCTAAGGTGCAGCTCAAAAGCAGCCATGGTGGTGGAAGGAAGATGTTTAGATTGTCAATTCAATTCCCATGGTTTATAGATAAGAAATCTAAGATTCCAGCAGAAAAATGGCTTTGGAAAATGCCCCAACCTTTGCCTACTCTAATGTACTCACCAGAATGAATGAATGAATAAGTGAGTGAGTGAGTGAATGAGTGAGTGAGTGAGTGAGTGAAATTGTAATTTCTGACCTGTGGAGATGTCACAAGAATAAAGTACAACAATTTTTGTGGCATACTGAACTAGCTGCTACCTAAATTAATCTCCCAATAAACTGTCTTTCAGTACACCTGTGTCCACATAAAACCCCACCAATGATGAGCTGGATTAGTGTTGGTGGTTCCATATAAATATATTCTTTAGTGATACCATAGATGCTTTAGTTTATGCAACGATACTCTTTCTGCATGCACAAGGCAGGATCACTGAATGGCACGTTTCTCAGAAGATGTCTGTCATTAAGCGGCTGCATTATCAGCTGTGATTATCCAAATAGCACGTGGTAGAGCAGGGAAACCAATTTGTTCTTTTAAATCCATTGTTTCATGCAGCTCTATGTGCTGTATTTGTGTGTACTGCTTTATAGTCTGAGCAAGATCCCCCTTTTCTCCAAGCCACATTCAGAAATCTATAGGTATTAATTGCCAAGCTACAATTTGTTTCTACTGAGTCACAACAGAAACAAATTAATGGTTTAAATAAAAACAACAGCAACAAAACTCAATCTTTTTACATGTACTACATAGATACAGTACTAAAGTAAAAGTTAAATCATATTTTAAGTTCAGACTTTCTAATATAGACACAGACTAAATGTCATCCATTTGCTCTGTGAAGCATCCCAAACACTCCAAGATGTGCTCCAGGTTGTAGCATCCCAAATGCTCCAGCATGTGCTCCAGGTTGCAATTTCCGTGAGATCTTTCACACTCTATTTGTGTATCAGTTTATATTCTCGATGTTCCAGTAGTGGTCAGCCTTGACCAGTCTTTTCTGAGGGGGCAAGATAAACCTTACTGCCATACCTGGTTTGCATGGCTCCTGCCCGGACCTGGGTTTTAGCCAGGATTGCTGGGAGACTGGTGAATTGGATGTTTACCAACTCTCTGTTCTTGGAAAGCCTATCTTCTTATCACTTTATGTTAAATATGGATGGGAAGTCTTTCCTGATATAAGCTGGGAAGTTTATCCAGTTCTCAAATACATGTGCTTCTTTCTGAAGAGGCCTGGATATAATAATATTGAATAGACTTCTTCAGAACCCAAACCATGCAGGGTCCCAAAGTACATCTCTGTCTTCTACAGCGTTATCTCAAGTAAAGATTTACCATAAATCTTTTGACATTAGGTATTTTTGCCTACTTTTAAGAATTCTTATTTGATTATAAACCTTATTATTATATGAATTATTATATCTACCTCTTTGTTTTAAATAAGTCTCTATTTGATGATCCAGTTATACCCACTTTTGGAAGCTAGAGTGCTAATATCACTCAAGGTTCTCTAGAAAATGACAATAGGATGCACGTGTGTGAGTGTATGTATGTGTATATGACTGTACATATGTATACTATATACTACACACATGTATTCACTTAGGAATGTGTATTTGTGTTCATGTGAATGGAGAGAGAAGGACAAAATGCATGTGAATAACAAATTAGTTTGTACACTTCTAGAGAAAGATTAGTCTTGTCAGCTGCAAATACAGGGTCATAAGAATGGGTTGATTTGCATTCATCTACATGCTGATTGCCAGTTGGATCAGCACAATTTGGTGGAAATGCTATCTTTATTCCACTGGATAGTTTTGGCTAGGACTTCAAGTACTATATTGAATTAGTAGAGAGATAGAGCGCATTCTTGTCAAGTTTTAGTGAGATTGCTACAAGTTTCTTTCCATTTAGTTTGATTTTGCCTACTAGTTTGCTGTATATTGCTTTTACTATGTTTAGGCATGGGTCTTGAATTCCTGACCTTTCCAAGACTTTTCACATGAAGGGATATTGAATTCTATCAAATGCTTTCTCAGCATCTAATGAATCAAACTCAAAGAATACTTCAAAGTTTTATATCTAGGTATTCTATTCTGGGAAGTATAACATAATTTTAACAGAAATTTTTATGTTAATTATTGATATTGATATGAAGATTTTAATGTTTGTATATATATATGTGTATGTGTGTGTGTGTGTGTGTGTGTGTGTCCTCTTTTCACTCAATTTGGAGCCCTGCATTCATTAGTAGTTTTCTATCAAATTTGATAAGTCAAGTATATCCTTTCATGTAGAGTTTGTGGTTTTGTGCTCTATGAACATTTTTTTTTTTTCATTTTTAGTTTTTTTTTTCTTTTAGGTTTAAATTTCTGAGTCTTCAAAGTCTACTTTTTGTATGGAGTGCGAAGTCAGAGCTAGGATACATTTATGTTCTTAATTATGCATATGAGCTTTAGTATCTTTGTTGGAGTTTCAACAAGTATCAGTTTTAATTCATATAAGTACAGATTAAATTGTAAAAATCATGCATATTTAATTATAGAATCATATTTGTCTCATCTACATGTCAGAAGCATGTAATTCACACAAAATTGTCAATCAATTGATTTGATAACTTTGTGAAAATTATCTGTATGTGAGTTTCTTTCAAGATTGTGATAGTTTTTTGATCAGTACCAGCAGTTATTTTTCTTACTTTTTATAAAATATGGTACTATTGCCTGTAATTTGAAGTATGCATTTATTTGTGTGTGTGTGTGTGTGTGTGTGTATGTGTGTGTATGTGTGTGTATGTGTGTGTGTGTGTGTTGTGTGGTCTGAAGGTGGGTATTGAACTCTATATTCTGTTCATTTAAGCAAGTTTTATCTCAGACAAGTTTCATTATGACAGTTTTGAGTTTGTTGATGTTTCTTTTTGTGGGTCTAAAGCACCTGGCTACAGATAGAATTATTAACTATAGTCCCCTAGTTGTTGACATAGAACATACGTTCTATTTTTTGTGGCTAATAAGTTCTAGTCTCTGGAGTCTAAATTTTAGCGTATATCTGATCTTCTGTATTCAATTTCCAGAAAGCCACAGATTTATGCTCTAGTAACTAATCTTTTTCCTGTGATTTTTTTTCTCCAGAAAAATTTGTTAACTTTAACTTGGTATTTAAGAATATATGTGCTGCAATTAATCTATGACCATATTAGTCAGTTCACTTAGATAACACAATAGAACAAATCTATATTAAAGGTGTTTTTATTAGACTGACTTACATGATGCGGTCAACACTGTCCACCAATTGCTGCCTTATACTTGAGAGGCTGAGAATGAGTTGGTACTCAGTCTACATGGCTGATGCCTCAGTAGTCCCAATCAGGCATCAAAGAACTGATTGGGGTCTGGAGAGCCATTGGCCTTCTGTCCACATTAGAAACTTTAAAAAGCTGAATTTTAATGTTGTCTAAAAATGGCATCCTCAGGGACAGCAGCAGTATCAATAGATGAACTTTCTAGAAGACAAGGTAAGCTGACAAAACGCAAAGATGTTTAGATGTTCTAATCATCAGCTACTCTCCCTTGTACCCCTCCCATCTCCTTAACTCTGAAGTTGATATTCTTTTTTTGATAATTATTGTTTATGTACACATACATACATATATATGCATTTACATAAACACATTGTGTGTGTGTGAGAGAGAGACAGATAGAGAAACAGAGGGAGAGACAGAGAGGGAGAATCTGTTTCTCTTGTTGTTATGTACCTAGCTTCATGGTTGACCACTCTGCATTAGACAACTTACAAGGGGGTCTCATCTTTGATAATAATTTTCTCAGCACTCATTATTGACTATGGTTATTATAATATTGACCCCACTAAATTTTCCTTCTACCATGCTACAAATCCTTTGTTGTTATGCAGTCACTGTAGGAGAAATTGTTTCACAGCAGACTCCCTGCTACTCTGGCTCTCATGATCCATCCCTCTACTATGATGGTCTTGAACTCTAGAATTCAGGAGCTGTAATGTAGACTTGTCTGTTGGACCTGGGTTTCCCATAAACTGTTGATATCTGCATTATGTATAGTTGTGATTTTCTTTGATATTTGCTCTTTGCTGCACAGAGAGGTTTCCTTGGTGTTGGCAGCAAGGAGACGAACTTTGTAAATTTCAACATCAGGAGAACACAGTCTCTGTGATGTCATGGTGTGGAACTTGAGGGAGAACATGACAATCATGCTATGTTAGCTGTGTATATTGCCTGCCCTTAGTTTCTGGTCTGTGGGAATCATAACTCCCAGAGAGCAAAGGCAACATGAGTTCGAGGAAGCTATGATTAATTTTTGTTCCTAAACAATCCTAAAGTGACACTTTCCTAGACCCAAAACTATATACATATTCTCTTCTTTCTACTGTAATTCTGCTTCTGGGAATTGTAGTCATACTGGCTTGTCTATTTACTGGAACTTTTGAAATGCAGTTTCTTTATCAGTAAACAGTATTACACACACACACACACACACACACACACAGAGAGAGAGAGAGAGAGAGAGAGAGAGAGAGAGAGAGAGAGAGAGAGAGATGGGGGGGGAGAGTCAGAGAGTAGAATTTCCATTTCCATGATTATTTTGAGAATGAAATATGGCTTGAAAAAGTTCTTGTAAAGTATTTAATATACACCTCAAAGCATTCTGATACATTGAGAACAGTAAGTGTTATAATTTATTAGAGCTGAGAATGTGGTTCAGTGGTAGAGTACCAACTGAGAACACTTGAAGCTCCAAGTTCTAATTCTGAATCTTTAAAAAAAGGAAAGAAAGGTGTATAGTGCATTTTTAGTATTGACATGTTAAATATTTAGTATTTAAGGAAACATTTTAAATGATATAATAGGTCACAACATCAACACATCCTTAACACTCTACTATGAACTTAAAAAATTTACATGCTCAGAGACTATTATCACAAAATCATATTTTCATCTATGATAAATTATACAATTAAATTTTTATTACATTTATTTGTGTGACACACATGTGCACATAGGTACACACATGTGCACATGCACAAGTACATGCTCATGTGCATGCATATTTGTACCCTGGGTTATGTATGAAGTCAAAGAACACCTTTTAGGAGTTGTTCCTTTCCTTCTGCCATATGTGTCCTGGAGAATCAGACTTAGTTCATCAACTTTGGCAGTCAGTACCTTTCCCTGCTGGCTATCTTAAGGGCCCTGTACTTTTCTATTTTTCTTTTAGAGAGAAGGTCTCACTATGTATCTCTGGCTGCCCTGGAACTCATTGTGTACATTTCTTTTAATGTGGATATTACGAATGCTGCATCCGGAGTAAATTATATCTTTAAGAGACTACAGGGTAGTATTTATACAGAAGTCAGTATGAGCAAAAATGTATTGTGTTGTAATAAAAGAACCCTCTCGACCAGAACAGAAGTGTTGTTTCCACAACACTGGGAGAGACTAAACAAACCGTGCGTGTGGAAGAACTGCTCAGTGTTCTGTGAGCAGCCTCCAATCGCTTTCCTCTTTGTATTTGACTGTTTTACCACTGGCAGTCAGTGTGGGGCCTTCACTTATGAAAATAGAGCTGCTGGTGCTTTAGGCTCAATTTCATTCTCAAGCTGTCATAAGTGATCACGTGGGAAGATAATACTTGGTGGGAATTTTGTTTTCTTTCTGTTTTTTTTTTTCTTCTCTTTTTCCATTTATTTTTTCCGTGAGGCAACTTGTTAGAAAAGATAGCAGATGAAATTGAGATCTATGGTATATGACCATGCCTGGAAAACATGCATTTGTAGATAGTCTCTTGTCATAGGAAAATGATGGGGACAGCACCCTAATTGCACGCAAGCTCTGGAAGCCATTCCTTCTTGTTTGCTACCATTATTCTCCCCACAGGATTTAAGCAGGGCTTCACACACAAAAGAGATGCTCCAGATATTATTAGAAATATCTTGGGTTCCCTGGGCCCATTTTATAATAAGGGAGTGACATTTTAATATGATGATTGGAAATTGAGAAATTATAATTATTTTTTATGTTTGATTTGCTTCCTTCTCTCTCTTTTTAGTGGTTAAGGATTTCTTTATTCATTTATTTTTTAAAATAAGTTTTACTTCTTTGCTTGTTTGTTTGTTTTGGCTCTTCTGGAATTCTCTCTGTAGACCAGACTTGCCCAGAACTCACAGAGATCAGGCTGCCTCTGTCTCCTGAGTGATGGAATCAAAGGCATGTGGAGCCACATCAACGTTTTGGTTGTTGTTGTTGTTTTAGTTAAGCATATTTTTATCATGTAAACATCTTTCTGTCCTTATACTAACTTTAGATTTCGTTTTTATTTTTCTAGTTCCTTTAAGTTGAGTTACTCTTCCTCCTTCTTCACCTCACCCTCCTCTTCTTCCTCCTCATCTATTGCATCCTCCTCCTTTCTGTCTTCCTTCCCCCTCCAGTCTTGCTCTGTAGTTTGTGCTAGGATTGAACTCAGAATGCTCTCACTTCAGCCCTACTGTGTAGTTTGATTACAGGAATGTGCTTCTACTCCATCCCCAGCAGGTTCTTCCTTTTGGACATATGTATTTATAGCTATACATTTTCCGCTAACATCTTCAATGTCTACCCCACAGATCTGTATGTGCTGCCCACCCATTTTCATTTTTTCAAAATGATTTAATCTATCTTTTCCAGAAACATGCTATTAAATTTCTACATGTTTTTGAGCCTTCTAAATCTCTCCTGCTACTTATTTGATGCCATTACGATTGGAAAAGACAGCTGGTATTAGGGTCTTGTGTTAGACATAGGGGTAGAACACCTTTAGATAAAGCTGTGTTGAACCTCTATCATGTCTCTGAGAGTAATGAGTCCAAGTTTGTAGGAAAGCCGTGGGGTTATCTCTGACTGGACCTTATTGCTGCTGAGAATGCAGCAGCCACCCCCACCAGAGTCTCCATGCAGCTTTTGTTCTGATTCTTTCCTTCTATCTGACTCTCGGTAGACCAGCTTTATTATCAATACTGGTGTTTCCCACAACATTGTGAAAGGATCAGTCATTCTGTAAGGTATCTTTAAGTGGCCAGTTGGCCAGGTTTCTAGTTTTGGTTGTCTTTTGAACTGTTAAACTGTGAGCTGTGGAGAAGCCTCTACCTGCCACTGTGAGACCTTGCAAAGGTGGAGGAATAACCTGGAATTATTCAGAACTTACCTCTTAAATCTTCAAAGAAGTTTTAAGTTTTATCCAAGTCTGGAGTGTATTTTCATGTTTGTATTTTGTCCTCAAGTTCTGGAGTTCTCACAGATAGCAATGTCTGTGAGGAGTACATGCTTAGCTGATGGGTAGACTTTCTGGGCAGTGAAGTCTGGGATCTCCTCTCCTGCTGCCTCCCTAATATTACTCCTTGCCTTGGTCCATTCACATCACAGATGCATCACCTGAATTTTAAAATGTAACCTTAGTTTGTAGCTTATAGGATGCACAGGTTTTGGTTTGTTTGATTGTTTTGCTTTCAGTCAGATGTATAAAGACAGCAGATAATTATTCTAAAAAATGCAACAATTTTTTTTTCTCAACAACCCAATACTAGAAAAAAAATCAAGATGGATGGGGGAGCTTTCTAGATTAAAGAATGCTAAGAAGATAAAAGTAAGAGTGTTGCCCCCTTGCTTAATGAACCAAATACTATTGCTGAATCAATATGGGAAAAGGAAAGAATTGATTCCCTTAAGTTGTTCTCTGACTTTCATACATGCACCAAGGCATGGACATGTTCATATATACATATCACATAAATGTATGTATAAATGTTCGTTAAGAAAATCGCCATAACAATTAAACGAAAAGCAGAGTGTAACACTTGTTTAGACTCTGGTTTAACTAAATTAGTATATTAAAGTAAGCAAAAAGTCTATAAAGTTTAATCTAGACAAAAGCCTAAGGCTGGTATGTCAGGAACCCTAGAGAGGATTATATTGTTGATGTTTGCTAACTGGACAAGTCGTCTACACAGTATATATATATATATATATATATATTAATGCTGCTCTCAGCCTGGGACAAAGAAGTTGTATTTTTCAGTGGGGTGTGGTTAATGCAAAGGTATAAAAGTGGCCAAGTACTGAGAATAAGTGACAGTTGAGCACTCAGCCATCAGTGAGATATACATCTCTCCCTGAAGGCCACATGGATATTGAAGAAGAGAGATCAAGAAGGAAGTGCAGAGGATGTGGAGGAATGCTGTGAGTGGACATGTCTGTTGCAGGTGTAACACACATAGCTGTGGTCACCTATGCAAGACCTACAGAAACAAACAAAGTAAAAATAAAACAAGAAGATGAAAAGGTAGTAGGGAAAATAGGTGAGGATAAGAAGAGTTTGGTAGGAGTGGGAGGGAACATGAGTAAGAATTTTTCTAATACAACATCACGATGCATACAGGTATGAAATCATCAAAAGTTATGGATAATGAAACTTGCACACATTTTGGTAGATGTGCTAACAATGATGCTGATTACAAAATAGTCTCATTATCTTTGATCTAGAAGTACATATTAAAGGACATTAGGAAGAAATGTCATTATTTCTGACACTGACTCAAAAATGCTTCAATAAATCTCTGTATAAAGCAAATATTTGAAAGTCTTATAAAAGGTTCAATGTTGGTGGTGAGCATATTGGAGCCACCATATGTATCCATGCAATATTTATATGTAAGGGTGAATATTTTCTACATAGAAATTAGATGAAAAATTTCATGGTAGTAGCCTTGAAAAAATGGAGATGTATATAAAATATCATTTAAATGACACCCATGTTGTCTCAAATGAAGAGCTACAAAGACAAACAAAGCAAAGGTGAGAATATGAAGTATGTCCTCATGAGAATTCTAGACACATTGTTAAATATTTATGGAAATGTACCTTTTTAAAGAATTTTCCCATTAATGAGCATATTTGGTAGCACCTTTTATGGGTAGGGGAACCAGAAAAATTGATGTAATATGCTTCTTAGAAGAAAGAGGGCAGCAGAGAATCCAACCTGCGCTGTTACAGTAGAAGAAATGCGGCCAACCTTTCAGGCTCCTTGTCTTCCTCACTAGCAGTGAGAACTTGAGACCTAAGTTTGTAGAGAGAAACTCAGGTGTTCCTCTGTGAAGTGGGGATAACAAATCATTCCAGGGAATGTCAGGGTTTTAAATGAGGTGGTGTGTGTAGAGTTCAATATGGAGCTAAGTGAACTTACATCCCAAGAAAGCAGAGAAAAGGACCTCCAAGCAGCAGAGATTTGAGTTGAAGGATTTCAATAACTAAAGATGGCAGACAGAAGTGTATTTGAAGCTGTTGTCCATGTTACATTTGAAAACTAGTAACAACAACGACAGCTTGATTTAACTCAAATATCAATGAACTAGAATGTTGTAACAGAAAAGAAGTATGGTGCTTTACATCATTTTTATTGTAGGTTTAAGAGGTATTGTAGTGCTCACACTGCTATTTGAAGAGGCACTGAAGAGTTTGGACAAATCAGCATGGCTATAATTGAGCTTTGAGCAGACCAGTTTGGTAGTCAGGATACTACTTTCTTGGGGAATTTGAAGGCAAAGGTCCTGCCATTCTCCTACACCAGAAATCTTCCCTGTATTCATCACAGGATAGTTAGTTTGTGGTCATAATGAGAGTGTAGCTCAGAAAGTAATAAGACAATGCAGTTATGATCTTATGGCAACTGTCAGTCATGCATTGGCGAGGATCTTATGGGGATCTATTCAACCCCATAGAACTTTTGGCTACTGAAGGATTTTTGGGGGAGATGTAGCCATTATCTTCAATTGTGTGTCCGTCAGAGAGCCCACCAGATTCTAGTGGATAGTTCCAAACACTTGGTCAAACAGGTCATCCCGGTTGAACTCACTGGGCCTCTAAAAAAAACAAACACGTGAATTAACAAACACACAAAGCCAAACAAAGCATGGGGTAACAAAAAAGTCATGAGTGTAGGAAGGACAATTATAGGAAGGGGGGGATGATATTTGGAGTGAGAGAGAGATTTGATGGGGGATGTAATAATCAGAATGCATGTTTTATTTGTATGAAATTGTCAAAGAGCAAACTTAATGAAAATTAAGAAAAAAGTGAAAAAAATACACAATCAGGACACTTCCATTCTTCCTCTGAAGAATAAGATGCCAACATCAAGTTTTAATCAACATAATAGGAGCTGAATTCACAGTGGAAGTTTTCTAAACTGTTCCTTAAAAGTAGGAAGCAACATCTTTGTTTTTTAAAAAAGTATATGATGTGTGTGTGATATTAACATTTCTTTTTTAAAAATTCTTTGTATTTACATTTCAAATGTTATCCCCATTACCTCTTTTCCCATCCCCCTCCTTGTTCACTTGTTTTCATGAAGGTGCTCCCTCTCCCAACCACCATCTCCACCTCAGCAACTTGGGATTCCCCTACACTGGGAAATGCACCTTCACTGGACCAGAGGCCTCTTTTTCCATTGATGCCAGAAAATGCTGTCCTCTGCTACCTACCTATGCAACTGGAGCCATGGGTCTCTCCATGATGTTATAGTCACTGGGAGCTTTGGAGAATTTGGTTGGTTGATAATGTTGTTCTTCCCATGGGGTTACATATTCTTTTGTTTCTTTCAGTCCTTTCTCTAACTACTTCATCGGGGACCTTGTGTTCAGTTCAATGGTTTGCTGCAAGCATCCTCAACTGAATCTGTATGACTCTGGCAGAGCCTTCAAGTAGTCATCCATATCTGGCTCCCGCCAGTAATCACTATTTGGCAACAGCAATAGTGTTTGGGTTTGGTGGCTCAATATGGAGCAGATTTCCAGGTAAGTCAATCTCTGAATGATCTTTTTTCAATCCCTGCTCCTCTATTTGTTTCCGTATTTTTTCCCATAAAAGCTTTGTTCCACCTTCTAAGGACTGATGCATCCACATTTTGGCCTTCCTTCTTTTTGAGATTCATAAGAACATTTTCTTAGGTGCTTCTCAGCCATTTGCTATTCCTCAGTTGAGAATTCTTTGTTTACCTCTGTACCCCATTTTTGAATAGGATTATTGGATTCTCTAGGGTCTAACTTCTTGAGTTCTTTGTATATATTGGATATTAGCCTTCTATGAGATGTAGAATTGGTAAAGATTCTTTCACAATCTGTTGGTTGTCATTCTGTCCTCCTGACAGTGTCCTTGGCCATACAGAAACTTTGCAATTTCATGAGATTCCATTTGTCAATTCTTGATCTTAGAGCATAAGCCATTAATGTTCTGTTCAGGAAAATTTCCCCTGTGCCTATGTGTTCTAAGCTCTTCCCCACTTTCTCCTCTATAAGTTTCAGTGTACCTGGTTTTATGTGGAGGTCTTTGATCCACTTGGACTTGAGCTTTATACAAGGAGATAAGGAAGGATCAATTTGCCTTCTTCATGCTGACTGCCAGTTGAACCAGCACCATTTGTTGAAGAGACTGTATTTTTTTCTATGGATGTTTTTTGCTCCTTTTGCAAAGTCTAGTGATCACAGGAGTGTAGGTTCATTTCTGGGTCTTCAATTCTGTTCCATTGATCTACCCACCTGTCTCTGTCTCAATAACATGTGTTTTTTAATCACAATTAATCTGTAATAAATCTTGAGGTCAGGGATTGTGATTCCCCCAGAAGTTCTTCTATTATTCATAATAGTTTTCACTATCCTGGGTATTTTGTTATTCCAAATGAATTTGAAAATTGCTCTTTCTAGCTCTGTGAAGAATTGAGTTGAAATTTTGATGGGGATTGCATTGAACCTGTAGATTGTTTTGGACAAGATGGCCATTTTTTTTCTATGTTGATCCTTCCAATCCATGAGCATGGAAGATATTTTTGAGATATTCTTCAATTTTTTCCACAGAGCCTTGAATTTACTGTCATACAGATATTTCACTTGCTTGGTTAGGGTGTTACCATGTGAATTTCATATTGCTTGTGAGTACTATGAAGGGTGTTGATTCTCTAATTTCTTTCTCAGCCTGTTTGTCTTTTGAGTAGAGGAACACTACTAATTTGTTTGAGTTAATTTTATATTCAGCCACTTTGCTGAAATTATTTATCAGCTATAGGAGTTCTCTGGTGGAACTTTTAGGGTTATTTAAGTATATTATATTATCTGCAGATAGTGATATTTTGACTTCTTCATTTCCAATGTGTATCCCTTTGACTTACTTATGCTGTCTAATTTCTCTGGCTAGGACTTCAAGTACTATGTTGAACAGGTAGAGTGAGAGTGAGCAGCCTTGTCTTGCCCCTGATTTTAGTGGTATTCCTTTAAGTTTCTCACCATTTAGTTTGATGTTCACTACTGGTTTGCAGTATATTGCTTTTACTATGGTTAGATAGGGCCTTGAATTCTTAATTTTTCCAAGACTTTTAACATGAAGGGGTGTTGAATTTTTTTTAACATGTTTTTTTTCCCTCTGAGTTTGTTTATATATCAGATTACATTAATGGATATTTTCTATATTGTACCATCTCTGCATTCCTGTGATGAAGCCTACTTGATGATAGTGAATGATCATGTTGATGTGTTTTTTGATTCTGTTTACAAGAATTTTATTGAGTATTTTTCATCGATGTTCATGAGGGAAATTGGTCTCAATCTCCCTTTCTTTTTAGGGCCTTCGTGCAGTTTAGGAATAAGACCACCATCGTTTAATAAGTGATTAAGAACGTAAAGAAGGACACATGCAAAGCCAAAAGTGTCCCACACAACTGCCATCTCTGGCCTGATAAAAAGAAAGCCTTTTCTTACTTTATTTTTCCAAGATGGTATAGATATGACTAGCATGTTTTCACATACTGTTCAATTAACTTTGTGACTAGTCTAAGCACCACTACAGCAAAAGTTGCAAGGATGAAAAGCAAATGAAAAGCCATTGGATGAATCAATAGAAATGGAAAAGAATGGGAAATGGAGACTCATTGAAATTAACAACTGTAACCAAGTTCTGATCAGAAGTATTGATGAGGAAGGGGAGTAATATAATTTAAAATTATGCTAAATTGGGGGAGTCATAAAATACTAACAGTCTACACACTGGATGCAGTTGTAAGACAAAGTAGCTCCAGGCATGTAGATAAAAAGAAGCTTTAGGTTGAAGAGGGAAAAGTCAAAATACCTAAGACCTGAGCCAGAATAGTAGTAGGGGAACTCACACCCATAGAGAGACTGTTCAAAAGGAAGATGAGGAGAGAATAAGGTGACAGTCTGACACCTATCAGACTGTAGAAAGCCAAGCATACTTGGAAAATATGCAATTATTTCTCAGAAACATGACCTGCTTGGCTCAAGCTGAGGTCTTCTTTGTGCTTAGACCATGGACAGGCACAGTGACCTCTGTGTACCTTGTAGTTCTTTCTGTCTGTGATTATCTCAGGCTTTGAAACACTTTCTAGCATACAACAAATACGTCTTACTAGTGAAACACATTTTGAAACATGAAAGCAAAATTACACCTGTTTCATAAAGTGTTGTAATAAAGAGAGCTACTGGGGACTCTAAGAACAAAATGCTAGCTGTACCGGTTGGTTACTCATGCAAGACAAATCTCAGACCCACACTAATTTATGGCATGGGAGATGTGGCTACTCGGAGGCAGTTTTAAATAGAAACCTGGTGGCAGATGAAAAAGTGTCAAGGACACCGTTACTGAGCTTTGGGATGTGTACTGACCATTGGTAAGTGCTCAGAAATGGTAGCTCAGCGTCATTCCAGTGAGAGACTGCACCTTGAGTGCAGCCCCGGCATTTAGAAGCCTCTTTATTATCTATGGGTATGGAAAGTCATCTAAGGTCTTCCTAGTTTGCCTACAGTTAGAGAGCAGTGCTATTAGAAGGTAGAAAGACACAGGGTGCTTTCTTGCCAATAAAATTTTAGCCTAAGTTCCCACAGACTCAGAAGTGCAATTATTTGGGCAACTTTGCTTCTCAGAGGCTTCAACCCCAGGATAGAGAGCAATTATTAACATGAATGATTTACGGTTCACTTGCTATTCTCTTAGAAACTGAATTTCCTGCAGAAGCACGGAGCCCATAAGTAAGGCACACACAGAGAGGGGCAATGCGTCCTGAAGCATCTCCAGGAGATAAGCGTGGGAGCTCTCAGAAGGTCAGGGTCTGGGTTATCCTTAAACAAGATCATGAAGCAGAATACTTACTCTTCAGCTTTCGGCCTTCCACTGAGGTCCCTGAGCCCCTTGCAACTTTGTGATGGATTCTTATCTTTTAAAGTCATATTATTTTCTGTTTTCTCCCATTCAAAGAGGCTTAGTGCCTATAGATAGAATATGAGCCAAAAACCTGGCTACTTAACTTTCAGCCCTTTGTCATTTTATAACGTAAGACTAATTCTTGAATCCTACTTTACTGATGTTAGCTTATGCTTTAATACATTAATGCTAGGACACGAAACCACTATATTTTTCTATCATATCTATTATATTTAAAATCATCCATACTTGCTTATATGTATCCACTGTTTACCTAAGAGGAAAGAGACAATTTTGAAGTATAAAGAACACAGACATACTCACACTTTAATATGATTTGTCTCTAATGAACAACATTATTTTGCTTTGAGGCTGACATAATCCAGACCCCAACCTATATTAGATGGCAACTACACAGAAAGACAAACGGTGTCAACTAGCCGAACCCTGTGAGCTACCAGGTACCGAGACACCAACCAAAGAAAATACACGAGGCCCCAGGCACATGCATAGCAGCAGAGGACTGCCATGTCTGGCCTCACTGGGAGAGGATTCATCTCATTCTGTAGAGACTTGATACCCCAGGTAGGTAAATAACAGAGATTGGGGGGGCTGCCCTCTCAGAGGTAAAGGGGAGAGGTATGGTGAAGAACTCTATGAGAGGAGAACAGAAAGGGAGGCAGCATTGAGATGTAAATAAATAAACAATAAAAATTCTATTAAAAAGTAGAGGCATTTTTTTCTATGTACTATGATTTGGTCCAATCAAACTCTCCACAAAAACAACATGATACACTTGTCTATCCAAACCATAGACTGTGACAGGGCCTATGACTGGTCTAATAAGACTTGTTTTGTGGTATCACATGATTCCTAGGACTATGATTTGCCTCTTTGGACAAACATATCCACTTATGCAGTTGTAACATTCCTGAATTTTAGTTTTATTAAACAAATCTTAACATCATTTAATATATACTATCCTTTCTTTGATAGACATTTTGTGTTGCTATGAGGCTCAAGGAGTCTTACAGTTAACTTTTATGATGGCTGACTAATTTCCCACTGAGTTAATACGTCACTTTTTATGGTTTGCCATTCTAATATGGTTGAGATAATTACTATATTTTGGCTATAATAAATAAGGAATTAAGATACAATTTTTCATCTGAAATCAAAAGAAACTCTTATTAACCAAGCCATCTGTATATCTGATACTTGTGGAAGTTAGGTTTTGTTTTGTTTTGTTTTTTTTTACCTGCTCTGTAACACTTGAGATTTGAATCAACTTCTCTAAGATTCTTATGGCTTTTTCCTCCTGTTCATAATATGATTACAACTTCCTCAAGCATCACATCATTACAGCACCACTTTCAAACCAGAGAGGATAGGGAGCGAGCAAGAGTGGGGGAAGTTCTGCTATTAGTTTTTTTTCTCAGAAAGAAAAATGTTTCTCAGGAGCTCCCATTAGAATTCACATTAAAGTGTAATACCCAGTACTAGGCGATAATGTCCAAATATGATTTATCTCTGTAAAGAACAAGATTATCGGAACTTATTAGCACAAGGCTAATCCTTTCCCCATGCCCCCAGCATAGCACTTTAGACTGAAACTGGAAACAGTCAGGAATTTGTCTGGGTTCTTCAGAGAACCAGTAGGGCATGTGTGTGTGTGCATGTGTGTGTGTGTGTGTGTGTGTGTGTGTGTGTGTGTGTATGCAAGTCTGTATGTAGGTTTATGTATAAGTATGTTTATACCTAAGTATGTGCACTGTTATATATGTGTCTACAAGTGTGTATATAAGTATGTGTGTGTATAAGTATATGTATATGTGTGTCTACAAGTGTATGTGCATAAGTGTGTATGAGTACCTGTGAGTGGTCCCAGCAGTTGGTTCTAACCTAGAAGGACTCCTCCTGAGAGGAGACAAGACACTTCTCATTCTACCAGATGAGGAAGCAATGAGAAAGGAACATCTTGCAAGCCCCAAAGAAGCCTCCCACCTCCTCATGAATATACCTTGATCAAGGTCTTGGCTATCTTTAAAAGTGATGCCTAGTTACCAGCTGGGGAAACTGCCCAGATTTTAACATCTCAGTATGGCAGCCTGTTCCAGAAATGTTCTTAATGTTGTCAGGATATATTTTTTTCTTGATGTCTGTAATTATTTTCACTATTGTTTTCTATTAATAGAAATTTTGGGTCACAAAGATATATGGAAATATACATAATACCACTGAAAGACAGTTTGATCATTTATATTTTATAAATGTAGCCTCTTTAATGTAATGTGTGTGTGTGTATGTGTGTTTGAGTGTGTGTGTGTGTGAGTCTGTGTCTGTGTCTGTATACAAAGGGATATTTTAAAACAAGACCTATGAGTCCTGAGTGCCTAGCTGGCAACTTGCATGAGACCTGAACAAGTAGAGCTTAGGTACCAGTGTCCTGGTTTATTTGAAGAAAAAGAGGCCATATGCATAGCATTCTATGGGTTCCGACCTTAGGAAAAAGGGAGAGGAAAGGAAAACAGACCTTGTGAGAGCTCAATGTAGGGAGATAAGCCTAGGGAAGAGCTTGTCACTGCAATTATTACCATCCTCAAGAAAGCTGATACCTAAAGTGAACTCATTAGCTTCTTTAAAAAAATGACCTTTTTTTTTTGCAGTTCAGATTTTATCCCACTCTGACTTACATCCCATACTTCCTCCCCTCATCTTCACAAGGATGTCTCTATCCCCATATTCCCAACCTCACTAGACCTCTGCACTCTCTGGGGCCTCCAGTCTCTTGAGGATTAGGCGTATCTTCTTTCACTGAGGCCAGACCAGGCAGTCCTCTGCTGTATGTGTCTGTGGACTCATATCAGCTGGTGTATGCTGCCTGGTTGGTGGCTCAGTGTCTTAGAGATCCAAATGTTCCAGGTTAGTTGAGACTGCTGGTCCTTCTACATCAGTGCCCTCCTCCTCACCTTATCCAGCTTTTCCCTAATTCAACAACAGGGGGCAGCAGCTTCTGTCCATTGGTTGGATGTAAGTATCTGCATCTGACTCAGCTGCTTGCTGTGTCTTTGGAAGGAAAGTCATGACAGGCTTCTCTCCTTGTGAGTCCACCATAGCCCCAGTAATGGCATTAAGCCTTGAGGCCTCCCCTTGAGCTAGATCCCAACTTGGGCCTTTCACTCTACCTACTTTTCCTCAGGCTCATTTCCATTTTTTGTCCCTGTGGTTCTTTCAGACAGAAAAAAAATGTGGGTCAGTGTTTTTGACTGTGGGAAGGCCACCGCATCCCTCACTTGATGCTCTTTAACTAATTAATTAATTAATTAATTGGCTGCAGGTGGGCTCTACAAGTTCCCTGTCCCCACTACAGGGCATTTTATCTAAGGTCCCTCCCACTGAGTCCTGAGAGTCGCTCATCTTCCAGGTCTCTGGTACATTCTAGAGAGTCCCACCCACCATATCCTACCTCTCAAGGTTGACTGTTTTTATGCTTCCTGCTGGCCCTCAGGACTTCAGTCCAGTTCTACCTACCCAATAGCTGATCATGCTCCCGTTTTCTTCTCCCTGTCCCCTTTCCCACCCAGTTACCTCCCTGCTTTTTCTGTGATTGTGTTCTTCTCCCTTCCAAGTGGGATTGGGGTATCTTCACTTGGGCTCTTTGGCTTGTTAACCTTTTTGAGTTTTGTAGATTTTATTCTGGGTATTCTATACTATTTTTGGTTAATATCCACTTATCAGTGAGTACATACCATGCATGTTCTTTGGGGTCTGGGTTATCTCACTCAGGATGATATTTTCTAATTCCATCTATTTGCCTACAAAATTCAGGATGTCCTCATTTTTAATAGCTGAATAGTATTCCACTATGTAAATAAACCACATTTTCTGTATCCACTTGTCTGTTGTCTATTTCCAATTTTCTGAGGAATTTCCAGATTGATTTCCAAAGTGGTTGCAGCAGTTTGCAATTCCAGCAGCAATGGAGTAGTGTTCCTCTTTCTCCACTTCTTCATCACCATCTTAGTCATTCTGATTGATGGAAGGTGGAATCTCAGGGTCATTTTGATTTGCATTTTTCTGATTACTAAGGACTTTGTACATTTCTTTAAGTGCTTCTCAGCCATTCCAGATTTCTCCATTGTAAATTCTCTGTTCAGTTCTATACCACATTTTTTAATAGGGTTGTTTGTTTTTTTGTAGGTTAGCTTCTCGAGTTCATCATATATTTTGGATATTAGCCTTCTTTCTGATGTTGGGTTAGTGAAAAAATTTTCCCAATCTGTAGGTTACCGATTTGTCTTACTGACTATGTCCTTTGCTTTACAGAAGCTTTCCAGTTTCATGAGGTCTCATTTATCTGTTCTTGATCTTAGAGTCTGATGCACTATAACACTGTTTAGGAAATTTCCTCCTGTGCCAATGAGTTCACAGATCTTTCCCATTTTCTCTCCTATTAGATTGAGTGTATCTGGTTTTATATTGATGTCTTTGATCCACTGGAACTTGAGCTTTGTGCAAGGTGAGAAGTATAGATCTATTTTCATTTTTCTACATAGAGACTGCCAGTTAGACCAGTGCCATTTATTGAAGGTGCTTTCTTTTTGCCATCATATATTTTTGGATTTGTCAAAGATCAAGTGTCTTTAAGTGTGTGGTTTTATTTCTGTGTCTTCAATTCTATTCTATTGATCAATGTGTCTCTGTCTGTACCAAACTCATGCAGTTTTTATCACTATTGCTCTGTAGTACAGCTTGAGGTGAGGATGGTGATTTTTCCAGAATTTTTTTTTTATTGTTAAGAATTGTTTTCTTTATGATGGGTGTTTTGCTTTTCCAGATGAATCTGAGAATTGCTCTTTCCATGTCTTTAAAGAATTTTGTTGAGATTCTGATGGGGATTGTTGAATCTGTATGTCACCTTTGGTAGGATAGCCATTTTTACTATATTAATTCTGCCAATCTATGAACGTGGGAGATCTCTCCATTTTCTGAGATTTCTTCAGAAATTGAGAGACTTGAAGTTATTGTCATAAAGATATTTCACTTGTTTGGTTAGAGTTACCCCAAGATATTTTATATTATTTGTGGCTTTTGTGAAGGGAGTTGTTTCCCTAATTTTTTCTCAGCCTGTTTATCATTAGTATAAAGGAAGGCAACTGGTTTATTTGAGTTAATTTTATATCCAGCCATTTTGGTGAAATTATTATCAGCTGTAAACGTTTTCTAGTAGAATTTTAGGGGTCGCTTATGTATACAATTATATCATCTGAAAATAGTGAAACCTTTTATTTTTATTTGCCAATTTGCTTCTCCTTGATTTCTTTTTGTTGTCATCTTATTTTTCTAGCTAGAACTTTGGGTACTATATTGAGTAGATATGGGGAGAATGGGAATTCACTAGAATCTTGATTTCACAAAATGTTGAAATATTTTCTCTGAATTTCACAAAAGAATGCAGGTTTTGTTAAATATTTTAAGAATCATTTATAGCTATGAATGGATTTTAATAGTTTGTTTTAGCAATTAACTGACTTCCTATGGTGGCAAGTCTCTCCGAAAGCCAAAGGTGAATTAGCTGCTGTGCTCAACAAGGGAAGAGAACAAAGTACAACAGATCAAAACACATCTTTGAAAGTAAATCTACAGAATGAACTCTCATAGGTCATAATTGACTAGCCCATTCCGATCAAGTGCAGCCTGGATTTTATGTTTTCCTCAATAGCTCTGAGTGAATAATTGACTGATTTGTTTGGTATTAGATACATCTAGCACCCAAACAAACATTTATCATCCTAGAAACGTTTGTCATAAACTATTAGTTTTCATTTAGAATGAGTTAAAAACTCAATAAAATGAACATTTATGAGTTTCACCTTTCTTTAAATGAACAACTATGGCTAGAAATAAGTTTAGAAGTAGTTGGGAGATCACATTTGAGGTCTTAAACCCTGCTGAGTTCAGTGGAAGATAGAGAGGGCTGTGGCACTGGTGTGCCCATGTGCTGCTGAGCATCTGGAAAGAGGTCACTGTTTGAGCTCCAGGAGTAACCTTGCCACTGTGCAGATTTTCGTCCATAGAGTTAGAATCTAGACAGACTAGCTACCTTGCCACTGAAAATGTGTCCCCTACTGGCTCTCATAAACTCAACATAACCTTCCCTGGCCTCCAGAGTTGTCTTGTGATAACAATAAACCCGAGTACAGGAGGCTAATAGGATAGGGTAGATTTTTTTTCCATTACAACTTAAATTATATTTAATAGTGATCCCTTGAGAAGGAGGAGGTAAAAACTGTTCATCACCCAATTATTTTAAAAATGGATCTAAAGACATAGCAGGAAATTAGAGCAGCCAGTTTGACATCAGTGAAATCTCAGAGCATTTTTAAAAGATCAAATGCTGGAACATTTAAAAAGCACAGCTTGAATGCAGTCAATTAAAGTAGCCTCAGAGTGTAGCTGGGAGATTTTACCAATGCATGTATACAGCACAGACAAGGATTTTGAGAGCATTTCTGTAAAAATTGAGAAAAATATGAAAAAAAAAAACCAGATTGTGGTTATTTGACAGCATTTCTTTCTTTTTTGTATAATGAGTAAAACATGGAATCCTGGAGGCAATAAATAAATAAATAGCCTGACAATTTGAATTTATTGCTGAATGAACTTGGGTGTAAGTAAAATTCAGTTTTAGATCCTTAGCAATTTTAGTTTATGCCTAGTATTATTTTCAGTAATACTAAGCATGGGAAGTAAAATACTAAGCATTACAGTTCTGATCTCATCTGCTAAGTTTAGGCTTCTAAGTGTGCTTGGCGGACTCATCCAGACTGTACAGTGTCACTAACAAGAGTAACAGCCACTGGCATGGTTTCAGATGTTTATAACCCTGTGAAAGCGTGGGCGTGGGTTTGGTGCATCTTGTTTTTCCCTATTTCAGCCCTAGTGATGGGTTCTATTGTACTTCTCTAACATTTTAGGGCCATGTTTTACTCCGATAATAAAGGTAATATTCTCCCGCAGATGGTCTCAAAAGCACTGATGGAGAAACTGCATTTAAAGCATGGTGTTTACCACACTATTAGAAAATACTAAACCTATTTTTCCTATTAGAGAGAAAAAAAAAAATCCAAGCCTACTTACCTCAAAAACACATGGAAAATAGCTTTCAAAAATAGATACTCAAAGAAAGCCATTTGGTTGGGGGCTTAGAGGAGCTGAGAAGTGTCTTTTGTAGTGAGCTGTGATTGTGATGAAGGCTAATGTGAGCTGTAAGGTAGAGGACGCCACTGCTCCAGTTCTGTGGACCCTGCCTGTTCAGAATCAGGCACCCAACCTTTGCTATGAGATTTTTCATTTCTCCTTACTAAATGGCAAGACATTACCTGCCACTGTTGAACCTGGGCCTCCCCAAATGGCTTACCTGAGCAGAGTGGAAGGGATAGCATGTCATATTCTGAGACAGAGCCTTAGAGACATGTTGTATTTTACTTCATTCCTTCTATGCAATCACTGTGAAGAAACCATGTCTTAACTGCCTATTGCCCTTTGGCACAGGAACTGGAGTGGAGCAGAGACAAACCAGACCCAGAGTTTAGAACAGTATAGGTTAAACTGAAACCAGAAGTAACCTCCTGCTAAAGAACAGACATGTTGTGAATAACATGTCTGTGGCTATCTTTTCCCTTGTGTTCTCAGCTGTGCACATCTGCAGCTATGGGATAGTGAGACAGAACTGCTCACCCAGGCTGCTTCTCTACCATGAAATCCACTAGCCACCCTCTCCTGGCTGTCTCTCCCAGCCTGGAACTTTGCTCATATTCCCAACAGCCCGGTAAAATGATGACTCAATAATCCATAATTTATCAATCAGATTTATATGTTAAATTCTCATTTCATAATCCATCCACACAATAAGCTTACAACCAGTGGACAAAGATATAAGCTACCCACCTAAATGAGACAAATTGACCTATAGAAACCCTTGAAAATATTCATATCTTGATCCTCTTCTTCCTCTCTCCTCTGCCTTATGAAAACTTTGTCCCCGCCCCACTCTCTACTGTCCAATCATACATCACCTTGGCATCAACCTACACAGTCCCATACACTGCAAAGGGTGAGCAGAGAAGCTGAATCACAATGGTTTCAGAGGTGGGCCTGTAACATCTGGTCTACCCTTTTAGCCTCTTCAGCACACTATTCTTGCATTTTCATCCCTTTGACTTGTCTACTTAGATGGCTAATAGCATGTGTCACTTTTACATCAGAGCTTTTAATTTCTTTTTCTGCATGCCCTAGCTGGGCTACTTCTTCAAAAATGACAACTGTGTTGTATTAGTCCCTCAGTGTGAGGCCTCAGGATTCCTCAATCCCTTGTTTCTTTTCTTTCATGAAATGGAGAGACACGACGTAAGTGGTGAAGTATACCCTGGCTCTGGCCACTTCTCATGTTCTCTATCACTGCTTTCCTGAGATGCTTCCTTAGTTGTTTTTTTACTGTTCTTTTTTTCTTCCACACCAGCTATGTATCTTTTAATGCATAAATCACATGATTTTCTTTTGCTCCTCATGGCTATCTTGTGGCTACCCAACTCAAAGTCACATTTGCTGTGCTGCCCAATTTGTCTTCCATGACTGACCCTCATGTGTCCTCTCCAGGAGCACAGTTAATGCAAAACTTCTCCTGGGGGCGTTCTCCCCAGACATCCACCTGCAGCACTTCCTAAAAGAGTCCCTTTAGGATCTTCTCACGCCCTGCGAGCAGCAACCTCTAGTGCCTTCTGCTCCCTTCCAGTGCTTTCTGATTGGTCTTGACACTCACCACCAGGGTGTTACATATTTATACATTTATTGCTACTTCCTCTCATTGGAACAGAAGTCCTCTGAAAACAGGGTGTCATTTCCTGGGCATTCAGAGCAGCATCTGACACATGGAGGGTACTTAATAAAAATCTGTTGGTGAAAGAATTAGTTCACTTTTTTTCGGCAGAGGGTGGTCTTTAAGCTTCCAATTTGTAAAGTATGAGTCAGGAATTCACATGCTGACTGAATAGAAGACAATGTAAAGACAGTTTTTTTTTTTTTTTTAAACAGGAAGCCTTATGTTATTTCGTAGGCAGAATAATCTTTTAATTATGGATTTGAAAGAATAAAAGTGCTTGCCTAACATTGGTCTGGGGGACATTTAATTTTTAGCATTTAAGACATAAAAGTTACATGAAGGGTTTTTGTCTTAGACATTTAGGTGTGTGTGTGTGTGTGTGTGTCTGTTGTATACACATATGTATAAGGGCCACCCACATGTGCCAGAACAGGATGTGGGGTGTCCTGCTCTATCAGGCTCCTCATTTTTTGAAACAAAGTCTCTCATTGAACCTGACACCAGGCTGTCATCTGTGAAGTCCCAGAATGATCCATCCTGTCTCCACTCCATCTGGTTCTGAGGCTATAAACTTTTTGTTGGCTGCTTGAACCTGAACTCCAGTTTTCAGAAATGCACAGTGTTCTATCCACTTGACTATCATTTCTCCAGCTCTGTCTTGGGCTTTCTACAGGAAGTTCTAAGTTTAACTCTGAGCCCAGTCATACATTGCATCTGCGCAGAGACAGAAGGTGAAGGAGAAAAAAAATCGAGGATTCTAGAGCTAGAAATATGATTTTATTTTAGGGAGAAAATAACACTTTTAAAAAAAAAAAACAAAAGAAAACAAAATTAACAACAACAACAAAACTTTTGGAAGACAGGGAAATGAAGCGGCCAGGTAAGAGGCGGGGCTGTGCCGCAGGCTGTGCCTACTCTCTAGTTTCCTGGCATTTCGGCAGCACACCGTTGGGTGAAGACTCTATATGTTATTTTAGCAGTGGAGTCTCTGCCAACATCATGAAGGGAGTGAAAACTCCAGGAAATCTTGTAAAAGCAGCAAAAATGTCATATGCTTGGATTTCCGACAGCTGAGGCAAAGCTGCAGCACGTCTCTAGACCCAAGCCCGAGGTTCCCACGCAAAGGTAGTGCTGAGGTGACAGAATTTCTAATATCATGTTGGAATTCACTCCCTATCTCCAGATATCCATGTATCAGTACCTTACAATACTGTGAAGTCTATAGGATTTTGTACCCCTGGAATACATTATACAAAGGTAAAAATAAAAAGATAGAGAGAGAGAGAGATAGAGAGAGAGAGAGAGAGAGAGAGAGAGAGAGAGAGAGAGAGAGAGAATGAGAGGGAGAGAGAGAAATGTCATGTTTCTAGAAAGCGTAAATGTCTTAATTTTATTCTGCTTTACTTTATACTCCCTGAAGGTAAAGAAATGTTTATTTAATATCTTCTGATTGTGAAAGAAATGGGACCATAAATAATGCGTTAAATAGTTGTGCTGTGTTAGGCACAATTCTATGAGCTTCACATATATGTTTCTGGCTGTACTGTATAAAATTTATATTGGGCATATAATCTTAATTAAGGATTAGGATACTGTATTTAGGAATCAGGAGTGAGTTTTGTTTCCAGATGAATTACACACAAAGGCACATATAATATATACTTGAAGGCTACTTGAAGCATGCAAGTACTGACTAGTTTTTCTTAGTACCAAACCAATGGCAGAGTAAGGAAAGCAAAGTGCCTTATAGTGTTTAATGTGATGACTTCCAGGGATGTGTCTCTTATTTTTAATTTAAAAATTAAACCTATTTTATACACAAGTACTGTAATCCATTGTTGCCATCTCTCACTCTCTCTCACTGAGGTGTTCTTGGGCCCCCCCCCAACTCCCTCTCACGCATGTTCATATGCATGGGTATATAATAATGCTGAAAGAAAAGTTAGCTAGTTATTTATTATTTTTAAAGTTCCCCAACAGTTTTTGTTCACATTTAAGCATCACTACATATGAATCCTGGATAATAAATGTTTAGTTAATCAGTTTTCCCCTAAGATAAGAGACTATAGTTATCAATAGTTTCACCTAAATTATTTTTCTTTCCCCTTTATCTCTGATCACAATGCACTCAGGACTCCTCAAGACAAACCTAAGGCACTGACTTGCTTGCTTGGATGAACTTGGAATAGTGAAGTACAACTTAACCCTTGTCAGATGTGTTTGTAAGCTCCTCTCCCAACTTTGCCTGGTTACCTCTATTCCCAAAGTCATTAACCCCTCAACCCCGTGACAGAACAGTAAATATGTGGCCTTTGCTACAAATAATTTTACAGCAACAGAAGATCAGAAGCGAAGGCTTAATGGCTGTAGTAACTTCAGCTGGATTTGCCTGCACTAGAAGTAGTACAGAAGCTTCTGAGGACAGTCTGAGATGGGTGGGAAGTAGGGGATTATTGGAGTGGATTTACAGAGAGGGTTCCTTTGTGGGATGTTTGGAGAATGGACTGCATCATTTCCTCCAAGGTAAATGAGCTTCTCTGAGTCTCTTCATCTGTCTCAGCCATGTGCAACCCTAACACTGCCTTTTCTTAAGTAGCGTGCAGTATTTAAAAAATGAATCCAATCCTGATCATTCTCCTCTTTTTCTCTTCCTGGTAACTTCACAAATCCATTAAGCAGTTTACTACTCCCTAGGGTTTGAGAGATTTGTCATCCTGACCCCGCTGGTCAGATCAGCAAAAACCTAACTCAGAACGAAAAACTGTCTCTGTTTCTTTGAGTGATGAGAGGAAAATTTTAAATAATGATTAGTGCTCTTGAAAAATGAAGAGAAACAAAACCCTTTTCCTCCTTGACATTTGCTATGAACTCCTATGAGTAGAAAATGTGTGGGTGTGGGTTTTTCTTGCTTTCATTTTTTGTCCTTCACTTTGAAAATATATTACTAATTTATTTGCTTCATCATAAATTCCTCATGCAAATGCTTGACAAAACTTATGTTCTTTTATTTTAAATTTTATGGTTTCAGCTTTTCTAAATTTGTGGTTAAGAAACATAGTAAAGAGCGGAGCCTGGCCTACCTGCCAGGCAGAACGGCGGCTCATAGAGGCTGAGCAACTGCGATTGGGAACAGAAAATTAGAACTTCTGTTTCCACCCGGAGGCGATTTTCGGACACAGAGCGAAGCCTGGCCTACCTGCCAGGCGGAAAGGCGGCTTATAGAGGCTGAGCAACTGTGCCTGATCCAGCAAACAGAAACAGAACGTTGGAACTTCTGCTCACACCCAACGACTCTGAGGCATAAAACGGGGCTTGACCCATCTGACACCTCAACCAGTGGAGAACTAGGGACACAGACCAGATACAAGGGAAAGGTAAGAACATATCACTGACAACAAAATGGCAAGAGGAAAGAGAAAGAGTATATACCAAGGGAACCAACACGATCTAGCAACACCAGAGCCCAGCTCTCCCATAACAGCAAACATCAGAACTCCAAACACTCCAGAAAAAGAAGACACAGACCTGAAATCATGCCTCAAGATGCTGATAGAGTTAATTAAACAAGAAAGGGAGGAAAAGCAAAAAGATTCAGAAGCTTTTAAAGAAGAAACAAGAAAAACACTCAAAGAACTCAAAGAACTAGAGGAAAACAGAACCAAAGAAATAAAGGAATGGAAGAGGGAAATTAAAACAGAGATTGAAACAATAAAGAAAACACTAAAAGAGATAACCCTAGAGTCAGAACACCAAAAAAAGAAATCAGGAGTCACAGAAGCAAGCATTTCCAATAGATTACAAGAGATCGAAGAGAGAATCTCGGGGGCAGAAGACAACATTGCAAACATAGACAAAACAGCCAGAGAAGATGCAAAAAACAAAAAGCTCCTAACCCAAAATGTCCAGGAAATCCAAGACACAATGAGAAGACCGAACCTAAGGATAATAGGAATAGAAGAGGGAGAAGAGTATCAACTAAGGGGCACAGTAAATATCTTCAACAAAATCATAGAAGAAAACTTCCCTACCCTCAAGAATGAGATGACCACGAGCATAAAAGAAGCCTTCAGAACTCCAAATAGGTTGGACCAGAAAAGAAATACCTCCCGACACATAATAGTAAAAACATCAAGCGCCCAAAGTAAAGAAAGAATACTAAAAGCAGTAAGGGAAAAAAATCAGGTAACATATAAAGGCAGACCAATCAGACTCACACCCGATTTCTCAACAGAGACTATGAAAGCTAGAAGAGCCTGGACAGACATCATGCACTCCTTAAGAGAGCACAAGTGCCAGCCCAAGCTGCTATACCCAGCAAAACTATCAATCACCATCGATGGAGAGACGAAGATATTTCAAGACAAATCAAAATTCACATAATATCTGACCACAAACCCAGCACTACAACGAATTATAGGTGGAAAACCCAATACAATGAGAGAAAATACAGCCTAGTAAGAACAAGAAAACTCTTAAACAAGAAAACTAAAAGAAGAAAAAAAAAAAAAAAAAAAAAAAAAAAAAAAAAAAAAAAAAAAAAAAAAACACAGACAAAACTCAACCCAATAAAGCAATAATAGCAGGAAACAGAAACAACTATTCCTTGATATCTATTAACATAAATGGTCTCAACTCCCCAATAAAGAGACATAGACTATCGGACTGGATACATAAACAAAATCCAGCCTTTTGCTGCATACAGGAAACTCATCTCAGAGACAAAGACAGACACTATCTCAGAGTAAAAGGGTGGGAAAAAAACTTCCAAGCAAACAGCTTCAAGAAGCAAGCTGGAGTGGCTATTCTAATATCGAATAAAGTAAATTTCCAACCAAAAGTTATCAAAAAAGATAAGGAAGGACACTTTTTACTCATTACCGGGGAAATCTGTCAGGAGGAACTCTCAATCCTTAATATATATGCTCCAAATAAAAAATCACCCACATTCATAAAAGAAACCCTACTAAAGCTCAAAAAATACATTTCACCCCACACAATAATAGTGGGAGACTTTAATACCCCACTCTCACCAATGGACAGATCAGAGAAACAGAAAGTGAACAAGGACACTGCAAAACTAGCAGAGACTTTGAACCAACTAGAATTAATAGATATATACAGAACATACTATCCCAAAGTAAAAGAATACACCTTCTTCTCACCACCCCATGGCACCTTCTCGAAAATTGACCACATAATTGGACACAGAACGAGTCTCCATTGATATAAGAAGATTGAAATACTCCCATTCATCCTCTCAGATCATCATGGTCTATGGCTGGTCTTTAACAACAACAAAGACAACAAAAAGCCCACATACACATGGAAACTAAACAATGCTCTGTTAAAGGATAGCAGGGTCAAAGAAGAAATAAAGAAAGAAATTAAGGATTTTCTAGAATTCAACGAAAACGAAAACACAACATACCTAAACCTTTGGGATGCAATGAAAACAGTATTGAGAGGAAAACTCATAGCCCTAAGTGCTTCCACAAAGAAACTGGAGAGAGCTTACATCAGCAACCTGACAGCACAGCTAAAAGCCCTAGAACAAAAGGAAGCAGATATACCCAAAAAGAGTAGACGGCAAGAAATAATCAAAATTAGGGTAGAAATAGACCAAATAGAAACAAAAAGAACCATTGAAAAAATCAACAAAACCAAGAGTTGGTTCTTTGAGAAAATCAACATGATTGATAAACCCCTAGCCAGACTAACTAGAGGGCAAAGAGAGAGTATCCAAATTAACAAAATCAGAAAGGAAAGTGGGGACATAACAACTGAAACTGAGGAAATTCAAGAAATCATCAGATCCTATTACAAAAACTTATACTCCACAAAATTGGAAAATCTTGAGGAAATGGATGAATTCCTAGACAGATACAAGGTCCCAAAGTTAAACCAGGACCAAGTAAACCATCTAAATAACCCTATAACACCTAAAGAAATAGAAGAAGTCATCAAAAGCCTCCCAACCAAAAAAAGCCCAGGTCCAGACGGGTTCGGTGCAGAATTTTATCAGACTTTTATTGAGGATATAACACCAATACTCGCCAAACTATTCCAAAAGATAGAATCAGATGGAATATTACCCAACTCATTTTTTGAGGCTACAATAACCCTCGTACCTAAACCACACAAAGACCCTACAAGGAAAAAGAACTTCAGACCAATCTCACTTATGAACATTGATGCAAAAATACTCAACAAAATCCTCGCAAACCGAATCCAAGAACACATCAAAACGATCATTCATCATGACCAAGTAGGCTTCATCCCTGGGATGCAGGGATGGTTTAACATAAGGAATTCCATCACTGTAATCCACCATATAAACAAACTCAAAGACCAAAATCACATGGTCATATCACTAGATGCTGAGAAAGCATTCGACAAAATCCAACACCCCTTCATGTTAAAAGTCCTGAAAAGAACAGGAATCCAAGACCCATACTTAAACATAATAAAAGCAATATACAGCAAACCAACAGCCAACATCAAAATTTATGGCGAGAAACTTGAAGCAATCCCACTAAAATCAGGGACTCGACAAGGCTGCCCACTCTCCCCCTACCTATTCAACATAGTACTGGAAGTCCTGGCTGGAGCAATTAGACAGCAAAAGGAGATCAAGGGGATACAAATCAGAAAGGAAGAGATAAAAACATCACTCTTTGCCGATGACATGATAGTGTACTTGAGTGACCCCAAAAATTCCACCAGAGAACTCCTACAGCTGATAAACAAGTTCAGCAAAGTGGCTGGATACAAAATTAACTCAAACAAATCAGTAGCCTTCCTGTACTCAAAGGACAAACATGTGGAGAAAGAAATTAGGGAAAACGTACCCTTCACAATCGTCACAAAATCTATGAAATACGTTGGTGTGACTCTAACTAAGCAAGTGAAGGACCTGTATGACAAGAACTTCAAACCTCTAAAGAAAGAAATTGAGGAGGATCTCAGAAAATGGAAAGATCTCCCATGCTCATGGATTAAAAAAATCAACATCTTAAAAATGGCCATCCTACCAAAAGCAATCTACAGATTCAATGCAATCCCCATCAAAATTCCAACCCAGTTCTTCATGGAATTGGAAAGATCAATGTGCAATTTCATATGTTATAACAAAAGACCTAGAATAGCTAAATCCATCCTCAGCAACAAAAAACATCTGTGGGAATCACTATCTCTGACCTCAAGCTATATTACAAGGCAATTGTGCTGAAAACTGCATGGTACTGGTACAGAGATAGGCAGGTGGATCAATGGAATAGAATAGAAGATCCAGAAATGAGCCCTCATGTATATGGTCACCTGATTTTTGATAAAGGAGCAGTAAACATTCAACGGAAAAAGAACAGCCTATTCAACAAATGGTGCTGGTCCAACTGGCACTCAGCATGCAAAAGAATGAAAATAGACCCTTTCTTATCTCCTTGTACAAAGCTCAAGTATAAGTGGATCAAAGATCTCCACATTAAACCAGATACACTGAAACTATTAGATGAGAAACATCTGAGGAAGTGCTCGACATCCTTAGCCATCAGGGAAATGCAAATCAAAACAACCCTAAGATTCCACCTCACACCAGTCAGATTGGCCAAGATCCAAAACTCAGATGACAGCAGATGCTGGCGAGGCTCGGAGAAAGAGGAACACTTCTCCACTGTTGGTGGGGTTGCAAGCTAATACAGCCACTCTGGAAATCTGTCTGGCGATACCTCAGAAAATTGGATATAGTACTACCTGAAGACCCAGCTATTCCACTTCTGGGCATATACTCCAGAGACACTTTAATACACAACAAAGATATATGCACCACAATGTTGATAGCGGCTCTATTTATAATAGCCAGAAGCTGGAAGGAACCCAGATGTCCTTCAGAAGATGAATGGATACAAAAATTGTGGTATATATACACAATGGAATACTACTCAGCCACCAGAAACAATGACTTAACCAAATTCTTAAGAAAATGGCTGCATCTAGAGAATATCATTCTGAGTGAGATAACCCAGTCACAAAAAAACAGACATAATATGCAGTCACTGATAGTGGGATGCTAACCCCAGAGGCTTGCACTCCCCCAGAAACAACTCACAGACTGTATGAAGTCCAAGAAATAAAGAAAACAAAAAAATATACATATATTTACAAACAAGAAGACTTTGACTGTTTCCATGTTTCGTTTTGTTTTGCATGTACTTTACGCTTATTGTAAGTATTGGGTTTTCAATGTGTACTGTCGGGCCCTTGAAAAAAATCAAGTACTGACTAAAAAAAATATATTCACATGGTTTTATGTGAAAAATTATTTCAATGTCTGAAAAAACATTACTGACAAAAAAGTATAATTTTAAGCAAAAAATATAAAATCTGTACATTTATCTTTGTTTTGTAAAATAAAGTCATTAAAAAAAAAGAAACATAGTAAATAGTTAGTAGTTTTGTTTATAAGTTATTCAATAATCTACTGACCATTTGTATTATGTCAAATTTGTGCTTCCAGAAATTAGTAAATCAACTTCACTTACAAGAAGCTAGAATATGAGCAAAGTCATCTCTCCCCATGTTCAGGGACATCCACGGACACTCTGCAGTGCAGAGTAGGTTAAAGAAGAGGAGTCTGAATAATACTACAAAGAGAGGAGGGAATGTTTCACAGGAAGCCTTTTTTATAGAAAAGACTATTATAACCCAAGGGAAACAGCCATGCTTGGGTCAGGAGAATACATGTGAGTCAGATGGAGAGGCTGGTCCTGCACTTTGATGAACTCACAATGAGCAGCGTAAAGTGATAATGGCAGAATGGCATGTACAATCCTGGCCTTAAATCAGAGCAACACAAGAAAAGGCATGGGAAGAAGACTCAAGGAAAGCTAAGGAGATGTAGTTAGGATGATTATTGCTATGATGAAAAGACAAGACCAAAAAGCAAGGTGGGGAGAAAAGTGTTTATTCTGCTTACACTTTCACACTGCTGTTCAATATTAAAGAAGTTAGGACAGAAACTCAAACAGGGCAGGAACCTGGAGGAAGAAGCTCATGCAGAGGACCTGGAGGGATGCTGCCTACTGGAATACTCCTTACGGCTTGCTTAGCCTGCTTTCTAATAGAACCCCCTACTACCATCCCAGGGATAGAACTCTGCAGGATTGGCTGGGGCCCTCCCAACCAATAACTAAGGAAATGCCCAAAGCCAGATCTTATGCATGCATTTTCTCAATTGAGGTTCCCTCCTCTAAAATAACTTTAGTTTGTATAAAGGTGATATTAATCTAGCTGACATAAGGAATATGTACAGCCACACACAGACCTAATCAAACTTTTCATTGCAGAAAAATTCTGTGGACGCATACTTAATGTTTGTATTTCTAGGTTACTAATTTCGACTTGAGAATATAAGAGGTCATATTTTACTAGACCCTGTAAATGTTGATTCTGTGAAAGAATACCTTTACCAACATTAAACCTCAGCTATACTGGAAGGTGTTTGGCTATAAGAACATGTGACTGTCCACCAATGAGACCACCAAGGACTCAGAGTGTGGCCCACTTTCATTTCCTGAAAGATGATTTTACAAGTAACATAAAATTTAACTGTGGTGACATTTTGACCTTGAAATTCCGTTTAAAAATAATATGGCATATTATTTGCCCAACAAGAAACCATTTGAATGAATTTTTTTTTATATAATAGAATACTTTATGGAAACTAAAATGTAGAAACTGAACAGGGGTTCACACTTCCGGACCAAGGCCAGACCTAGCCCAACCACATTTGGACAGGTAGCCCGCTCATGCACAGGTCCCTTGGAATTTTGAAGAGAGGCAGGAACGCTTTCCATCCTAAGCAGAAGGATCCACAAAAGAAACAGGCCACATGCAGAGACAACAAGATTACCTATAATTACAAATAACAAAATGGCAAGAGGAAAGTAAAAGAACCTAAGCAATGAAAACCAAGACAACCCGGCAACATTAGAACCCAGGTCTTCCATCACTGCAAGTAGTGGAATGCCAAACGCACCAGAAAAACAAGACTCAGACTTAAAATCATATTTCATGATGATGATGGAGATCTTGGAGAAGCACATAAATAGCTCCCTCAAACAATTACAGAAAAACCAGGAAAAATCACTCAAAGAACTATAGGAAAACACAACCAAACAGATAAAGGAACTGAAAACAGAAATAGAAACAATAAAGAAAACACAAAAAGTGACAACCCTGAAGATGGAAAACCAAGAAATCAGGAGTTACAGATGCAAAAATCACAAACAAACCACAAAAGTGAAAGATCTCAGGGGCCAATGACAACATAGAAAACATAGAAAAAACAGTCAGAGAAGATGCAAAAACCCAAAAGCTCCTAACCCAAAATGTCCAGGAGATCCAGGACACAATGAGAAGACCAAACTAAAGGATAATATGTATAGAAGAGGGCAAAGAATAACAACTAAAAGGCACAGTAAATATCTTCAACAAAATCATAGAAGAAAACTTTTCTGCCTTTAAGAGCAAGATGACAGTGAACATACAGAAAGCCTACAGAACTCCAAATAAATTGGACCAGAAAAGAAACTTTTCCTGACAAAAAGGAGTCAAAACACAAAATATTTGAAACAAAGAAAGAATCCTAAAGTTTTAAGAGAAAAAGGTCATGTAACATATAAAGGCAGACCAATCAGAATTACTTCAGACTTCTTAACAGAGACTATGAAAGCTAAAAGATACAAAAAGAAATCATACAGACCTTAAGAGAACACAAATATCAGTCCAGGTTACTATATCCAGCAAAACTCTCAATTACCATAGATGGAGAAACCAAGAAATTCCAGGACAAAACTAAATTTACACCATATCTGTCTACAAATTCAGCCCTACAAAGGATGATAAATGGAAAAATCCAACATAACTAAGGAAACTATACCCCCCTAAAAAAAATCCTTGCAAAAAGGACAAAAGAAGAAAAGTACACAAACATAAGTCTACCACTAACAACAAAAATAACAGGAAACAAAAGTCACAATTCAATAATTTCTCTTAATATAAATAAAAACAAATAGACTATTAGACTGGATATGTAAACAAGATCCAGCATTTTGCTGCCTACAGGAAACTCATATCAAAGACAAAGACAGACACTACCTCAGAGTAAAAGGCTGGGAAAAAAAACCTTCCAAGCAAATGGGCCCAGGAAAAAAGCTGGAGTAGCTATTATATATCAAATAAAATAGATATCAACCAAAAGTCATCAAAAAATATAAAGTAGGACACTTTTTACTCATCACAGGAAAAATCAATCAAGATGAACTCTCAATCTTGAACATCTATGCTCCACTTACAAGGGCACCCACATTTATAAGAGAAATCCAACTAAAGTTCAAAGCATATATTACACCACACTAAATAGTAGTGGGAGACTTCAACACCCCACTCTTATCAATGGAAAGAGCATGCAGACAGAAACTGAACAGAGACACAGTGAAATTAGCAAAGGTTATGAACCAATTGGAATTAACAAACATTTAAAAGACATTTTATCTTAAAACAAAAGAATATACTTTCTTCTCAGCACCTCATGGTACCTTCTCCAAAACTGACCATATAGTCAGTCATAAAACAGGCCTCAACAGATACAAGAAGATCGAAATACTCTCATGCATCCTATCAGATCATCATTGACTAACGTTGGTCTTTCATAACAACAAAAATAACAAAAAGCCCACATACACATGGAATCTGAACAATGCTCTACTCATTGGTCAAGGAAGGAATGAAGAAAAAAATCAAGGATTTTTTAGAGTTTAACAAAAATGACACCTCTACATACCCAAACTTATGAGATGCAATGAAAGGAGTACTTAGAGGAAAACTCATAGCTCTGAATGCCTCCAAAAAACAACTGGATAGAGCATACACTATCAGCTTGACATGACAGCTGAAAGCTCTAGAATAAAAAGAAGAAGATACACTAAGAAAAGTAGATGGCAGGAAATAATCAAATTCAGAGCAAAAATCAACCAAATAGAAACAAAAGGAACCATACAAATAATCAATAAAACTAAGAGCTGTTTTTTTTTTTTTTTGAGAAAATTAACAAAATCAGAAATGAAAGGGAAGACATAACAACAGAAACTGAGGAAATTCAAGAAATCATCAGATCCTATTACAAAAGCCTTTACTCAACAAAACTGGAAAATCTGGAGGAAATGGATAAATTTCTAGACGAATATAAGATACCAAAGTGAGATGAGAATCAGATAAACCATCTAAACAGTCCCATAACACCTAAAGAAATAGAAGCATTCATCAAAAGCCTCCCAACCAAAAAAAAAAAAAAAAAAAGCCCAGGACCAGATGGTTTTAGTGGAGAATAATATCAGACTTTTATAGGAGACCTAATACCTATACTCTACAAACTATTCTATAAAATAGAAACAAGGAATACTACCCAATTCAATTCGTTCTTCGAAGCCACAATTACTCTCATATCTAAACCACACAAAGACACTACAAAGAAAGAGAACCTTAGAACAATTTCCCTGATGAACATTGATGCAAAAATACTCAATAAAATTCTTGCAAACCGAATCAAAAAACACATCAAAATAATCATCCACCATGACCAGGTAGGCTTTATTAAAGGGATGCAAGGATGGTTCAACATATGGAAAT
Organism: Micromys minutus; assembly: GCF_963924665.1. NCBI lineage: Eukaryota > Metazoa > Chordata > Mammalia > Rodentia > Muridae > Micromys > Micromys minutus. Next base: position 43,806,537 of record NC_137971.1, read on the forward strand.
CTATCAACATAATCCTATTATAAACAAACTCAAAGGAAAAAAAAACACATGATCCTCTCACTAGATGCTGAGAAAGCATTTGACAAAATTCATCATCCCTTCATGATAAAAGACTTGGAAAAATCAGAAATCCAAGGCCTATACCTAGACATAGTAAAAGCAATATACAGCAAACCAGTAGCCAACATCAAACTAAACTAAGAGAAAATTGAAGCAATTCCATTAAAATCAGACTAGACAAGGCTGCCCACTGTCTCCCTACCTATTCAATATAGTACTGGAAGTTCTGGCCAGAGCAATTAGACAACAAAAAGATATCAAAAAGATTCACATTGGAAAGGAAGAAGTCAAAATATCACTATTTGCAGATGATATGATAATATATTTAAGTGACCCAAAAGTTCCACCAGAGAACTTTTACAACTAATAAACAACTTCAGCAAAGTGGCTGGCAATAAAATTAACTCAAACAAATCAGTAGCCTTCCCCTATTCAAATGATAGACAGGTTGAGAAAGAAATTAGAGAATCAACACCCCTCACAATAGTCACAAAGACTACAAAATACCTTGGGGTGTCCCTAACCAAGCAAGTAAAGTATCTTTATGACAAGAACTTTAAGACTCGTAAGAAGGAAATTGAAGGAGATCTCAGAAGATGGAAAGATCTCCCATACTCATGGATTGGCAGGAACAACATTGTATAAATGGCCATCTTGCCAAAAGTAATCTACAGATTCAATGTAATACTGGTCAAAATTCCAACTCAATTCTTCATAGAGTTAGAAAAAGAAATTTGCAAATTCATCTGGGAAACATAAAACCTTGAATAGAGAAATCTATTCTCAAGAATAAAAACACTTCTGGGGGAATCACCTTCCCTGATCTCAAGCTATATTACAAAGCAATTATGATAAAAACTGGATGGTATTGGTAAAGAGATAGGCTGGTAGATAAATGGAACAGAATTGAGGATCCAGAAATGAATCCACACACCTATGGTCACTTGATCCTTGACAAAAAAGCTAAAACCATTCAATGGAAAAAGTACAGCCTCTTCAACAAATGGTGTTGGTTCAACTGGCAGTCAGCATGCAGAAGAATGAAAATTGATCCTTTCCTATCCCCTTGTACAAAGCTCAAGTCCAAATGGATCAAAGATCTCCACATAAACCAGTTACACTGAAACTATTAGAAGAGAAAGTGGGGAAGAGTTTAGAACACATAGGTACAGGGGAAAGTTTCCTGAACAAAACACCAATGGATTATGCTTTAAGATCAAGAATCGACAAATGGGACCTTATGAAATTGCAATGCTTATGTAAGGCTAAGGACACCGTTAAGACAAAAAAGCAGCAAACAGATTGCAAAAAGATCTTTATTAATTCTACATCTGATAGAAGGTTAGTATCCAATATATACAAAGAACTGAGAAAACTAGACTATAGAGAATTAAATAATCCTGTTAAAAATGGGGTACAGAGGTAAACAAAGAATTCTCAACTGAGGAATATTGAATTGCTGAGAAGCACCTAACGAAATGATCAACATTCCTAATTATCAGGGAAATGCAAATCAAAACAACCCTGAGATTCCACCTCATACCACTTAGAATGGTTAAGATAAAAAACTCAGGTGACAGCAGATGCTGGTGAGGATGTGGAGAAAGAGCAATACTCCTTCATTATTGGTGGGGTTCTAAGCTGGTCAAACCAGTCTGGAAATCAGTCTTGTGGTTCCTCAGAAAATTAAACATAGCACTACCTGAAAACCCATTTACTCCACTCCTGGGTATATACTCTAAATATGCTCCAACATATAACAAGGACACATGCTTCCCCATGTTTATAGCAGCCTTATTTATAATAGCCAGAAGCTGGAAAGAACCCAGATGTCCATCAACAGATGAATGGATATAGAAAATGTAGTAAATTTACACAATGGAGTACTATTGATTATTAGAAGCACTGACTTCAGGAAATTCATAGGCAAATGGGTGGAACTCCAGACTATCATTTCGAGTGAGGTAACCCAGTCACAAAAGAACACACATGGTATACAGTCACTGATAAGCAGATACTAACCCCATAAAACTTGGAATAACCAATACCCAAGAAACAGTTCACAGACATTATGAAGCTCAAAAAGAAGGAAGGCCAACATGGGGATGCCTCAGTCCTTAGAAGAGAGAACAAAATTCTCATGGGAGGAAATGCAAGGTCAAATAGAGGAACGGGGATTGAAGAAAAGAACCCACCTCACCTGGGGATCCACCACATATGCAGTCACCAAATCCATGCACCATAGCTGATCCCAAAAAGTACTTACTGGCAGGAACCAGACAGAGATGTCCCCTCAGGGACTATGCTAGAGTCATATAGATACAGCTCAACATATTTGCAGCTAACCATCGGTCTGAACTAGGAATCCCAATGAGGTTGCTAAAGAAAGGACCTAAGAAGTTGAAAGGGGTTGCAACCTCATGGGAAGATAACTACATTATCAACCAACCAAACCCTCCAAAACTCCCATGGAGTAAAACACCAACCTCTGTGCACACTTTGAGAGACCTATATTGATCCAGTTGTGTATGTAGCTGAAAATAGCAGTGTCTGGCATCAATGTGAGAAGAGGCTTTTGTTCCAGAAAGGGCATGTTGTCCCAATGTAGGGGAATGACAAGGCAATGTGGTGGTGGTGGGGGGGCCTCAGAAGAGTGTGCACCTTTGTGAAGGCAACTGTAGGGGGAGGGCGGATGAGATCAGGGTGGGGTAAAGGGATAACATCTCAAATGTAAATACAGAGCATCTAATAAAAAAAGTTAAAAAAAGAAAAAGAAAGAAAAAAACTGAAATGTAGCAATCATCCATTTATTGACACAGAAGGATGTTTTTGCTTTGCCACTAAATGTAACATTCAACTTATAAGCAATATGGATAGTTTTCCATTTTTTTTACAGTGTGGTCCATGGCCTTTTATTTTCTTTTTGAGATTAAATGTAATTATATTTCCCTCTTCCCTTTCCATACTCCCACATATCCCTATCCATTGACCTTCAAATTTATGATCTCTTTTTTTAACTAATGAATGTTATTACATTGATTTTCATATACTATGTACATATACATTACTAAACATAACCTATCCATTCAGTATATTATTACTTGTATGTATTCTTTTAGGGCTTACCATTTGGCACTGCAGAAGCAATTGATGTGCACTTCCCCTGAAAACCACCTCTTCTCCTCCCAGCTCTTCCCCAGATGCCTATAGTTCTTTCTTGGATATTTCCCTATTTACTTTGGCATTTCCATTAGTGCCATCCTTGTTCAGACCATGCTTGGATGGCCATGTTGGTAAGATTGTAGGGGCTGGGAAGATCTACATAATGCACTAAAAGCCCTCTTTTGTTTAATGTATCTATTACTTGTGTTGTTACTATGAACAAATACCTGGCCAGAAGCAGTTGTATTTATTTTGGTTCAAAGAAACACTGCATTTGAAGGGGAAGGAGTGACATCAGGAGAGTGACGTGGCTGCTTACACTCTCTGTGGTCAGGAAGGAAATAAGTGAGGTGAAGTGGAGCCCAGCTATAAAACCTCAAGCCTTGTGCTTAAAACCCATTTCCTCCAGTAAGATGTTGCCTCCTAAAGTTTCACAGCCTTTTAATTCAGTGTCACAAGCCAGAGACAAGTATTCAAACAGGTGAGCTGTGGTGGTTTGAATCCGGCCCCCATAGATTCATGTGTTTTAATGCTTGGCCATATGGGGTGGCACTTTAGGGGTGTGGCCTTCTTGAAGGAGGTATAGCCTTATTGGAGTAAGTGTATTGCTGTGTAAGTAGATTTTAAAGTGTACTATTCTTAAGCTCTGCCCAGTGTGGTGAAACCCTCCTCCTGGCTGCTTTGGAAAATAGTCTGAAAATATATCTTCAGATCAAGATATAGAACTCTCAGCTCCTCTATGTCCCCACTACCCCCAATGCCCCCACTACCCCCACTGCCCCCACTGCCCCCAACCCTGCATGTTTACTTGCACAATGCCATGCTTCTGGTCATGATCATAATGAACTAAAACCAAGCCTCTGAAACTTTAAGCCAGCCCCAATTAAATGTTTGTCTTTATAACAGTTGCCTTGTTTCTGGTGACTCTTAATTGCAATGTAAACCTAAGATAGAAGCTGTTACCAGGAATAGGGTATTGCTCTGATAAACCTGATCATGTTTTTATTTTTTATTTTTTTAAGAATGTGGATATTGGGTCTTTGAATTTGGAAAGCAGTGAAATGTGGTGGTTTGAATAGGTTTGGCCCATATATTCATGTGTTTAAATGCTGGCCTTTGGGAGAGGCACTTTGAGGAGGTCTGGCCTTTTTGGAGAAAGTGGTGGTCTTTGAGGCCTCTTGTGCCTAATCTCTTCACGGCTTAGAATCAGCCACTCCTTCTAATCAAGATGTAGAGTTCTCAGTTTTTCCAGACCCCTATCTGCCCTGCTTCCTGCCATAATAATGAACTAAATCTCTGAAACTCTAAGCCCGCCCCAGTAAAGTATTTGTCTTTCAAAGAATTGCCTTGACCATGATATCTCTTCACAGCAATGAAACTTTAACAAAAATATGAGCCATTTTATAGTTAACTATTCATGTTCATATAAATGGGAAATTTCATATTTAAGCCACAATACATGGATTTCTAGGTAATTTCACCTTCGTAAATTTTAATAAAACTTTTTAGTTTTATATTTGATTGTTTTTATAATGAACATATATTTATATCATCAGATAGAGAATTTCTGTCTATACCAATGGTTCTAAACCTATGAGTAGCAACCCTTGGGGAGGGTCAAATAATCCTTTCACAAGGGTTGCCTAAGACCATCAACATATCAGATATTTACATTATAATTTATTACAGAGAAAAGTTGCAACAAAAACATAAAGTAGCAACAAATAAACATTTTATAGTTGTGGCTCACCACAACATGAGGAACTATATTAAAGGGTTGAACTGTATTAGGAAGGTTGAGAACCTTGTCCATAGGATTATTTTGTTAAAGTCTATGAACTTTGGTTGCAGTGAAGTGAGAAAATCAGACAGTTCCATGGGTAAAGGTGGCTTACTGGGTGAGCCTGATGACCTTAGTTCGGTGTCCAGAACCCTATGGTAAAACTTGAGAACCAACTCTTGTAGGTTTTGTTCTGACCTCCCCATATGTGTCATGCCACATGAATGTAGGAACGGTGGAGAATGCCATAGCTCATGACTGCCAGTGGTCACCGGTGATGTCACCTGATATACTTTAAACTCCAATGATGAGTGTATTCTGTATACACAAATGTCATATACTAAATGATAATTATAATAAAAAATAAATATTTAATTTTAAATAAAAATTAAAAATTAGATCATTTTCCTTTGGAATTTCCATTAGCCATTGTGTTGGGGACAGACTGGTGCTTCTCAGACTGTGATGTGCATCTGAATCTTCCATGGAGTCTGAAACTCTGCATTTCTCACAAGCTCTAAGGTGTTTTCTACCTCTGGTTCTTGGCAGCACTTGAAATACCTAAGTTGTAAGAAACATGAAAATCACTCTGTGCTTTTTTTTTTTTTTCTGTGCTGATTTTATTGCAGGCAGACACATACATGAGACAGCAGACTTCTGAGAAGGCAAAACCGGAGCGGCCATTTTCAACTACACAACAGAGTAAGCCGAGTCCATCTCATCTCAACCAGAGATGCCCATGGTCTCCCGAATTCACATGGTCATTCTGGAGCACTATGGTCCTAATACAACGTTCCTCTCAAAACGGAATCGCAGTCTATGCTCTGTTGAGCAGCCACCCCTCTTTAATTCTTATCATTGGCTCTTCCTCAGAGCATCATATGATGACATCCTAGAGATGGAATCATTTCGTGGTTACATGCAAGTATTTTCTTAACCTTTTCACTTTATCCAAACTGTGCTTTACTAATTTCTATACTGATTAAGTTTTAAAAGAAGGAAGAAATCAACAGACTTCAGGAAGACAAGATGGGGAGGGCTTTTCTCAGGAAACATCTGATATCACTGCCAACAAGCTGTGCCTCCCCACCACCCCCAATCAGATGCACCCCTGCCATACACACAGGTTGTCAGGGAATCGCTGTAATTTGGGCTTTTGATAATTCAGCTAAAGGGCTAATACTGAAAATTTCTAAAGTAGTCTTGCTTAATTAACTAAAGCCATATTTTGTGTTTATCGTTCTCATTGTTGATCTACCAATCTTAATATTACTTAGTATGACTTCTTTTAGAGCCTCTATTTTCAGAACTAGCATAGGACATAGCTGTGGCAACATAGCATGCATTTATTATCACTAAGTCATTTATTTGATGTTCTGCTAAAACTTGAGTTTCATTAATGCCAATAAGGTCTTACAGGGGGGAAATGGTGCAAAGACATGTTTGCCAAGGCTGAGTAAGCTCTGCTCACAGGATGACATGACTCTACAAACTATGCTGTAACAGGTTATAGACTGACGCATCTGAAAGGAGCAACCAGTGAAGACTGTGGGTTAGTGGGTCTCATTCACACGTACAAACAAAAGTAGTTAACTGAGGGCAGAGATAATCTCTGAGAAGAATGAAGGCTCAGGCTCTTGGGTTGTTAGGTGATCAATGGTCATTGAGTTAAAGAAAGAGAACACACTTGAGATGTATGTGAACTTCTTCTTTTTTTTTTTTTTTTTTTTTTGATTAAAGTCAGATGGCCACTGACAAAGACAGTGTAACTGCTAAAATGCCACCAAATATGGTTAACCTAGTATTACTGGAGCAGGCCAGGTTAGACTAATGAAATTTCAAATGTGCAAATTATTGTGGTTACTACTCTCTGTTACTATGAATACTTATTCTACAATCAAATTTGCTACTCACGGTTTTATCATATTTTTAAAGAATGACTTAAAATATGCAGAATGGTCAAGTTCTACAATAACATGCATCTGTCTTTGTCATTAATATAACATGGAAGCCTAGGTAGTAGTTTTGTTTTGTTTATTTGTTTTGGCATGTTGGGATTTTTTTTTTTTTTTACACTAGGAGAAAAGCCTTAAGAAAGTCTCATGATGGGTATGTCTGTAGCTTTAAAGATAAGTGTTTCTTGAAGTGTAACACTTCAGGGACTTTGGGCTATTCTGAACATTTCCTTTCATGCCAGCCAGAGCCCTCCTATATTCTGAAGGTCCTCTGCTTTGCATTTGTGAGTTTTCCTCCATCACCTACAAGGTCCAATATGACTTCCTTCTGGGCAAACAGTACAGTTGACAGGAAAGAAGCAAGCAGCTGGTAAACAACCTGCTGCACATTGAAAGCAGATGCCACATGCCTGCTCAACACAGCTGGAAGCAGCCATCTGAGCTAAGATCCATGCTATTGTTCACCAAGAGACAGATGCTTGTTACATGGGCTTGATGCTCATAGGTCAAGCACTAAGCTAAACAGACACAGAAAGGCTGGTTTGGCTGGACGTCAGTGTGCACATGTGATTATGTGTTGCCATTGACCAAGACTGACCATGGTTCAGGTGTTGAAAGCTTGGTTCTAGTGCAGCAGAGCTGAGATGGTAGAACTTATGGGAGAGGAATCGGGCTTGGGTGCCAGCTATGAAGTAAGATTCTTTTGGGACCCTAAGAACTCTATTACATTGTTCATGATCATGTGAAATGTGGACTTTTTTCAGAGTCCAATTCTGAGTATAAATTAGAGAGCTGTATTTGTTATATATTTTGCATCTGTAAGAGATGAGTCGCTTCTAGGTTAACAGGAGGTGAAGAAAAAACATAAACCTCCAAAGAAGAGAGGTAAATTGAGCAGAGATGCTATGTTAACTTCATTTTGAAAGAAACACCCTTGTGCTATGTGCAGTTCATAGTGTGTGCTCACACAATGCGGGAGAAAGACCCATGGACTCTGCAGTCAGAGGACTTGGTTTGCATCCCAGTTTGGCTGCTTTCTATTGTTCTGACCTTGGACATGTAATGTGCCTCTTTAAACTTTGCTTTGTCTGAGACACGGGGCTAATAATAACAGTCTCCAATGCATGAGGTAAGCACCTAACAATGTCATGTTTCTTTTTATTATTTCATAAAAGATATGGAAATGTAATTCAGACAGACAGGTTATTATATACCACTTTTGAAAACCAAGGGCCATAACATTTGATTATTACCTAGGAAGGACATTGCTCTGGACATGATGCTGTCTGGGTTAACGTCTAGCATATGAAACTTCCGCATGAACAATGTCTGTCTTTGAGCAGAAGCTATGATGGATCTATTTCGTGAATGCTTTGAAGTCTGGTCAATAGACTGCTTTTCAGTGCTAATGACAATAGACATCGCTTGCTAGATCCTGGCCCTGAGGTTTACCACAGGATGTCTGTGGCTGGGATGTTGCCGGAGCATTCCAAAGCAGTAAATCCTGCCAGCTGGACAGTCAAGCCTGTGGTCCAGTGGTGCTAGCCAGGATACAGTCAGCGAGTAAAGGTCTCTATAGGAACTTACACTGGAGGACTGTGGGAGAAGCGCCTGACCTGACAGCTGCCTGTTCTTCCTCTAGTGAATGAGGTCCCAACTGAGTTTAGGGGACATTCTAGATTTGAGCCACCTAATCCAATTTGCTTACCTTTCTACTGATAGGAATCAGCCTTTTGGAGTCTTAAGTTACTTGCTGGCAGAGGACAGCAGGTGCCCGAAAACAGAGAGCTGCCCTGGGAGACGGTGCTCCAGGCACTTTGGGCTTCATGTTTCATCTTGCCCACGCCCGTGAGGGCACCAGTGGCAGCCAGCCGCTTGTCTGCACTGCAGGCTGTGGAGCCAGGGAGGCGAGCACGTGCTGCTGCCACCTCCGAGCCATTTAAAGGCTGCAACTCCTGTTGTTGTCGCCACAGAAATGGACTGGCTGCTGCTGCCTGACGGAGGGATATAAACCCACCCGATTTTGTGTCTGGTTTATATCCGCTTTCAATCTTAAACCACTATATTAAGTGCTCTTTGGGCTAAGCTGAAAAGCTTAAGGAACCTCATTACAGAATTAATTATCATGGCACTTTATGAAGGGGAAAGATGAGACCAGCTGGGAGACTCCTACACGGATTGCTGCTGGTGCTAGTATGCCGGTCACCGCCAGGGGTGCGTTTTGTGGGCTTGGTCAGACATACTTTGTAAGACAAAAAACTGGAAGGGGCAGAGAGGAGAACAACAATAAAATGCCACCAATCAGTTTTTTTCTTTTGAAATTGTAAATCACATATAAAAAAAAAAAAGAGAAATAGAAACACAAAGAGACAAAGACTTTATTTATTGCCGAGAGAGGGCCATTAGGATGCTGGGCTGTGTTTCCATGGCATTGTGGAGACATAAACAGAAAACACAGGCTAATGCATTCAGTTAGGCATAGATTTTAAAGTCTAATGTGCAATCTAAATATGTATCACATGTATTCTCACTATTTATTTATCTATTATATATCTACTGGTGAAGGGAGACTGCCTAACTAATGGGAGACTGTGATCCCTTTGTAAATATGCCTACGAATACAACCCTTCACCATTTGACTGATGTCTGTGGTTTTGCTGTGTTCTTTGTTGCCTGAGGATCACTTGTTAATCCACACTTGCCTCTTCCAGACTTTGGGTTGTAAACTCACATGCTTTAATCCACCTTCCAGGCAGGTAACCTGAAGGCAGGAAGTGTGGGAAGTAAGTATGAATCATGATGAGTGGCCAGGATGTAGGATGCTGGAAAGCCAGAAATCCCTTCTTCCCTCTCTCTCTCTCTCTCTCTCCCTCTCTCTCTTTCTCTCTCTCTCTCTCTCTCTCTCTTACACATACATACACACAAACACACACACACACAAGCACACATGCACACACATGCATACATACACGCACACACACAAACACACACATATGCATACACACATGCACACACACCCACACACACACACACAAACATACACACACACACAGACTGCTTTTTTTCATAAAATCTGACACATTTAAAAGAGAATAAATCAATCTTCTATTTAAGATTGCAGACTAAGAAATTGCTGTTTTGTTCAAACTCATTAAAGTAGGTGGAGTCCCAGGAAAGCCAGGTTATCTGTCTGGTCTGTTGACTTTCCTGTCAAACCTTTACCATCCAGCTATACAAACTGCCCACTGCACATAATAAGTCAATGCCTAAGCAGAGCCAGAATCCCTTATTGCCTCCCTGGCTGCTGGGGCCCCATCTGCCTACCAAGCCTTCATAACTTCCAGCTACCGGGTCCTGTGAGAAAGCATTAAGAAGAGGGACAGAGAAACAAAGTCCCAAATGATAATATGGCACAAAGCTCCTAAGAGAGAACAGCAAGAAAGCAACTACTGGAAGCAGAGCCAGGTCTGGTATAGCCCAGGTTTATAAACAGGGTGGAGTCCTCTCCAGGAACTCATTCAGGCAGCTAATCTTACAACTAGTACTCATAACTAGGGGATGCAGAGAACAATGGTTGCCTGCCTAAAGTCAACCGATACTATTAAGGTCAACCATGACTCCTAATTTCACCAGTTCACCCACCATTTTTATATAAGGGATTGAAAGCAGATTGGCGAGGAAGCTGTGTTATATGCCTCAAGCTGCTACAACGACTCTAGAAATCAGTCTGGCAGTTCCTCAGAAAATTGGACATAGTACTAGCTGAGGACCCAGCTATACTACTCCTGAGCATCTACCTAAAACATATAACACGGACACATGCTTCACTATGTTCATAGCAACCTTATTTATAATATCCAGAAGCAGGAAAGAACCCAGATGTCTTTCAGTAGAGAAATGGATACAGAAAATGTGGTACATCTACACAGTAGAGTACTTACTACTCAGCTATTAAAAACAATGACTTCATAAAATTCTTGCACAAATGGATTGAACTAGAAAATATCATTTTAATGAGGTAACCCAGAAACAACAGAATACACATTATATGCACTCGCTGATAAGTGGATATTAGCCCAAAAGCTCAGAACACCCAAGATATAATTCACAGATCACATGAAGCTCAAGAAAAGGAATACTAAAGTGTGGATGCTTCTGTCCTTCTTAGAAGGGGGGAACAGCACACTCATTGAAGGAAATAAAGGAACAAAGATTGAAGCAGAGAATGAAGGAAAGATCATCCAGAGACTGCCCCATTTGGGAATCCATCCCATGTGCAGCCACTAAATCCAGTCACTATTGTTGATGCCAAATAGTGCTTACTGACAGGAGCCTGATATGGTTGCCTCCTCAGAGGCTCTGCCAGAGCCTTACTGATTAAGATACTTGCAGCTAACCATGAGACTGAGCAGGTGGAGCCCAATGGAGGAGTTAGAGAAAGGACTGAAGGAGGTGAAGGGTTTGCAACCCTATAGGAAGAACAACAATATCAACCAACCAGACCCCCCCAGAGCTCCCAGGGACTAAAACACCAACCAACATATGGTCCAGCTGCATTTGTAGCAGAGGATGACACTGTTTGGCATCAGTAGGTGGAGAAGCCCTTGGTTCCATGAAGGCTCTTTTCCCCGGTGTAGGGGAATGCTAAGGTGTTGACATGGGAGTGGGGAATGAAGGGGGAACAGCCTCATAGAAACAGGGGAAGAGATATGGAAAAGTATGGAATTGGGAAAGGGGACAAGATTTGAAATATAAATAAATAAACTACCCAATAATAAAAAAAAAACCCAAAATGCAAACATCTTTGGTGAAAAAATAAAGAAAAAAAAAAGTAAATCAAATGATTCAGATAGATAGACTTTGTACTTTTTTCCAATACTCAGGTGTGAAATATATTTAGGTATTTAGGTTTGTGGTTGGATCTGAAGTAGTCTAAGACTTCAGAAATAGAAACACAGTCTGTATTGTTGGGATAAAATACTAAATTAAAAGTAAACATTATCGTGCATATAACATGTTTTCTATATCTCTAAAAGTAGAGTGGATTGCTTGGAAATGTATAAATAGATAAATTAAAAACTCAAAGAACTACCAGAAACTGTCCACTGGATTGCATTTTCTCTCTTTTCCTTGGCTTTTTGACATGCTATGGACCACTGCCTTTGCCTCCTTGGCTTTGTTCTCTACAAGGCTGTTTTCACACTGTGGCTGGGAACTACTGTATCTTAAACTTAGTTTTGCATGTTCATCATGATCATTACCATCGCCATTATCAAACATCTACTAAACACAAAACACCCTCTTCTAGCTGCAAAGCAAATGTGTTTCTTTCTTGCCTCCTGTCCTGTCACAAAGGGGTCTAATTTTTTTTCTGAAGATGATCCCTTAGGTGACTGTATCACAGCATGGTCGAATTACCTGCCAAATGCTTGCCGAATAAATTATAGTTGTTTCATGGGAGTTTTAATTCACATGCTTGATTTAAAAAAAAAAATGTTTTCAAGGATGAACTCCATAAATCCAAGTTTCTTACTGGGTTATATCTGCTTTTCTTTTTATTTCTTTTCTTCTTGCATCTGTAACCAAATCTTCAGAAGGAGAAGATACCACAAGAAAGAATACTGTGCTTTGATACATCTCAATTAGTGAACACGGAGGTAGCATGGGCTCGAGAGTAATATGTCATATATCTGAGCTAGTCATTTGAATGAGCCAGCTTTTGAAACCTCGAAGGCAACGTTTGCCCCTAGGATTGCTTCGTTCTGTTGCACATACTTGTGCACATGGCATGTAAGACATGCCAGCTTTGTGGATGGTGTTTGCAGACTATGATCTGCCATCATTTTGGTACTGGAAAATGATGAATGCTTACTTAGTGTCTGTCTTCAAGTTGGACAGAAACTTAGTTTAACAAAAAAAAAATCTTATCCCACAGAAACTAAACAGAGATTGGATTTCCAGATTAACTAATGGGCATCATGGAATGAGGGGAAGGTGAAGCAGAGACTGTTGAGTACAGGCAGACGGCCTGAGAATGGCCATACAAGAATTTAAAGAGTGCTTGGTTCCCAATCCAGCAAACAATGTTTTGTCAAGAAGTGGTTCACAGGAAAGGATAGAAGAGACAAAGAGAGAATAGTTGTGAGGTTGGGATTCAAACTAATGACACTACCTTTTGTATAGACGTATTTCAAGTTGCATCCTATGAAGTGAGTCTCTTGTACTCAGTGCCTCCATTTCTTTATCCTGTATTTCTTCAGTTTTTGTTTTCTGATAGAGGGATATGTAAATTAACGCCAGGAGTTTCAGTAAGTGAAAACAGAGGAAACCATGGAGGTTTCCAAGGACTGGGGACCACTGGTGTATCTAGATAGAGATCTGCAGTTTTTGTCAGCAGAAATGGGACCGAAAACTCTTCATGTCTTTATTTATTCTCCATTTTCTTAGAATGCTTTGAGAGCATGTGGCTTACTTTTTCAGTCTGCACAGAGGCTGACATGAAGGGTGAAGGTAAAACGAGTTGATCAACTGAAGGAAACCTCTCTCCTAATCAGGAGGACAACAGCAGAACTAAGAACAGCAGCAACAGCAATAGCCTTGACACGAGCAATGATAGCAGGGGTTTGCTAAGAGTCACTGTGTCCCAGATCCTCACATGCATTCATTTTCACAGCTGCCAAACTAGCACCATTGAGGCCTCATCTTCTGTTTTTACTGTGCCCTTTGTGTTGCCCTGGAACTTGAATAAGACACCACGAAATGGCAATTTTCTTACCCAAGCTGTAAGTTGTGTTTGGAATGTTTTTTTTTTTTTTAGTGATAGTGGCATTGAACTAACTAGTGTTTTAATGTGAACCAAGCTTTGTTAGTAGAAATGATAGCAGGTAGCATATAAAACCTTCTCTCTGATGGAGGGGCTCAAGTTCACCTTGTAATAAGGTATTTATTTTCTTTTCTTGTCCAATGTACATAAGCTCCCCAGCCTCTTCTCCTATGTGGAAACTAAGTAGAATCTGGTGCCATCCTTAGTTATGGCTTATTTGTTTTTACATAGTACCTCATTATAATGAAATTAACATAAATCAGAGGAATCCTGCCAAGGCACCTGGGTCACAGAGGCTACTCAGTGTAGATGAACCAGGCTCCGGCTCTCAACACTCTCTGCCTATCTTTGCCCTTGTCTATTTTCCCCCTGGATAAAAAGGACATAAACTAGTACTGTCTTTCTGTTTAACCTTGTCTTCCTCCTCCCTGCCTCTACTCCAAGGACAGGGTGTCCCACAACATATTTCCTGAGCAATCTGCTCTCCTTACAAACCATAGATCTTCCTCTGATCAATACTTAACTGTGATTCAATGATATAAGGACATAATAGCATTTGCTGCATCATAGATAAGATTTAGGGAGGTAGGGCCAACTGCTCAAGGTCATGCAGCTAGGGGGGAAATAGAGGTAGAACTCTAACCCTATCTGCTGACTCCTAAGATCAACCTTGGCCTAACTACTCTGACTCTTTCTACCATTGAGATGGGGTCATAAAGGGCAGTTGATGAATCAGGGCCATTCTCCCTCATCAGGGCCTGGTCTGGATAGCTGGGGTTGCTGAGCAGTCAAATCTGGAGGAAAATGGAGCTAATGTGGGCATGTATTACAGTTCACTGACATTTTATTTCCAGCTTAAACTGTTCAAAAAATAAACATTAAACAAAGGACTGAGTTTAAATTAGAATTGTCTCTTAAAATTGTCATCTGATATTAAATGTTTATGGTAATTCTCACATTATTAATTGCTTTCAGTGAGAATTCAGGGGCACTGCAATTTTGTTCATTTTTTTCTGGAGTATGAATGCAAAGTTTTTCTATTAAAATTATTGCAGAAAGGATAAAGGGAGATATTGCTCAGTGGCAGAAGCATGGGAAATACCTTCAACAGAAGAAGCACTTGTATTTTATGTGAGGGAAAATGCTGAAATATCAAACATTAAAAACAATGTCCCCCAATCTTTTCAAATGTATTTTATTCCATACCCACCATGGTTGGGAATCTATCTTGTTCCATTCTATCATCTCAACATACTCCAAATGACATGGAGGCACATAGGCCTCCATCCCTGGCTCCATGAAGCCACCTTGGACATTGTGCACCGTGGTGTCTGCTTTCTGTCAACTTAATACTTTGGCCTCTTTGTGAGATGTACTGAATGAGAATGACATTTTCAATTTTTTGTTATAAACTATTTAACATATAGTAACAGAATTTTAAAATTGAAAAACAGTTTTCTATTTTCTTCTCCAACTGTTAAATCATCACCATCATCATCATCATCATCATCATCATCATCATCATCATCATCTCTCTCTCTCTCTCTTTCTCTCTCTCTCTCTCTTTCTCTTACTTTTATCTCTTTGTATTTGTATGTGTATGTCTTTCTCTCTCTCTCTCTCTCTTTCTCTCTCTCTCTCTCTCTTTCTCTCTCTCTCTCTCTCTGTGTGTGTGTGTGTGTGTGTGTGTACGTGTTTCTTTCTGGGATTTTATTTTGGAGAATACTAAAGGAGCAATGGAGTATTTGAAAACAGTTCCTTAGAAGTCTATAAGTATGATTTTATTTTTAAGAAATGCTTGATTAATCACATTCTTACAGTTTTAATGCTCAAATTCTTTTCCTCATTGACCATGAGAACCAATTTAAGACCTGCGGGTGTATGGGTTGATTTTACTGTGGGTTCTTATATGTTGTCCTCTTTTCCTCAACAGAAGAAGTAGATACACTGACTCAGAGGAGTAGTGGTAAGTAACAGCCTGGCACATGCTGAATCCACTGCTTAATCTTGAACTTTGCTACCCTCCTCATTGCCCAGTAGAAAGTTATATTAAAACAAGACACTATGTAATGATGGCTGCTTTCAGCAAGTCTGGAACTTCACGTGCACTTTAAAATACATGCTGGCTTACCTGGGCACATGGATCAGCAAAGAATTAGTCATGTTGTCCTCAAAACAGGGTATCTTATCAATTGGATCAGCATTTATTGTGTGGACATTTTGTAGATTGTAAATTTTCTGAGATAATCTGAGATAAAACCATTGTTAAATTACAAGTATCTGGAGCATTGATTTGGTCAGGGAGGTGTGGCCAAGTCTATAGCAGGGAGCTGAGATAGGGCAGAACTGTGGGGGACCAGCCATTGCTGAGACCTCTAGAGTCTTGATTTTTATCAGGCTACAGGGAATGTGAGCAGAGTTTCTTGCTAGCAGAGAGGCAGCTGGAAGAGGGAGGCAAATAGAAATAGACAGACCTCGGGGGGGTTCACCCCAACTTTATGCATTAACATTTTGAGATGCACTGAGTTGGGTTTTAAGGCAATTCTGGAAACCCAATGCTAAGGATCACCCTTGCCATTCTCAAAAATGTTACTGGTTGGACACAGTAACTAGAGAGAGTTGGGAGGGAGTTTAACAACTAGTTAGAAAAAGTTTGCAAATAGCTGGTAAGTCAGGCCAGGAATAACCAACACATTGCTCAGTAAGAAACTCCAGTTTTAAGCAGCACCATGAAGTTGTGACCTGATGGATAAGCTATTCTGTGGCCTACATCCCTGAAATAGGAAGTAGCAAGCACAGAGACAAGAAATGAAAAGATAAATAGCAGTCTCCCCCTTTCTTATTTTCAGCATGAGGAAAAGTTAATTAATTGATGCTGGTGGTTCAGAGGAAGATTTTATTACTGTGTTAATTGTTACTAATGACAAATATGGGCCCATGCTTCTAGTTGCCAGCACATCCATGCTAGCAATGCATCCTTGCATTTCCTTTGAAAGTCATATGATGTAAAGAAATGATGTAATGTAGTAAAAAGTCCATGCACCTTGTACTTGGCATATTTAGTGATATGTCTGGGATAGAATAAGGTCTTTGAAACTTACTTTCCTTTTCATCTGTATGAGAGATTATGAGGACTCCAAGAAGCCTGATTAATACTCTTTGTGGCATTCACATCTAATAGCAGACACAGAAGATACTATGACTTATGCCCAATAATGTACACAAAAGACAACAAATAATGGTGCTGATTTAAAGTGGAGGAGATTCACTGAGTCTTGGCAATTGAAAGATTTTCAGAGGTCCCCTAGTCCTTTATTCTGTCCAATCATGTCCATTGAAATTTCTTAAATGTTGGTTATATATTCATGATTGAGTCTTCAGTGACAAAAGCTTGCCTCCCCGCTTTTTGGAAAATTCTTTCAGTTCAGCATTTCTACAAATGCATGTTTTCAGAAGACTAGTTAATCAACATGTAAACTCACACGTGAGGCAAAGATGTGTTGTAAAGGTGAAAGAAATTTGCAAACTCCTGGTCTCAATAAAGTTCTGCATGTTTACTTATCTGCTGTTTGTTTATTATAGAGCTTCCCAGACCTGTTTCCAAACGCCCCATGGTTTTCTAAAAGCATGCTGTATTTTCCAGGTAATACTTCCTCACAGGATATTTTAGAGATTTGGTGTTTCTGCACACAGCTTGCTATGGAAAATAGTGAGAGATACTATATAACTTTTATTTACATTAACAAAAAGCTGCTAATATCTGGAAGCATTCCATTCATCTCTATTTTCCAGAAAAGAAAAACAAAACAAAATAAACAACAACAAAAAACAAATGCCCATTCTGCCTTTACTCAAAGGCCCATGGGCCCAGTGCACATTTGAGATGAGGCATACCTGGGTGGCTTTTCCCTGTAGTATCAGAGACTTTCGCCTCTCCTGCATGCAGATGGGTTACTGAGCAGCAGATGGGATGAATCTCCCTTGCTAGTATTTCCAATTAAACACAGAGAGAAGCACTTACCGGAAAGACAAACAAGAGCATCAAACACTCTTCTGTGAGCGCTTTTGATGCCTCTTGCCAGTCTGTCACCTGTCTGCGGGCAACATTAGATACCATCTCGGAGTGCCAGATGAACAAAGCAGAAAAGGCAACTGTAAAGGGTTGGCTAAGACTACTGAGGGAGTCTAGGTGTCAGATCCCAGAATAAAAGACTGCAGTGTCTGGCTCCTGTGGTCTCGGCTTGTGAAAGGAGCTCAGCTCTGAGAGGTCATTTGATGCTGTGAAGGGAAGATGAACCTTCTTCCTCCTATGACATCTTTGTGATGGGATCTTCTGATGTCTCCAAGCCCACATTAGTCATGTAATGAGAAAGTGCTGCTGTCATCAAAGGCTCTGGGGCAGTTATAAATAGTCTCTGAGCATTTGGACAGTGAGAAATCCTTTTGCAAACATACATTGACGCCTTTGTCAAGGTTTTAAGGCTGTGATAAAATACCATGGCAAAAAGCAACTTAGGGAGAAGAGCATTTATTTCTTCTGACAACTCCTCAGTCACACACCATCATAGAGGGAAGGTTAGGGCAGGTACCTGATGGCAGGAACTAAAGCAGAGACCATGAAGAGACGCAGCCCGCTAGCTTGGTCCCCATAGCTTGCTCAGCCTGCTTTCTTATACCGCCCAGTACTACTTGTGTAGAAGTGGCACCACCCATGCTGGGATCACCCACATCTGTCATTGATCAAAACAATGCTCCACAGACTTGCCCAAAAGCCTATCTTACAGAGGCACATTTTTTAAATTAAGGGTCCCTCTTTCCAGATAAGTCTAGATTTGTGTCAAATTTACAGAAAACAACCAACACAATTTACTTCTATAATTTATCTTTGCAAATAATAATAAATTATTATGGATATTATGCCGGGTATTTTAGAGAAATCAGGGTCTCTAATTGTCAGCCTAGCTGTACGTCACTAACAAGATCTCATGACTGAATGCAAAGATTTCTCTATAAAGCACGGTGGTTGACCAGGTATCTTTTAGTTTTATCCCACTTCTCTAGTAATATAAACTATTATGAAGTTTTCTTTTCATTACAAGGAATTCTTTTTAGTTCATAAGATAAGCATGTAAGAATTAATTTTATTTTACTAAGTCAACTGAACTGTGAGTTTGTGTATACATACAGCCTAGATAAGGTTTGCCTTTAGGCATTCCTAACATGGAAAACAGGGGTTCACCTCAGTGTCTTACTGGACATCAGAAGAGCATGGAAACCGCTGGTTATTATGTATGTGACCAAATATACAAGTGGGCACTGACATATAGCTGTGCCTACTGATCTGCCAGTGGGTACTTAAGGACTGCTGCTCTGATGTCATACTTAAAGCATAGCCCTTTACATTGAGATTACGGTTCAGTGTCTAGATATTAATTTTCCCTCATAGGTCATGAAGCCATTTGTGGCCACTTCCCTGAAAAGTATCATAGAGAATCTCTGGCACCTATAAATTTCTATATTCTAACAATCTATGAGTCACCGTACCATGTTCACAGTTGAGAATCAGAGAACAATGAATGTATGCATCTTCTCAGCTCACGTTTTATATTTCCAGGATTCCAGCATGGGATGTTGGTGCCCACAGTGGATGAGTTTTCTTCATATCAATGCACACAGTTAAGAAAATTGCCTCAAGGTATACCCAGAGGCCAGTCTCCCTGTTGATTCTGGATCTGTGGACAGTTAGCACTAACCATCCCAACACTGTCACTCTCTTCTCATACATGTATACTATTACGTTACTAAAAGTAGCAAAGATTTAAGAAATCTTAGATTAAGAAATTAATCTAAGAATATAACCATGACTGACACAGAGGTTATGTCTTTGGCTTGTGAAACATTTAAAATTGTTTATTAACAAATTTTATCTTATGCGCTAAGGCATGTGCTATGTCCTTTATATGTATCTCTTTATTAAGTACCAAAGCGATGGAGTCGGTGGTCTCAGATACTGCTGTTTATCTATAAAGTCCTTACTCTCCACTTCCAAAGAGAACGGCAAAATTTGGTTTTTGTTGTTTGCTTGTTTTAAATAATGGAATATACTTCTGTTCTTTGTAATCCATGTGTCAGAGGAAGAGATCTCAAGAAACTTTAGGAACGGATGAGTGATGCTCCTGAATCCAGGAGTAAAGTCACCCATACAAGGGCTGCTCAATTCTAGATTATGACACATTGAGAAAAGTTGACTGGATGTTTCTGAAAATTAGTTTGTGACCTTTTAAATGTTTTGAATATATTTTCTTCCCTTCCACAATTGTTGCTACTGTCTCTGACCAGCAGAAAAGGAGCGGCGACACAGCATTCTTCTCAAAGTGGTTTATTCAGGAACCTTACAGCATGCCAGTGAAAATCTTCCTGTCTCTGTCTCTCTTTCTTTCTGTTTCTCTTTCTGTCTCTCTTTCTTCCTAAGTGCAGTCCCTTTATCCTCTCTCAACTCCACCTCCTCAGTCCATGTTGCTGTGCCTGCAGTTCATAGTCCATGTCATCTGGCCTGATCTCGCGTCATGGGTGTGCCTGCGCAGCTCGCATGGTGGGAGTGGCTAATCTTGGGGGCAGGAGAAAGTCAGGTGCTAGTCACAAGACTAGGCCGGAGTCCCAAGCGCCATCTTTGGACTGCCGCCACATCCGCTCTCCACACACAATTCCTCCCTTTACTTCCCCATCCTTCCATCCCTTCCTCCACAAGTTTGAGATTGGTTTTTTTCTTCTCTGCCTACCATCAAGTTCAGTTTATTTTACTCACCTATTCTTGGGAGAACCTGTCCTGGTGGGTGGTCAGTCTATCAGGGGTCACATCTTAAAGGAAAACTGACTCATATTCAGCAGCTGTCAAATGCCAATAGCTTCTTAGTGATGGAATTGTATGTTCTTCTAGCATCTATAATGGAAGTTTGGCTAGAGCGTCCATGGGGCTTGTGCAAGTTGTCACAACCACTGTGAGGTCACACTTGCACAATTGCTTGTGTCTGGAAAACAGTTTTCTTGATATTTTTAACCATCTCTTCCTTTCACAATATGTTTGCCTCCTTGTATGCAATGATCTATGAGCTGTGTGTGTGTGTGTGTGTGTGTGTGTGTGTGTGTGTATGTATGTGTGTGTGTGTGTGTATGTGTGTGTGTTTGTGTGTGTTTGCGAGGGTGAGGGGGTGAAATAAGAGACATTTGTGACACATTTTTTTCATTTTCAAAATTATTATTATTTTACTTATTCACTTTATACCCTGCTTTCTGCCTTGCTCCCGTAACCCCCTCCCACCCTTTTTCCTACTGCCCCCTCTGTTCTTCGAGTGAGTGGGGGCTCCCTGGGTATTTCCATCCACCCTTACACATCACTTCTTAAGAAGATTGGAATTACCTAAGAATGGCTGTATTTAGGCGGAGGTACATGTGACTCTGCCACTGAGAAGAACCAAAGCAACTAAAGAAAAAAACACAATTCCACCACTATGTTTTCAGAAGAACTTTGGGCATTCCAAGTAAGTGACGGAAATACTGAACAGCATAGAGAGTCAGAAAAGCTATCTAGAGATAAGAACTAAGCAAATTACAACTCTGGCTCCCTGGTGATATGGGTATGGTGTACAAAAACCACTGCTAAAGAAAAGAAAGTTTCAGCAACTCCAATTATAACCCAAACCAGTTGTTGTAATTATAGAAGGACCCTAGAGTAACCACTAGATAAAATTTCCCCCTGAGGAGCTGGCTGATATGAAAGCAACTCTCTGCTCCCAAGCCAGAAGTTACATCCAGTCTCTTCTAATCTCATCAATTTATAGAAGTCAAGGTGCTCAAGCAGTCACAACTAACCTTCCATCTTGCCTTAGTAGCTAACAGCTAACCATTAGCATTCACAAAGCTTTAGTCTGAATGTACTTTAGTAGAAAGAAAACAGTTGCTTCAGCTTCCAACATATTTAGAGCAATGGCTAATGTCCATATTAATTCACCCATATCCCTCTGGTGCTCAACAAAAGGGACTGTGGAAAGTCTCTATTCCAGGCCAATGCCTTGAGATTGCTTTATGTACCTGAGATGAGTCCTATCTATGTCCTAAAACTTCAAGAATATGGTTATCAGTGCTCCAAGCCTTTTTTCAGTTACATTGGACCTATAAAAAGTAGTGAAAGTCTTCTAAGTTCATAATTACCTGTTAGTTCAAATTTCCCATTGCCATTCAAGTTTTTCTGATCCAGAACTATATCTGCCTACAACCCATGATTCTCTTAGTAGTACCTGTGTGACTTAGAGAACTTCTCAGTCATGTCCATATGCTCAATGTGTGCTTGGCTCTTGGGGATGGACATCAATAAAGGCAGAAGAAATCTAAGATAAATGACATCCTTAAGTTACTCTATAACCAAATGCAAAGTACCTATCAAGCTAACACCTATTACTCCACCTAAATAGAAAACTATTTTCTCATAAGAGCCACTTCATACAATTTAAAGGACAACTGTAATCCAAGATATTCACATATCAATGTGGGGATAACAGGAGCATACAAGAAAACATGATGCTGAAGAAGAAGAAGAGGAAGAAGGAGAAGGAGAGGAAGAGGAAGAAGATAAAGAGAAGAGAAAGAGAGGACAAAGAGGAGGAAAAAGAAAACGAAGAGGAGGAAGCAGAAGTGGAAGGGAAAGCAGAAAAGGAAGAAGAAGTAGTAGTTGAAGAACTAGAAGGAGAAGGAAAGTTCTTCAGAAGTAGATTCTAGTTTTAGAGGGAACCTAAAGTTACTTGAATAATTATTAAGTTATCTTAAGAAAACTCAGCAAGATGCAAGATAGTGTATACATGTAATGAAAACAAGTGGGTGGGATGCTTGACAACTTGTGCAGAATATTCACTACAGAAATGGAAAGAGTAAAAAAAGTAAAAACAAAATCTTGTAGCAAAAGATAAAAATGAATGAAAAAAAATACAGTTGAAACTTTGCAACCAGGTTGAGTACAGACCTCACTAAAGTCCTGAGACCAAGTCATTCCTGCCAGGAGATTTAGGTCTGATCCAGGTAAGGAGCATTATACCTTCCTAGTAGATGACCTTTATCTCTTTTCCTCCAAACTTTGTCACCATAGAGTAGGATAAGGCCCCTTTTTGAGAAAAATGAATAAGTTCATCCTGAAATTCAGTCCTGGGATGGTAAGATAAACAACTGGCCAGGCCTTAACATTCTTCTCTAACCCCAGGCTGACTTACAGAGTTTCTGGAACAGATCTAGTACCAGAGTAATGCATGCATTGAGCTTTTCTTCCTTCTTTCCTTCTTTTCTTTCTTTCTTTCTTTCTGTCTGTCTGTCTGTCTTTCTTTCTTTCTTTCTTTCTTTCTTTCTTTCTTTCTTTCTTTCTTTCATTCATTCTTTTGATGTTACAAAAGCTCTATTTTTTCTTGGTCCAAGACTTGGAAAAGGCTCCAGGGAAGTTACAAAGCTGCCTAGTGGCTTTAGAGGTTAATTCAGGGGGAGGTCCTGAGGTGGCTGGTGTAGAGCAGAGGGAGCCCTGTAAGGCACAGAAGCCTCCTAGTCATGATGGAGAGTAAGGCATTCAAAGAGATACTCTCCCAGAGATCCCTGGAGCAGGACAGTCTGCGCTGGTTGTGGCCTTGCAGGTCTACGGAGGTTGGTCAGGTGGTTGCCCATTTTCTTGATGAGCTTCACTTCCTTATCCAGAAAGTGGCTTTCCAAGAAGTCACAGAGATGATAGTCTTTCACAGCTGTTTCCAGATAACACCACCTAGTACTTGTTGTTGGGTTTACTTGGGTTTCAAACTCAACTCAGTAAGGGACAGCCAGTAAGTGAATCAGTTTTTCATACTACCTTATTGTTGTGTTGGACTTGATGACCTTTAGGCTCAGCATGTAACTCTGTTCATTGGCATAGGTGGTTGCAGGTGTGACAAAGAAACCAGGAGGCTTCTTTAGAAGTTAGCAGTGGCCATATGTAAACAATTGGAGGCACAATAACTGTGTCTAACCTGTTCCCAAATGGAGTCAGGAAAGACTGTGTGTGTGTGTGTGTGTGTGTGTGTGTGGGTGTGTGGGTGTGTGTGTGAGAGAGAGAGAGAGAGAGAGAGAGAGAAATTGTAAAATAATAAACATTTAAAAAGAAAATTTTAAGTAAATTCTTTGACATGAGAGTATAAGATATTAATAAGAATATATATACATATATATTCTTATTAATGTTATATATATATATACAACACTGGTTGGAAAGGTATATATATATAATATATATATAGTATATATATATAATGTTATATATATATATATATATATATATATATATATATATACAACAGTTTTTATATATATATATATAAAACACTGGTTGGAATGGTTACACAAAAACCTTTATCCAAAACTTCATTTTACTATAATAGGCATCATGATGAAACAATTTATATCCATAGCACAGAGAAAAAAAGCAAACCAAATAAAAAATGATAAGCTTAACTGATATGTTAGGAGACAGATCATATAAAAACATATAAAAAAGGACACTTAAAACGGAAAACGTAGGGAAACTAAGATATATAGTAAACCACTGTTGCATTCTATTTGTCCTTTTGTTTGGTTTTGTTATCATCTAAGTGGTCAAGATGACATCTCCTCAACACAGCTTACCATGACTAAAAGGGTTTTAAATTTAACTTATCATTTGACAATTCCAGGTATGTATATAGTACATAGTCATGCTCACCTCTACAGTCTCTCCTAGCCCCCTCCAACCCCACCAACCCATTACCCTTCCACCAAGGCTACATGCTGCGTTTGTGTCATATTGTTTATGTTTTTCTTTAACGACTCTTTGGGCTTAATCTGAACTCTTCATGTGTCATGGGTGTGTAGCAATCAACTGGAGCATGAGTAACTTTCTAGAATCTACATTAATGAAGACAATTATTTTCTTTCTTCCAGTTGTCCTGAACCGTCATTTGGTCTCCTAGGCAGGGAAGAGTCCATGGACTACCTAGGACTGAATGTCTACTGGCTCAGACTTGCACAAGGTCTGTGCATATAACTGCAGGAGCTATGAATGCACAAGTGCAATGGCCAGTTGTATCATAAGATATTGTTTTATATTATTGTTCAGATCGTGTAATTTTCTTTCCTTTCTTTCCTTTTCCATGGTGTCCTATGAATCTTTGATGGGGTCTAAGGGTTATCCTGTCAGAAACAGAAGAAATATTCCAGGACATCGAGGAGGTAAGCTTATAAAGATAAACTCCCAAAAGCATGGGGAACAATGCAGAAGTGGACCAAAATAACTAAAAAGAAAAGAAACAACAAAAACAACAACAAAAAACTGTTGAGCTTTTGTTCACTGAAAGAAATAATCTAGGGAAAATCTACAGGAAATTACAAGAAAGCTAGTTAAAAATAACCCGAGCAATCAACAGATTCCACTAATTTATTTAGTTAGTCAAAAATATTTAACAGAGCTAACATGCCAGAAATTATGGTCATTGCTACAGTCATAGTTCCCCCACATGACTTTGTAGTTAAGGGTCAAAGATAAAGAGGTCAAGGCAATTGCTGTAGGATAAGATCTGAAGGCCTGCAGAGACAATGTGAGCTAAGGAGAATGCCAGCACATGGGATCATTCCTTAGGGGAAGTGTAGCTTGATTAGAGTCCTACAGAGATAGTAAATGTTGGCCAGACTGCACTCTCACCAGCAATGAGTAAGTGTTACTTTCCGTGCATCCTCACCAGCATTAATCTTGGCCATTTTTACTGGCATAAGATGAAATCTGAAAGTATTTTTAATTTGAGTTTCTTTGATGGCTAACAACGTTGAACATCTTTGAGTGCTTTCAACTTTGTGTTTTCCAAATATTTACAACTATTTATGGTCGTGTTTGAGAACTCTACTTGGTTATGTATTCCATTTTTAATTTAGTTGTTTTCTTGATGTTAAGATTTTGTTTTCTTTGTAAATTCTAAGTACTAAGCCTCTGATTATGATTGTTAAAGATTGTTAAAGATTTTGTGGCTTTGCCTGAATGATGGTGTCCTTTTTCACTTCATGAGTTTCTATTTATTAATTATTAGTTTTAATGACTCTGATACTGAAGTCTTATTCAGAATGTTTTCCCCTATGCCAGAAAGTTCAAGCATAGTCCTTACTTTTTCCGCTGTCAGGTTCGGGGTATTTGTTCTTCTGTTAATGGCCTTGATTCATTTGGAGTTTAGTTTTGTTAAGGGTGATGGGTTGGAATCTATTTTCATTCTTTTACATGCTGCTGTCTATTTTAATACGAATCATTTCTGAAGAGGTTGTCAATATGGAAATCAGTGTGGAAGTAACTAAAGTAACCTGAACTAAGACCTACCAGAAGCTCTAACTATTTCACTTACGTACATAGATTCTGCTACAGAAATACTTGCTCATCCATGTACATTGCTACTACATTAATAATAGCCAATAATTGGAAACTGCCTAGATGCCCATCAGCTGATGAACAGATAATGAAAATGTGCTATATTTGCATGATAGAATAATATTCAGTTTTTAAGAAAAATGAGATTTTCAAGTAAATGGAAGAAGCTAGAAAAAAATATAACCCGGAGTGAGGATCTTTTAAAGAAGGGGGAATAAAATTTAGTGTTAATAGGAATAAATGGAGAAGCTAGACTAGAAGGATTAAATGGGAAGGAGAATGAGAAAACAGGCTGAAGGATAGACTATGGGGAAATACAACTAACACTAAAGGCCTTTTTGAAAAGCCATAAGGAAACCTACTATCATATACAATTTGTGTGTGAAAAATATTTTAAATAGAGTATTTTATTATAAAGCCCCAAATATACATGTGTTACAAAGTAAAATCTTCATTACAGCAATGAGTTTTGTGTTTTGAACTGTTGGTGAAGAGAAACAATCAATCTCACCCATCCATGAACCCACTACAACAGCTACAACAGCAGCAAGATATTCAGGTTCAACTGTGGCATGGGCTGGACAGATGGCTCAGTTGTTAAAAACACTCACTGACTGCTTCTTCTAGAGGTCCCAAGTTCAATTCCCAATAACCACATTGTGGTTTCCACTATTCCTAACAAGATCTGATGCCCTTTTCTGGTATGTCTGAAGACAACTACAGTGTACTCATATACATACAATAAATACATCTTTAGAAAAAAATCAGGCATGGGCTAAATTCATTAGGCTGTAATTGCCTATGCTGGGTTAGGAGAAAGCAAAAATAAAGGGTTAACAGTCTTTCTTCTATGTCCAGCTCATTTATGTTATTTGGTTGGTAGTTTAGATTCTGAGAGCCCCAAAAGTCCAGGTTAATTTACTCTGTTGGTCTTCATTTGGGATTTCTATATTCCACAAGGCTCACAATCCTTCTTTCTGTTTTTCTATAACAGTCCCCAAGCTCCTTCCACTGTTTGGCTCTGGTTGGCTGTATATGCCTGAGTGAAACCTCTCAGAGGACAACATGTTCCTGTCTGCAAGCATAATGGAGTATCATTATAGTGGTAGGGAGTGGTGTCTGCCTGTGGGATGAAGTTTGATCAGTTATTGGTTGGCCATTCCTCCAGTCTTTGCTCTATCCTTCATGCCTGTATTTTTTGAAGAGAGGATAAATTTTTCTCTCCACACATATGTAGTAGAAGTGCTTCTTGTTCTTCCTGTAGGTCCTGAACAACAGGAGTGGGGTCTATTCCAAAAGCTGCTGCCTATAGGTGGGATATGTTCTTCT
This sequence comes from Micromys minutus, assembly GCF_963924665.1. Taxonomy (NCBI): domain Eukaryota; kingdom Metazoa; phylum Chordata; class Mammalia; order Rodentia; family Muridae; genus Micromys; species Micromys minutus. Next base: position 43,834,088 of record NC_137971.1, read on the forward strand.
AGTTGGGCTGCCTTGGCTAGATTCAACAGGAGAAGTGGCACATAGCATCTCAGAGACATGAAGTGCAAGGATGGAGGAATATCCAAGGTGGTAAGCCCACCTGCTCAGAGAAGGGGAAGTGAGATGGGAAACAATAGTGGAAGGAGGTGACCTGGACTGGGGGACATGAGCAGAATATATAATGAATAAGTTAAGTAAAACATAAATAAAAGGAGTCTTTCTTCTATAATACATTCAAGCAGTGGTTATGTTTTATATGGATGTGGTTCCATAAAGAAGCAAGAAAGTGGGTGATACTTACATTTTAATAGTAATGCGTTAAAACTTGAAAGAGGAGACATTAAGAATACATCGAAGGGAGGAAGGGCTCAGAAGTTAATGGAAAGGGAAAGCATGAGGCAAAGCATTTACCCACAGGTAGATGAAAAGTCACAGCCTTTTACTTTGGTACTGGGAAGCAGGAGATAGGAGAGGTGTCCATGTTACTGAGCTTGTGGAGAACAAGAGGGAGCTAGGGTGATATTAGCTTCTCTACAGCTTTAGAATGGGGTCTCTGCTGAGAAGAAGTGAGTTTCAGATGTTTAGAAGACCTTAATATAGTTAAAACCATCTTTTGGAAAACAAGAAAATCCAGTCCCTCAGAACCCACACTATTTTTTCAGCTGCCCTTAAGTATTACAAACTGGTTGTATATTAATACCATTATGAGTCTAGAACCTATGCTGCCTGTGAGGACTTACACAGATTTCAGATTTATGTTGGAACCATGCAAATTACAAAGGGACCATGGGCCCCATAGCATCTGCTTCTAAGGGATTTGACCCTCCCTGCACCATAATTTTACAAACACAGCAATATAAAGCAATAAGAGGCTAGTCACAAAAGAGTCTCAACCAGTTGGGAAGGTCCATATGTCCCCATGTTTTTCCAGCACAGGAACATTAACACATAGTTCCAAGTAGGAGGACAGCAGAAATGTTAGAAGAGAAAATAAAAACAAAGACAGGTGGGTTTTAAAAATTAAACCAGACTTTAATTGGAACAATTTCTTCCATAAGAATAAGAGCACCATCCAAGTGGAGAATGTTGGAAACTGTGACCTCTCCTCAGAGTGCATTGTTTTGTGAGTAGATTCACATTTTATGGAAAGAAGTCCTTTACCAGGTTTTCTCAGGGCAGAGGGATGTGGGCTACAAAATATCCTGATTTACTGGAACTTTCTTGCTACCATATTTATAGACCATCTCTTTCTTCTGCCCAACTAAAGTAACTATGTATAAGTGAATTTTGGAAATCCTGTGTAAATTCCATGAGGATCAGATGCTAGGGCAGGCTTCTTTTGCCCACCTGTGATGAAAAAGCCATAAAAGAACCCTTTCCTGCTTTATCTCAGCAGAAGCTATGGCCTTCCCTGTTGTGAGATCTACTGATTTATCTGAACAAGAAGGTGTGAGTTTTTATGCTGTTTGGGCCCTTCTAATATGCAAAGGAAACAGAGGAAGCCGGAACAAAGATGGAGTTGGAATAGATACGTTAATTTGCATGTGGAGGAGGAAGTCTATAAATGACAGAGCATTTCCCCCAGCAGTGTTTGTCAGTGTGCACAGACTCTGTTACTTTGTGCTACCCAATTATGTGCTACATTAATATTTTATGCATAGCACACCACATTTCATAGTGTCACTAAAATTAAATCTGACTCCCACAAACACTGGCAGCACACCAAGTCATGTAAAATGTGGCTGTAGTGACACTCATAGAGGTCTTTGACCTGCTCTAACCATCCTCAGTTCAAAGCATCAGAAGGCCACATGTCTCCCTATAATAATCTGATAGCATAGATAATATTTCAGACAGGATAGATTGGCTTTTAATCAAACTGGAGTTTAATGTCTCTCTTCTTTTAATGTTCTGTCACCTAGGTGATATTCTTCAGGGACTATCAAGATAGACTGAGCTAAGGCAAAAGTAGTCTGTCTCCTACTGGATTGGACACATTCCAGAGATGTGAGAAAGTTTGAGGAAAACCACACTTCAGCACAATAGTGAGGCCATGAAACATCAGTAAGGCATTCTATTAGTGAAGGATCCTTTATATTTCAAACTAATATATGAACTTGTTCTCTATGTATTAATGAGGTAGGATGAAAAGGCACAAGAATTATTAAACACAGTAAAGGAGCCCATTGTCCTGGAGTCTGTTGGGAGCTTTCTGCCAATAGAGAAGCAAGAATGCCAGCATATCTAACAACCACTACTCTCCTTCCCCACTACAAAGCTGAAACACCCTAAACACTCATCAGAAAATATATTTATTAGAAAGAACAAGTATTAAACCCTGTACAAACCTCCCATGGCTCATGATTGTACCCTATCGTATTATAATCACATCCAAGGCATTTCTAGAGCTACCCTATAATCTCATTTATAATAAGAGAATGAAAAATAAACAAACAAAGATTTCTTAGCAGCCTCTTGAAATAACACTGGAAAGCAACTGAAATAGTATATTTGAAGTAGCAGCTACTAATCTCATTGCTATGACAAAGTATTTGACAAAAGCAACTGAGCAAGAAGTAAGAGATGTTTAAGAGTCTAAGCCTGTCAGTGCAGAAATGTCATGGATCAGGAACTGGAGGAGGCAGCTGGTGTCATCCAGTAAACACCGAGAGATGACTATTTGTACTTTTCTTTCTTTTCTCCTTTCAAGATAGTCTAGGACTCAAGCCCATAGACTGGTACCATCCAAAGTGAAGCTGGCCCTTCCCACATCAATTAACCTAATCTAGATAATTTTATATAGACATACTGTCTGTCAGGTTGGCAATCAGTATTAACCAACCCATTTATCTAATAAGAAGATACTTAATTACAACTGACTGTCTCTTAAGGAGCCCATTCCCCAATTTGTTAATATCTTGCTTTATTTCTGATTGATTCTCTCCTAACGTCATGGTTACAGTATACAAAAATATCTCTAATAAAAAAACTCAGATTCTGTTCTATACTGAGTAGTCCAAAATTCGTGTTTTAAAGATTCACTTTACATTTTACTTATATGCATGTGTTTGTGTGGAGGAATGAGCATATGAAAACAGATGCTCAAAGAGACACCAGAAGGGCCTTCTATCTATTGGATATAATGAAGGTAGATATGGGTGTCAACTTCCTGTCATGAGTACTGAAAAAAAACTACGTACCTTTGAAGAGCAGCAAGTAGGCTTATCCACGGAGCCTTCTCTTTAGCTCTACAAGATTCCTTTCTTTGCCCAAGTTTAGGTTCCTAAAATACTGAGGGATCTCCTCAGTCTGTTGAAGTGGATGGAGCTTGTCTTAGTCCCATGACTGCTCATACCATGAAAGAAAAACAGTGATGCTGAAAAGATATTTTCTTTCTTTAATCATGTTGAACATGATTATTCTAAAAATACAGTCAAATTGTTCCAAGTCCCAACTTCTTTGGGTACCAACATGGTACCTGACCTCTTGTGATTAGTGTCAGTCAGAAAGCAAATTTACTACCCAGCTCTCATTCAGCATTTCTGAGAAGGGAGGGCCCCCCTACCCCTGAATCTACAATACATGAATCTACAGTTCATGCACAAAATTACTACAGACATTGTATAAAATTATTACCAGATATACACATAAGGTGCCTGCAAAATAATGTCGCAATTAAATTTGCAATGCATATATGTATCTCACTGTGCATAAATATTCCAAAATCTAAAAACATCGAAAATCTATAACTCTTCAAGGTCCAAGCACTTTAGATAAGTCCATATTCTGCAATTTAATTCTGATTATCTAGATACTTTCTAAAAAGTCTGGCTTCTTGTGTGGGTTAGTGATCCACAAATAAATGACAGCTTATTTTAGATCTTGCAAGTTCTTGCTTTTTACTTCTTAAAGCCAGATGAGTTGGTATTTCCTGCTTATGCATGGCTCTGGTCAGATTTGGAGGTTTGAAGACAGAGACTCAAGGGAACAGTTCACAAAAGGTTAAAAATTAATCTCTATCCTAAAGATATATTCTGGGACACTTAGTCAACAATATATGCTAATTTAAGTGTTCTTTATTGTTATTGCTGTTTATTTAAGGGAATATGATCAAAATGTCTTTATCTGTCTTTTAATTATTTAATTAATTTTTATGTGCATTTGTATTTTGCATGCATGCATGTCTGTGTGAGACATTGGATCTCCTGGAACTGGAGTTATAGACAGTTGTGAGCTGCCATGTATGTGCAGGGAGTTGAATCTAGAGGCTCTGAAAGAACAGCCAGTGGATTAACTCCTGAATCATATCTACAGTCCCCAAAATTTTTCTCCTTTTCTAAATTGCATATGTATGGGACAGTAGTCATTCTAACATTACCCATAATGGCAAAGGTCTGGACTCTGCTTCCTTGAGTCTTAGAAATACAACTTATCCTCCCTCTAAAAGGTGGGGGTTGGGAGACTTGAGAGGCACTGCCTACGACTATCTCTTCATACATTCTATCTTCCCTATAAGAAATCATGTGTCAGTATCTTATTTTTCTGGAGTTTTCTTTATATATGTGATTCCTGTCTGGCTGTACTACAGAGGAAGCTATGGAATATGAAAAGATTGAAACAAATATCATGTGGTTTTTATCCTGACTGATCTTTAATGAAGCTTGCCTTACCTGGGGATTCACTTGATTAGCAGCCACCAAACCCAAGCACTACTGCTGATGCCAAGAAGTGCTTACTGGCTGTGGCCAGAAATGGAAGCTTCCTCAGAGACTCTGCCAGAGTCATACATATACAGCTGAGAATGCTTGCAGATAACCATCGGACTGAACACGGGGACCCCCAAGGGAAGAAAAACATCAACCAACCATACATTCTCACTTACCTTCCCTGTCTACCTATTACTAAATGTCAGAACAAGAAGGAAACTGAATGCAGTGTAGGAAAGGTCTTCAGTGGCAGCCAAACATGCCAGTGCTCTGATCTCATATTGATTACTACAGATATGTATGAAAATACACTTGTAAAAAAAATGGAGGGGAAAGTATCAATAAAGTGACTCATGATATATTGCTATACTTAGAGATCAATACCTTGTTCAGTCATCATCAGAGAAGCATCTAGGCCCATCTATGTTCTTGATTCACACTAATTTCATGATTTCTTTGCATTTTAATTCACAGTTAATTCAATTAGCGTTTTAACATTGTTCATAAAATTTCATCTTAATTCTAATTTGAACTTTGATTTTGTTAGTATTTGGTGAGACCTGTGAGCTAGTATATCTTAAGTTTAATGATTGCTATAAACGTGCTTGAAAATTCTGTATTCTCTAGCTTTTTGAAGTAGTGTTTGACATACATCTGTTAGGACAAGATTAATAATTACGTTGATCAAATCTATGATTTTGTTAATTACTTTGCCTGCTGAGCCATTATTTATGAAGACAGAACATTAAGACTCTCATGTGTTTCTTTAATTCATTAATTTTCAGTAACAAATTTTGTTTCTAGTTTTTATTATGATTGTGATAGATGTATACAATTTCAAAGTGACATTTTCCCAAAATTCATATCTTATTATATCCATGTGCCCTTAAATCTGTGCTTTCATGTTTGTTTATGCAAACAATACAGACCCATCAGCTTTCCTGTGATGAGTATTTACTTGGTACATTTTCGAACTAGGATTCTTAAAAATGTCACTTTGTTGTTCAACAATACACAGTGCAGTTTTTAAAGGTTTGATTTTTACTTTCAGTATCCAATATATTTTGATACACTTAATCACCACCAAAATGCAAACTCCATAACAGAGTTAGAACTAGGGAGAAAGTTAGTGTTCTATCTTCTTTTGTACCCTCACCAACTGCATGCCTGTCTTCTAATGGTCAGCCTTTCTTGTTCTTGTTGAATGCACAAATTCCAACATGAAGCTCTGGTGCTTCTGTTTAGAATGGTTCCACTAGCTGGATGGAATGTCACTGCATTGTTAGCCTGTATGCCAGTGTGTAGTTTTTTATATGTAACTTATATATGATATCATTTAAATTAAAAAAAATAAGTTAAAAAATTGTGTGTGTGTTTGTGCGTGTGTGTGTGTTTGTGCGTGTGTGTGTGTGTGTTGTTGTTGTTGTTGTTGGGATTCAGACCCAGAACTAACAGCTGACATGCGTATTTATTGACCAGGGCAGACTTGGCCCCCAGGTTCTCTTAGCATTCCTCAGTTGCTACTTGTAATAAGGCATACCCTGAACTTTCCAGCCCATGGGGCTACACTTCCCCTCCCCTCAAGGCACTTTTTTATATAATACAGACATTCTGGTCCCTTCTCTCCATTTTTTCTCTCTCTGTTGGCCGACTTTCTCTCTTTTACTTTACCCTCTTCTATGTCTCCCTACCTATGACAACTTCTCTGGCCTCCATCTTGGGACCAGTGAACCTGCCAGAGAAGAGTTTCCCAAGAAACTTACCTTGATATAATTTAATCTGGCTTGAATTGGCTTATGTTACCAGCAAAGAAATAATCTATTCTGTGTGTGTGTGTGTGTATAAATGTATAAGTCTCTGTGTATATGTCTAGATATGCAGTTGTATGTGGTTGCATGTGCCACAGTACATACAGTGTCAACTTTCTGGAGTCTGTTCTCTTCCTTCACCTTTATGTAGATTCTGGTGTTGAACTTAGGTCAAAAGACTTTTGCAGCCAGTGAGTGACCTTCCACTCTAAGCCATCTTCCTAGCCAGAATTTTCTTTTTAAGTCAAGCTTGAAATCTGGTGTGGTTGTTCATGCCTATGATCACACCAGCCCCCTCCACCTCAGTTTCATCCAGAGTTGTGACGAGTCACATACCTTTTTGTTATTGCAGTTACTTTCTATGGAATCCTATTACTTTTTTGTTTTTACAAAGCCCAATTCTATTTATTTTCTATCTATTTCAGATCAATCAAATACTATTAATTTTTCCTTTTTTCTATGAGCTTCAAAGACATAATTTATGTTATTTTACTTTTCAATGTCTTTTCTCCCTTTACTTTCAAGCTACTTAAAGAGAGATATATGAGAAGTTAGGTGACCTAGAGCATACAGTAATGGAGATGTTGTAATTACATCTGTTCTGGTACTCCAAATGCTCTCTCACTGTACATCGCCTCCTTGTAGGCTGTATTGATTCTACCATATCCAATCACCAGAAAGCAACTCTGATTTAAATTGTTAACTTTTTGCCAACATTATTTGTGCAAAAGCCATTTATCTGCTAACACTAATTAGCTTATGAATGGGGAATAAACAAGATGTATCAGAGAAATTTGAGGGCTTATAGAAATATCATGAAAACAAATGCTCTTCTTTCTTATTCTACAGTGGAGTTGCTGTCAGCCATTTGCCATCAGGAGACCGTGAAACTTGTAAGTGAAAGTGACACACAGATGAGGAAAAAGTCGAAGACTTTCTCAGTCTCAAACTGTACAGATTATGCACTCTCTGGACATCAGAAGACCTTAATCCAATACCCTTTCTATTGCTTAGGCTGAGTTGCCTTGGATTTCTGTAGTATATAGTAGCAAAGAATTCTAGCCACCCGAGCCAAAGGCAAAGAGAGAATGAAAGGCACAGGAAGGTATGGTATCAAGTGTTGGAAGCCGTTTGTGCTGCACCCAAAGATGGCACCAGCTTCTTGCCGATGATTCAGCAAACAGAGCTGTTGTCCAGCCCGAGGGACGTAGTGCGCATGTACCACGCACATCACAGCCCGCTCTCAGGGCATGCTAATGGGATACTGGTGGGCGCACCTATCAGGGAGCTACACAAGTCTCCTGGGCATTTATAAGCAGTGTGCTTTTCTTCCACGTGGTCCCCTGCTTAAGAGTACTGTAAAATAAAGGTTGTTTGCAGAAGAATCCTATTGTCAAGCATCATTCTTGTTGGCGAGACGTAGGGCGCGCCACAAGTAGTGCCGAAAATCCCGGGAAGCCTTAAACATCGCTGGCGCCAATTGAAGTGGATGCTTGTTTTGCCTTCCAATGTCATTAATGTCCCAAACAACAAACTCATTTAAAAATATTTTTAGTATCAGCTGAGTGATCAGCTATTCACCATCTAACTGCAATTTTAAGCCAGTCCCCCCCAAAAAAAATAAAACAGAGTGTGTTGGGGGGAATTCTCACTTTCAGTGTAACTGCATGGAAACACTCTCAAAGACGGCAAGAAGATGAAGTTACCCATGCCATCCTTTCCTCGGCCCCAAGCAGCCCAGTATACAGAAAGACAATCCCCACTCCAAAAACCTGAGAGCATTAAGCTCAAGCCTTAAACTTGGAGCCTCATACTAGATTCATGATGATGCAACAGTTTTGGGAAAATCTACACCATTTCTACCAGTGAGCCAATGCCCAAGCCTGAGTTTCTAGAACTGTCAAGCCAGGTGGTTGACTATACCTACCAATACTCCTCCAAACTTTGGGCATCAAGAAATGCAAGACTGCACATACTGGAGCAGGGTATATAACGACTCATAGAAGATTTTGGCTTAGAATTCTATGCTATGTATACTATAATGAGACCAAGCACCCAGCTGTATGTGACCAGAAGTCTAAACACAAGGCAGAGTTCATAAACTGAGGCTCTAGATTGGTGGTAGCATCTATCTGAACATTTATAAGACACATTTGAGTTTCAGTGTGCATTATGCTACTACCTACAGTCTGTCATTCAGTGTACTCCTGTCAGATGAGACTCAGTCTAGGATGGTGGTGGGGTAAAACAGGTATACAAAAGATTCTGCCCTTGAACTTAGTTATGGGCTGGTAAAACCTAATACTTGTCCAAGCTCAACACCCCTCATTTGTATTCCAGTTGGTTCCATTTGTGTATGGCTGCTGTGCTCTTATTTCAGTATGTGGGTTTAACCTCAGTGTAATGTTAGTCTTAATGATCCATGGGCTATGCTTGGCAGAACCATGGGTATGATATGGAAACCTAGGGACACCAATCTCCAGTGACTACATAGAGCAAGGCAAGTCTTCCAAGCCTTGACTGGAGGCCAGTAACTGTGACTAGGTCTAATCTCCCCATGGTCCCAGAGAGATAGCTATGGGACATGTTACCTTTTAGTTATCCACTTGGCTCTTTATGTACAACCATGCCATGAATACATCTGGGATAAGCTTGAGCTTAGAGTGCTGTATAGTACAGAATAGGTGTCAGTATATCAACACACTCTCAGGATATCTGGACTGGAGCAATGCATGGTCCTGAGATTGTGGAAGTCACTATAGGATTTGAGAAAGTTAGCCTGCTTAGAATTCCTGAGAAGACAGTTACAAACAACCCAGACTGAGAAGATTGGCAAGGTCAACACACTGTGATGGTGCACACTAGCAAGCATCAGATGCTTTCAGAAAACCAAGACCTGTCCTAATTAGGACCAGAAACTGACCAGATAATAGTCAGTATGAAGGACCTCTCAGGGAATTTAAAGTGGCTTTAAATGAGTTTGGAGAAAATTCCGATGGTCGAATGGAGAAAATGTAAAGCAATAGAGGCAATTAAACAATCAAAGAGATCCTTGAACAGAAATTATGCTCAGCAAAATAAAAATGTAACAGAAAACATCAAGAGCAGAAACAAATGGGAGAATTAGAGGGCTCGAGGATACAGTCTTTGAAAATACACAGTTTGAGGGGGAAAAGGAAAAATAATGAGAATAATTTATGAGAAATTGTAGACAGTGTTAGGACAAGTGTGAATGATTAGAGTTCAAGGAGAGCTTGAATATGGCCAAAGGGTAGAATGCTTATTCAAAGAAGTAATGCCGAAAACTTTTCAAACTTAGAGGAGGATAAAAATATCCAGGCATTGGAAAGCCAAATCTCTCCAGTCCAATTTAGCTTAAAGATGCCTATCCTAAGGCATCATGTAATCAAACTCTCCACAGTGGAGACAAAGACAATTCTGGAGGCTGAAGAAAGGAGAAACAAACAATGCAGGGATATTTCTGTTTCCCTTACAGCAGACTTCTTAGCTGAAACTCTACTGGGCAGGCAAGAGGAGAATTAGTAGATCTCACTGCCCTGAAACACTGGGCCAAGAATATTCTTCTCAGCATTTAGAAATGAGGGAGACACAAAGAAGTTCCCACATGGTTTGGTAATTTTTCTGTCATTGTGATAAAATATCATGGCCAAGGTATCTTACAGAAGGAAGAGTTTATGCGAATTTTCATTCCCAGGGGGATAAGAGTACATACCTTGGCAAGGAATCTTGGCAGTATGCAGCAGTCACGGCAGCAGGAGGCTGAGATCATTCCTTGAATGCAAGCCACAACAGAAAGTAGAGGGAGGCTATAACTTCTCAAAGCCCACCTACAGTGAAGTACTTCGTCCAGCAAGGCTGTACCACCCACACCTCCCCAACAGCACTGGCAACTGGGAACTAAGAGTTCAAACACCCCAGCCTAAGGGGGGCATTTCTCATTTAAGCCATCATACTAAGAAATGTAACCTACTACCATTAGACAAACTATATATGGAATGTTAAAGAAAGTTTGTCAAAACAGACATACAATCAGAGAAAGGCAGTCCTTGTCTGCAGCCACGCTTTCTACTCCCTGCAGTAAGTGGCAACTCCGTGGACCCAGTCTGTGTGTTTTGAAAACATCTGAGGCAGAAAACCCCATATCAAATGCTTTGCCTATAGTCACTATAGTCATTTGAATTACCTAAAGAAGAGGAGAAGTTGTACCAATTAAAGTTGGGTTGGATTATATTTATACTTCAATTCACTCTAATTACATACCTTTCTTTTAAAACATATCAGAAATCTGGCATTGGTCAATTACCTCACAATAATAAATAATGATTTATTTTTGCACACATTATAATTTCCTCCTCTTTAATCATTACAAGCTCATGGCCTTTCACAGGTAGCCAGCTCCAATCAGCCCTGGACATGCAGCTCTTATTAAAGCAGTCTTACTTTGTAACAAGAGTTCCCAGACTTGCTTTGATTTCTTCTATTTAAGAATATTCTAAAAGTCCTACTTCATTTTAATGTGGTAAAGAGACCAAAGTCCAGGTGCCTGTATCTGCATTAAGCATTTTGCCATGGGTTTCAGGTTAGTGCAGAGTGACTCAGATGCCATTAATATGACATAATATTAGACCTTTAAATAACAACCCTCCAGTTGCAATTTCTTAAGCCCCTTTTATTAATAAACTTTGGGTGTCCATTAGTTTTCCTTGTTATTTTTCCTCTCTCCTTGAAGTTTGATGTTTTATAATGTGTTTAGAGGTTGTTTCTGAGAGCAGATTCACACACATAACACTATTCTAAATTTCCTTCCAGTGTTTCTTGACAGAAAACAGCATTATGTGTCTCTAAAAAACCCTGCTTGCAAAGGTCTGTGATGATCAGACACAATATACAAAAAAGTCTGGGCCATGACACTATAGGATGCCTAATTATAAACTTTAATGCTAAAAACAATTCAAATGGTAAAGTATTTTCATTGCCCATGGTTTTGAGGTAGGAAAGCAATAAAAGTTAGCCTAGACTGTTTTGTGACTTTACTAAGACATAATTCTTTTGTTGTTTTTCCAGAGTATCATGAAAACTCTGTTCTCAAACTCATTCTATGGATGAGGATAACCTTAAGTATTTGTTCCTCTTTCTTATACCAAATACATCAACACACACACACATTTCATATATATATATATATATATATATATATATATATATATATATATATATATATATATATATATATATATATTATACACAAACATATATAATGGCTTTTAGTATCACAGAGTTGTACAATCGCCATGAGGACACATGTTAGAACCTGTAATTACCCCATAGTAGAACCTCAGAGCTATTGGCATTTGCCTTCCATTGTTTGCCCCTAGAAACCTCAGTTCTGGTCACTAATCTCCTCGAAATTCATAAGCAAGTCACCTGTTCTGGGTATTTTATATAAGTGTGACTCTACACTTAATATATTTTTAAGTGTCAGTCATTTAATTGTATATATCTTTGTTTCATGGTATAATCACATCCATTGTATAGATATAAACTGTCTATTTATCAATTTAGGTTGGCAGTACCTTCTTTTTAAAGACAGGATCTCACTATGTAGCTCTGGCTGATCTGAAATTTGGAGATCTACTTGGCTTGCTTCTCTGCCTTCTTGAGTGCTGAGATTAAAGGCATGCACCATCACACCTGCCTATGTCTACACATTTTGTTTATTGCGAAATATGATGCTATAGGTATCCATGTACATTTGTTTTGTGTGACATATGTTTGCCATGTTCTTGGGTATGTGTGATCATTTTTAATTGTCAGCCTGACACAATCTAGATTTTTCTAGGAAGAGAGTGTCAGTAAGAAACTAGATTAGATTAGACTCTCTGCAAGTCTGTGAAAGAGTATCTTGATTAAATTGATAAAAAGGCTACCCACTGTGGGCAGCATCATGCCATAGGTTGGATCCTGGGCTGTGTATGAGTAGAAAAACTAAGCTGAGTACAGGCTCACACACATTCATTTCTGCCTTCTCTTTACTGTGAATGTGACTTATCACTTCCACTTCCTTCCTAATTTCTTTTCAGTGATGGACTATCACCTAGAAGTGTAGGCTTAAATGCAACCTTTACTTCTTAGAGTTGTTTTTGTTCAGGTATTTTATTACAGCATTGAAATTAAACTAGCATCATATATATGCTCAGGAGTGCAGTTTCTGGGTCCTGTGGTAGCTCTACTTAACTTAGATTGTTTTTAACATGACTACTTTTCATTCATCTGGGAATTTTAGGGTTCTACTGCTGTCTACTCTGTGATGTGGATGTGGATACATTGTTTTGTTACTATTATTTTGGAAGAGCTGATGGAAATGTACAATAGACATGTGAACACATCTAGTGAAAAAAAAAACTACCTTGCTTTACTGAGTAATGACTAGAATGAATAAGTGGTAAAAACTAGAAAGATTTCACGATTGGCCTAAGTGGAAGATGGGCCAGATCTAGGGGAACAAGAGGACTGAGTAAGGGCTGAAGGAAGCTGAGACAGAAATGGATGCTCTATTTGGAAAATGTGTTGCCTAAGTATACTTTTAGAACTTTGTTTTGGCCTTGAAGATAACATTCTTCCACATTTCCTTCTTTCTTAATGAATCTTAGATTTATAAGAAACATCTCAAATATTACATTAATTTGGAGACACACACATTTCTGTCTTTCTTGTTTCTGAAAGGGTCTACAGGGCTCTGGGAGTGTCAGAAACCATTTTGACTGCACTTCTTCAGTAGATAGACATCAACTCTGTACATTCAAGTAAGTGTTTACTAAGTATGGCAGGCATCTTTAGGGTCAAATTCTTACAGACTTTGGAGCTGAAGAAAACAACCCTTTAAAAGCCCATGAAGACACGTTCAGCACTGTTCTTGTCTCAATGAAAACTCTTTGGAGAATCCTATAAAGAACCAGCCCAGGCTATTCTTCTTTCAAGTGACCTACACACTAAACATAGCACACTATAAATTCAACCTGAGCATGCACAGCTTTTGTTCTTTATTGAACATAGCTCTAAAACTATAAATTGAGCATGGTTAGAATTTTCCAGCTTTAGAAACACTAATTTATAATATATATTTGCAATGTAATACATTAAATTTATTTATATAGGAATTGCCTGTTAAAGTTATTTTAATGGGTAATATTTTTTCATTAGAACCTTTTCTATTACTATTAGCATTCACTTTTGAATGGATGTCTACCTCAGTGGCAGAACACTTCTCTAGTGTTCTTGAGGCCCTGTGCATGATCACCAGTGCATCAAAGCAAAAAAAAAAAAAAAAAAAAAAAAAAAAAAAAAAAAAAAAGAAAAAAGAAGAAAAAGAAAAATCTGAATAAGCATGCCTGAAATAATAGCTTAGAAATAATTTTTGCTATCCTGGGTTTTTTATTATTCTGAATGAATTTGCAATTTTCTCTTTATAACTCTATAAAGAATTGAGTTACAATTTTGATGGAAATTGCATTAAATCTGTATATTGCCTTAGGCAGGGTGGCCATTTTTTACTATGTTGATCCTTCCAGTCCATGAACATGGGAGATCATTCCAACTTCTGAGGTCTTCTTCAGTTTTCTTATTCAGAGACTTGAAGTTCTTGTTATACAGATCCTTCACTTGCCTGGTTAGGGTTAAACCAAAGGTATTTTATATTCTTTGTGACTATTATAAAGGGTATCAGTTCTCTAATTTCTTTCTAAGCCTGTATTTCCTTTGAGTAGAGAAAGCCTACTTATTTGTTTGAATTAACTTTATATCCAGTCAATTTGCTGAAGTTGTTTATCATCTGTAAAAGTTCTCTGGTGGAATTTTGGGGTTACTTAAGTATACTATCATATCATTTATAAACAGTGATATTATGAGTTATTCCTTTCCAATTTGCATCCCTTTGAACTCTTTTTTTCATTTTTGCCTGATTGCTCTGACTAGTACTTCCAGTACTATATTGAATAGGTAGGGAGAGTATGGGCAGCCTTATCTAGTACCTGATTTTAGTGGGACTGCTTCAAGTTTCTTACCTTTAAGCTTGATGTTGGCTAATAGTTTGCTGTATATTGTTTTTACTATGTTTAAGTATAAGCCTTCAATTCCAGATCTTTCTAAGATTTTTAACAGGAAGGTGTGTTGAATTTTGTCAAATGCTTTTTTAGCATTTAAAGAGATGGTCATTTTTCTTTTTCAGTTTGTCTATAGAAGAATTACATAGATAGATTTCTGTAAATTGAACCATCTTTGCATCCCTGGGATGAAGCCTACTTGATCATGGTGAATGATCATTTGATATGTTCTTGGAATTGGTTTGCAATAATTTTATTGAGTATTTTTGCATCAATGTTCATGAGGGAAATTAATCTGAAGTTCTCTTTTTTTTTTGTAGGGTTTTTGTGTGGTTTAGAATGTGGCTTTAAAGGATGATTTGGGTAATGTTTTCTGCTTCTATTTGTTGCGAAGTTTGCAGAGTATTGGTATTAGGTCTTTTATTGAGGTCTGATAGAATTTTGCACAAAACCCATCAGGTTCTGGGCTCTTTTTGATTGGGAAGCTTTTGATGACTGCTTCTATTTCTTTAGGTGTTATGTGAATATTTAGATGGTTTACCTGATCCTGATTTAACTTTGATACCTGGTATTTGTCTAGAAAATTGTCCATTTTCTCTAGATTTTCCAGTTTGTTGAGTATAGGCTTTTGTAGTAGGATATGATGATTTCTTGAATTTCCTCAGTTTCTGTTGTTATGTCTCCTGTTTCATTTCTGATTTTGTTAATAAGGATACTCTCTCTTTGCCCTCTAGTTAGTATGACCTGGGCTTTATCAATCTTGTTGATTTTTCTCAAGACCTCAAGCTGTTTTATAGATCAATTGTGATAAAAAATTGCATAGTATTTGTGCAAAAACAGGCAGGTAAATCAATAGACTAGAATCCAAGACCCAGAAATGAACCCACACACCTATGGTCACTTGATTTTTGACAAAGGAGCTAAAAACATTCACTGGAAAAAGAACAGCCTCTTCAACAAATGGTGCTGTTTCAACTGGCAGTCAGCATGCAGAAGAATGCAAATTGATCCATTCTTATCTCCTTGTACAAAGCTCAAGCCTGAGATCTCCACATAAAACCAGGTACACTGAAACTATTAGAAGAGAAAGGGGGAAGATCTTATAATATATAGGCACAGGGGAAAATTTCCTGAAAAGAACACCAATGAATTATGTTTTAAGATAAAATCAACAAATGCAACCTCATAAAATTGAAAAGTTTCTGTAAAATTATGGACACAGTCAAGAAGACAAAATGGCAGCCAACAGATTGTGAAAAGATCTTTACCATTCCTACATCTAATAGAGGGCTAATATCTAATATATACAAAAAATTCAAGGAATTAGACCCCTAGAATCAATAATCCTATTAAAAACAAGGAATTCTCAACTGAGGAATATGGAATGGCTGAAAAGCACATAAAGATATGTTCAACATCCTTAGTTATCAGGGAAATGCCAATCAAAACACCCCTGAGATTCCATCTCACACCACTCAGAATACCTAAGATTAAAAACTTAGGAGACAGCAGATGCTGGAGAGGATGTGGAGAAAAAAGAACATTGCTCCATTGTTGGTGGAATTGCAAGCTGTTACAACCACTCTGAAAACCAATCTGGTGGTTCCTCAGAAAATTGGGCATAGTACTTCTTGAAGATCCAGCTATTCCACTCCTGGGAACATACATCAAAATTGTTCCAACATCTAAGAAGGACACATGCTCCAATATATTCATAGCAACCTTATTTATAATAGCTAGAAGGTGGAAAGAACCAAGATGTCCTTCAACAGAGGAATGGATGCAGAAATTATGGGACATTTACACAAAGAAGTACTACCTAGCTATTAGAAACAATGAATTTATGAAATTCCTACACAAATGAATGGGACTAGAGAGTATTATCCTGAGTGAAGTAACCTAGTCACAAAAGAACACACATGATATGCACTCACTTGACAATTCAGCTAGACCCAGTGGCCAGCCAACTCACAGAATCTTTCTTTCTTTGTCCAACCACCCAATATGGAAACCAGTTTTGTAAGTATAGTACACACACACACACACACACACACACACACACACACACACACACACCATTTAAAGCACCATTCTATGTATACATCGTTTAGTCAGTAGAAAGCAATGAGTCCTGTATGTTGGTTCTGTATTTCATTTCAAGAGGTCATGTCCAATTCTCTTACTTTTGGATGCCTGCCTCCACCATGGAGACAACCCTGAATGGTTCACTGGAGGATGAGAGGCCATGTGGAGCAGAGTTGAAGGGTTCCAGCTGTCACCTGTTCCTACCTTTGCCAAGCTGATTAACCAGCTGATCACAGATACATAAAGGAGCTCAGGCTAGACAAGAATCAGAGCTCTCATAGATCTTTGCACCCAAAATAAATAACACTGTTCTATGCCAGTGAATAATGAATTTATATTGCTGCACAGCAACAATAAATGATACAAAGTTCTTGCCTGAGTTGGAGCATCCATTGCTATGAAGAGACAGCATGACCACAGGAACTCTTATAAAGGAAAACATTTAATTCGGGCTGGCTTGCAGTTTGAGGTTTTAGTCCATTATTATCATGGTGTGAAACATGATGGCATGTAGGCAGACATGGTGCTTGAGAAGGAGCTGAGAGTTCTACAACTTGATCCTCAAGCAACAAAAAGAGACTTTGTACCAAATTGGTGTGGTTTGAGTAGATTTGATCTCAAAACCCACCTCCATAGTGGCACACTTCCTCCAGCCACTCCAACAACCTCATAATAGTGCCACTCTCAATAAGTCAAGCCTTCAAACACTTGCATCCATGGGGGCAAACCTATTCAGAACACCAAATCTAGTTATATTATTCTCTGCTTTCTATATTTTCACTATTATTAAGATAAGCAAGAATCAGAAGGAATGAAAGTGGAATAAGATAATAAATTAAAGCCTCATTGATAGAATTGATAGAAGAATCAAATAGAAAAGGGTCGAAATGTGGTCTCTTCTTTGACTTGCATGGGTAATAAAATTTCAAAGCTACTAATACTTGGAAGAATATTGTACATCATGAACCAAATACCACTTTAAAATATTAGATACAGTGCTTGAGTGATGGCTCAGTGACTGGAGCACTGGCTTCTCTTCCAGAGAGTCCATGATCAATTTCCAGCACTCATATAGCAGCTCACAACTGTCTTTAACCCCAGTTCTAAGCAATCTGATGTCTTCCTATTGCCTAGGTGGGTACCAGTAGGCATGCTCATTGTATCCAGACATACCTACAGGCAGAACACCTAAACACATAAAAGTAAATTAAATTAATAAGTATTTTAATGTATCAAAACAAGAGTCTCACTAATTACAATAAGATGTTACAAACCAGAATGTGCATACTTGCTAACACAAACTGATAACTGTACACAATCTTCATTTATTCCCTAGAATTAATAAATACAAACTAGACAGTTGTTATTTCTGTTCTGCACAATGGCAATTTGAAACAATTCACCAGACCATGAAGAGTAAAACAGAGCTTAGTTGATTCAGATTCCCCAGGAAAAAATAGAAAATTATGAAAATTATTACATACCCAGAAGCATCTTATGATTTAATCTTTAAAAAATTCAATTTAATGATGAGAGTACATATTTTTCTCTTGTATGACTCATTGTTTGCTTTTTTTAAGAAAATAGATGGATGTCTCCATTAAATAAAGACTCTCTCAACAGCACCCTCCACTGGTTAAGGCTCTGATCAAGTAGATATACTCCAAAGATAGAGACATAACCGGTAGCAAGAAGAACAGTTTGTCACACTCTTTCTCCAGAATGTTTTATGCTTGGACATTTTGTAGGATTTATACCAAAAGGGACTGTCTAGATAACTGAGAATACAGCCTGAACTGAAATGATCAAAGTCCGCATATCTACACAAGGGAGAGAGTGCTTGTCACTTTATAGCTATTGTATTTTCATTCGATTTTGTTCTTTATGAAATGTGCAGCTTTTTAAATATCAAGATATTCAACAATCAGAAAAAAAGAAAGCAAAGCTTTTTACAGACTAGATGTGCTATGATTATGGTTGAAACAGTAAGAAGTAAGTATGTGTATGTGTGAACAGATGGACAGTGTGTGTGTGTGTGTGTGTGTGTGAGAGAGAGAGAGAGAGAGAGAGAGAGAGAGAGAGAGAGAGAGAGAGACAGACAGACAGAGAGACAGACAGAGAGACAGAGAGAGAGACAGAGAGACAGAGACACAGAGAGAGACAGAAACAGAGAGAAAGAGAGACATACAGAGAGAGTGGGAGGAAGGAAGGGAGAGAAGGATTTTCAGGGGCTTCTCTGAGGCTTGGCACATAGGACATATGAAAATTAATTGTTAAGTGAGGCAGCCATTATGGCCCTGGCCTCTTGGAGCAGTGCACATAAAGACAATGGTGCGAAATCAGTGTCACTAGGTCAAGGGCACTTGACAGCTCAGAACCAATAAATGCTCTTCAATCATATTTACACAGGACACATCACTTTAAAAGAAAGTGATTTCCACAGCCATAATCTCTACTCATGTGAAAATCTCAAGGCTTTTGTGGAAGTTCCTATCCAGTACATATTTCTGCTGTCAGCCGACTTCTGTCACCGCGTTCAAGCCATGAAGTGCATTCTCCACTGATTCCACTATTATGGCAGGAAAATGACCTGTAACATTCTTGGAGCAGTTTGGCACTTTGCATACATTAGAGGAATACAAGAGGAAAAATATGTTAGCAAGAAGTTTATGGAAAGTCATGCAACCACACTTTACATTTCATGGAATGCAGAGGCTGCCTGATTTGTGAGACCGAGGAAAAATCTACATATTCTCATATTTTCAAGGGCAGTTGTCAACTCTTTTCCATCTACAAAATCTTGATGGTAAGTGACAAAATGAGAAATGTGCCAAAATGTATTATTTGACCTTTTTTTTTTTCATAGCTCTGATGTTCAAAAAACTTAATAGATGGGAACATGGGAACATATGTTTTACTAGGGATGGGAAGTAGACAAATTCTGAGAGAAATCTGATTGAAATCAATAACAACACTTCACTTTTTTAAAATGATCATTTTAATGGAAGAGACCTTGGTTTCACCTGTAAGGCAGTGTCTAAAAGTGTATCTCTCAGAAATAATGTGGGATGTCTGTTTAATTTGTAGTGACTGAATACATCTGAGAGAGTTTTCTGGCTCTGCACCACACCCCACACAGGCAGCATGCAAAGTGAGCCTTCATCATGAGTATCCCTCATCCGTGATAATAATATAAGGGGAAAAGCCAGTTGTAGGCACAGGGCTCTGTTTACACCAAGAGGCCTCACCTAGATTCACTGCCCTAAGAGAGCCTCAGCCCCTCCCAGGTAATTTCCACATGGGGAGGAATAAGAAGTAATTAACCATTTCATCGCTAGCCTAACTGATCCATTCAGAGGCCTCTTTCTCCCAGCTCACTGGTCAGGTATCAAAGCACAGTCTTGCTTCCTGACCCAGGATGGAATTTTATTCCTTAATCATATCCTCCTAGCTGCTTCACTGGCTAGCTCCAGAGAGAGCACAGCCCATTATTTACTAGAATTAAGGAGCTTGGGGAGCCCAGGTGGAGGGAGACAGAGGGCATTTTTATCATGGTAGCACTCTCCAGCATCAATACAGCTAAAGGTCAGCCTGCATTTCCATCAAAACCTCCCGGTTCCCAGCCATTTATAACTTGGCTATAAAAATCACTCTTGGCTGCAATTCGGTAAGTGGTACCTCAGCTGAGCGGAAAATTGTCTGCTCTCGGTGGCTGTTGGTTTGTTTTGGTTGGCCTTTTGTTTTTGTGATTTGAGAAAAACAGTTATTTGAAAGACACCGTTTAAACGTAACCCTTCTGAAGGAGAAACGTGAACAATTTAAAACATTCATTTGTATTCTCACCTCCAGTGACTTCCACTGCACAGTGAAGGGTTTCCTGGTTTCATTTACGTTTGGCATTTCCAAGAAGCCAAGATGAGGGAAATCTGTCCTTCAAAGGCAACTAGTTAGTTAGCAGGAAGCTTTGTCTTGAGGCTTGTACTGCAGGTGTGGATGACCAGCCCAGGAGTGATGGCCGCAGCCTATTTCCCTCCAATTAAGACTGAGCCCCTGTGCTGCCTGGAGTGCTCCGTTTTAACTTCCACAAGGTTCTTTTGGCAGTGTAGCAATGTCTGCAAGAGAATCCGATAAAGGAATCCTCTGAATGCACCCAATCAATCTGTCTCAGAGCTTCATGATTTCCCTGGGTTGATGCTTCAGGCTGATTACCAGGGCTGGGACTGCTATTAGGCTTCCCTGTCCCTTGGACGTGATGGAAGCCTGGCAGGTAACAGATATCAAAGACCCGGGGGGGCCCTTGGGAATACTGAGAAGCTGAAAGGTGGAACAGTAAAAATGGAGGCCAGCCAGCTGTGTTAGCCCAAGGAAGAAGGAGCCAGGTAGAAGGTTCCTGCTGAGAATCCCTAGACCCCCAAGAATGGGAGTTCCTGATCACTTCTGGATCCACTCTGGTCCTCTGGTCAGCGGCCTGACTCTCCATGTGTATCTGTTTTCATTGTTTCTAGGAAAGAGGGCCACACTTGTTTTACCAACAAAGAAAGAACAAATAGAAAGGCCGCTGAGGTTTTGAGAAATAATGAATGATTTCCAAGCATCTCTGGAATTTTAGCTTGCCCTGTATCAGGCTGGGGTCTAGTTTTAAAAATGAAAAGAGGATGTTCTAACTCTTTTTCTCATGGAACAATGCACCAAAAGCTAGGAGTCACAGAAGCTGCAAGGCCAAGAGGACTTGTGTGTCCGCTACTGTCAGTCCCCCTCACCACTTAGATCTAAACCCTGCAACTATAAATGAACAAGTTCTAGAGCCCCAGCCCTCCTGCCAAATGGATTGTGCTCCAGCTTCTCAGAAACTATCTCACAGGGGTTGCTGTGTGCTCGCCAGACCAATAGGCCTGAGGACAGAGAATGGAGAAGTGGTCCTTTGATAGACCTGGAGCTTGAACAGTCAGCCAAACATTCTTGCAGAGCAGGACAAAGAAGGGTGAAGAGTCAGGAGGAAGGCCAGGATCAGCTCTCTGCAGTTGCTGTGTTTAGCCAGAGGGTTAAGGGCTCTACCTCTGAACCAGCAATTCAAGTGTGCTGTGAAAACATTTTTTACATGACTGAGATAGCAGAAGACATCAGTCTGTGTGTGCTGACTTTTAAGTATTTAGAGATTATTTACTACCTTGTGGTAGGGTTTTTGAAACATGGAGGTGAACTTTTTGCAAAACCTCTTAAGCTAAGCTCAGGGGTACACAGAGCAGTTGTGAATATAGGAGTAGTCTAATTTTATCTCATTTGTTCCACTGCTGAGATCAGTTATCTGTTTCTCAGCTTCAAGAAGTGACCACCTAAGTTTACCTTTGCAATTACTTGATTATTTTTAGGTCCTTCTCTACTTGGCTTTGTCTAGCTCCTATCTGTACCCATTGTCCTCTACTTTGTTCACTGGAAATTCTAGTATCAGTCTTGGGGTTCCTACCAGTTATTTTTATCTCTATACATATTATAATACAATTTATCTTAACCTATTTGCATATCAAAATGGTTAATTACTCATAACTGTAGGCTAAAAACATCCTTTGGAAGATGAGCTTCCTTGTTACTCTTGCTCTCTGGCCCATTTACAAATTCAAGACTTCACTAAGCTGGTGTAGTTTGAGGTTGTTATTGACTTTTAATTGCTGTATTTCTCTTTCAGCCCAAGAGTCCTTACTTAAACTCATAAAAATCCCTTGTATAAAGCCAAAAGTAATTTCTTAATCTCTATCAAACACAAAGCAAATTCTGTTTGGGTTCAATAATAAATTTATCATAAAATCCACTTAGACCTATTTAACACATTCTAGAAACCTTTGGTTGGGTCCTAGAAAAGAGCTAAGTGACTGAGCTAGAACGAATGAACATAGCATGTTGGTTAAGAGCATGGTAACAGCTAGTCCTCAGGACATACACAGAAGCAGGGGTAGGTTAGAAGGGTTCATGTCTGAAGGCAGGGGTTATTCAAACAACAAAGGTGAGGGGAAGCCAGAAGCCAGCTAGACAAGCAAAGACAGCAGATGCAGCTATGAATTCATGTTGACTGTGGAACCCAGACCAGGACAGTGCAGTGCTACCGTTAGCACAGAGTGGGAGCTCTTCATATTACTCCACTATTTAGCAGATTACAAAGCGCTTTTCATGTCCTCTAGGATTTAATGCTTCTCACTTGCAACCCTAGCACTATCCCTGCCTACTTACATAGAAAAAGAAATTGAGAGTTAAAAGTTTGCTCAGTTCATTGTGTGTAGACCCAGGATCCTTTAATATTTCATCCAAATCCATCTTCTACAGAGAACAGAGATTTTTTTTTTAGTTGTTGTTAGTGGTGGCATGTTTTGTCACATTTGTTTGTGTAGTGATGGTATTTAAAGCCAGAACCTTTCTAGACAGGCATCGATATAGCAAGCGCATATCACAAGGTTTTAAATCAAACACTGGTGGGAAATGACGACAGCTCTCAGACAAAACAGCTATGCTCAAAATTTCTGGGTTGTACCTTGTTCTCTGATGCATCTGAGGTGGGAGGTCCAAGAAGCTGCATTTACTAGTCCACTAGTCATTTCTTGAATAGCCATTTATGGATGGGCATTCCATGAGTCTGATCCCTGGAAGCACCTCCAAGACACATCAAACCGGCAGTGGATTTGATAGTTCTGACTACTGCTCTGCAATCTACTAACTCATGCAAGGCACAGACAGTAAAGAAATATGTATCCCTGTAAATACAATACAGGGAATTTAGCTACTGTGGCAACCGGGAGCAAGGAAGGACATTGCTTTAAGGACCTCAGATGGGGAAAAATGATGTATGATGTTTGGTAAGTTATTAATCTTCCCTGACACTTCTGGATAATCAACTGGAGTCATTCTTGGGAACAATCACTTTTCAAGGATAAAAGTGAATAAACAGGGAGGGACTTACACAATCTGACAGTTCACCATTGATGAGGTGCTGACTGGCTTGCATTTATTGAAGGCCGTTTGGCAATTAGACTTAAGCATTTCCTGACAAGGCAGTGATTGCAGGATGTTTTGTATTCCATTTATCTAATCCACCCTGGAGTCATCTCAGTAGAAGTGCCAAGGTTGTGTGTAGGAGACCTATAGCAGGTCAAACTATTATCCTCTCTGTTCACAACATTTTTTTTTTTAATCTCCATGAGAGCTGGCATCATCTGCAAGTCTCTAGGCTAGCTGAGGCACAGAGAGATACTGTTTCTGCCTGCATAGAGATAAATGCAGGATGACTGATAAACCATGGAAAACAAAGCCCAGGTGGGATCCTGGTGCCATGCCAGATAACATAAGAGTTGTGCTCTTCAGCCCTGAGTAATGACTCAAGTCAATTTTCAAGGCAGGGTCTAGAGACTGGAAGAAGAATAAGGTATTAAATCCAGTCTTTTCATAAGAAAACTGAATTAGGAAATGGCTAGTTGAGATGACCACTTCAGTGGTATTCATGAACATGCTAGCATGATTCCCTAAGTATAACAATAAAACTGTAACCAATTATGCTAGCAAGTCCAACCAGAAGCCATAATAAAAAAGAAAAGACTTTCTAATATGTCAATAAGTTGGACCTGAACCAAGCATTTGAATAGAAAGAAAGTTGAGAGTTTTATTCCTTATTTCCTCTGTGAGAACTCTGTTCTCTTTTTTTTTTTTTTTTTTTTTTTTTTTTTTTTTTTAATAGAGTTAGCTTATGGCTGTCTAGGCTCCTCCACCTCCTTTCTGCCATGTTGCTGCTGTTCACAGCTGTGCGCTCCCTTTGTACCGATCCCTTCTCCAGAAACACAAAGAAGAAAAGGTTAAGATGGCTTTCTTTAGATATCGTGAGTCAGAGAAGGAGGAAGATATGGAAATTGCTAACTTACAGAATAAAGGTTGAAAGTTCTGTGTAAAAGACATGTGAGCACAGGGATATCACATGACTATCCAATGCTGTCTCTTTGTCAGAGAGAATGGATCTCAGGGAATTGCTTCTGACCCAAGTCTAGAATCTAATCCATTGAGCCAAAAAGGCTTCCATAATCAGTCACACTTTGGTCAGTAAATGTTCATTAATTTAAAAATCCTAGAAGTTGCTAAGATGCTCTTTGCACCTGTTAGAGCAGTTTTCCACGTATGCTTATATACAGATTTTTTTTTCTAGTCTCTAAATCCCAGGAGGCACTCTTGGCCTTTTCTATATCTCAGGTTCATCACAATCAGTAGGAAAACTGTTCTTTCCTCATTCCCACTCCCCAGCTTCTGTATACTGTAGTCTCTGAACTCTGTCAGGTGCAGCTCTTCTTGAACAAGCATATCACAGATGAGACAGAGGAACACAGAGCCTTCTCAAAGGCAATCACCGTGAAAGAGGTTACAGATTTATTCTAATGATGCTGCGATTGCTCAAAGTCATGTCCCATTAGAAACTTCCCTTTTGCAACTACATTTGACATGTGCAATTTCTTTAGTTTTGAATTGCTTAAAATGGTGGTAAAACTGTCCTCTTCCAAGGCTGGCTTTGACTTCTTTCTTTCTTTCTTTCTTTCTTTCTTTCTTTCTTTCTTTCTTTCTTTCTTTCTTTCTTTCTTTTTTTCTTTCTCTCTCTCTCTCTCTCTCTCTCTCTCTCTCTCTCTCTCTCTCTCTCTCTCTCTCTCTCTTTCTTTCTTTCTTTCAGAAACAGCCAAAAAATTGTCAAGAGCTGGTTTGCATCAAAAGCCTTTAGCTTACTGACATTTCATAGTAGCTCATAATCTGATTCATTGAGTAATTCTGATTTCTTTGAGTACTGTTATTGGAAATACACTAAAAAGACACTTTCCTGTGGTGACCTCTTTAATGAAGTGTAAAACTTTAGTCTTACTAATCAGTAAAGAAAGATAAATGGAGACATCATATTTATGCACCTTTTATGGGGTATATTATAGTAGTTTGATATGTCTATATAACATACAGTAATTCATTCCTTTAAGTATTACTCTTTGAAATTGAATAGAGTGAAATAAATACTTTTTGACCTACAGTTATCCTAGTGTGATAGAACACCAGAATTCTTCTCTCCTCTCTGTGTTTGGTGCAACTTTATTTTGATTTTCCCTTTATTTTTCCATCTCCAGGAACCACTACCCCATTCATTTTCTCCAAGATCAACTAATTTGTCTCCATGAATATGTAAGAACATGTATTTGTTTTTATGTGTCTGGCTCATTTTGCTCAATGATCTCTTTTCATCCATGTTCCTATTAAGTGACATGGTTCTATTGTCACTGAAAGTTCAATAACGTGCTGAGATGTGTATTTCCCATTCATTATCCATTTGCCTGTGTTTGGGGTTTTGCTGTTAAAAAGTGCCGTTTTGTGTAGCATTTCATCTCTACTGTGTACAGTTGTGGGATCAATGAATCACATTGACATTCTGGTTTCAGTTGTCTGGGAAAGCTTCATGTTTGTTTTCATGCCAGCCATTCTGATTTGCATTCTTACCAACCATGGAGTGTTCCTTTTCCCCAATGAAGCACTTACAAGATTTGTTATTCAGTACTAGTCATTGACTGTCATGAAATAATATCTCATTGTCCTGTTGCTTTGCATTTTCCTTATGATAGTGAGATAGAGCATTTTTTTCTTATGTTTCTTGGCTTCTTCCATTTCCTTTGTAAGAAACATCTACTGGAGTCTTCAGTTTATTTTTACATCCTGTTTATTTATTCACTCCGTTTGTCGTGCTTCCATGCTAGCCACACACCCTCCTTCTTCACAACCCAGAACTATCTGTCCCATTGTCTTATTTAGAGTTAATATTGTTGTGATAAGCATCATTACTAAAAGCACCTTGGGGATGAAAGGATTTCTTTCAACTTCCAACTCTAAGATAAAAGTCATCACTGAGGGAAATCCGGGCAGGAACTTAAGCAGGGAAGGTTTCTGGAGGCAGAAGCTGAAACAGAAACCATGAAAATTAAGCATACTGGCTTGATCCTCATGCCTTACTCAGTCTCCTCTCTTATAAAATTCAGCACCACAAGCCCAGGTTGTCCCCACCCACAGTGAGCTGGACCCTTCTACATCAATTATCTAGAAATGTACCTACAGAGGTAGTTAAGCTAAATGACTCTGAAAGCATTATAGGTAATTTGCTATTACCTTTGTGTTCTTCAAGAGGTGAAAAGTAATTTTCTCATGCTAAAGAAAACATGAATTTTGGATATGAGATACAATACAAGAGGCTCCAAGTAGATCTTACCTGAATGCATTCTCCTTGAAGAAAAAATTCATAATTTCAAAACATGCCATGCAAGCTTCCAAAAGAGGGAAGCAACCACCAGCCCTACCTCACTATGATGCCCATAAACCACAACAATGGCTAGCATGGTACAATGACACTTAAGATGCAATAGTGACACACAAACCTTGGTTATAACCCTCAGCTCTCTAATTTAGTCCTTATTTCATACAGAGGAGTTTATTCAGGGAATATGAGAGTTAAGAGGGTAGTAGAGACAGAGAGAGAGAAGAGAGGAGTAGAGGAGTAGAGGCCAACCATGAGCACATGGAGAGAGGGGAATGGAAGGGGAAGAGGAGGGGGAAAAGGAGCAAGAGAATAAGAGCAGGAGGACAGGAACTCTAATTTAGCCTTAAGAGTTGGCCAAGAACAGGGAAATCATGCCTGGTACTGAAAGCCTAGCCAATTACCTATAGCTAGTAAAGTCATAGATCATGGAGAAGAATCTATAATCATCATTTCACTGAACTAACATAATTCCTAACTATATTCTAAATATTTGTACTTAGACCCACAGATAAGTATAGTCCTCAATCCTTATCAAGGAGCCTGCAACAACAACAAAAACAAAAACAAAACAAAACAAAAACAAAAAAAAATGACCAACAAAAATGCAGAATGTGGAGAGCAGTACCAACTAATACAATTGTAACACAAATCTTCCATCTAAGGTTCAAGAATCGTTGAAAAATAAGTGGTGGAAGGATTGTATGAGCCAGAGATAGGTAATTTGCTATAAGATTTTATCTTCTAGTATTGTTAGAAGCTACACTTATAAAGTCTTACAAGCATGATTATCT
This sequence comes from Micromys minutus, assembly GCF_963924665.1. Taxonomy (NCBI): domain Eukaryota; kingdom Metazoa; phylum Chordata; class Mammalia; order Rodentia; family Muridae; genus Micromys; species Micromys minutus. The sequence goes on from NC_137971.1 coordinate 43,861,901, forward strand.
AAACAGGAACAGAAGGAGAACACCAATAGATATTCTAATGTGAAAAGGGGAAAGCTCATGGAGCCTTAACTCTGGGCAAATAACTATAGGCAACCAAGGTATGCTGAGAGCAAAAGAAATAATCTTCCTCAGTAACAGCCAGCTGGTTATCCAATACCAAGTGGTCACCTCTGAGAACATATATACAAGTAACATTTACAGAATTGAGTAGGTTGTATTTATGTATTTAAAAGATAATACAACTATAAATATAAATTAAAGTAAGAGAGGCCATGAAATTTAAAGAGAGGGTATATGAAATATTTGAATAACAACAAGAGAGTAATGGTGCAATTATAATCTCAAAAAGTAAAAGGGGGTGGGAGAGCTGGCTGCTCTTTCAGAGGTCCTGGTTTAATTACCAGCATCTACATAATGGCCCATAACCATCTGTAACTCTAATCCTGTGAGATCCAATTCTATTTATGGTCTGCAGATATACATCAGACAAAAGAGGCATATACAGTAAATAGATAAATCTTTAAAAACTTATTAAAAAATACTCTACAGGTTTGTCTACAGAACAATCTTATGGAAACACATTCTCAACTGAGGCTCACTCTTCTCGGATAACCTCAGCTTGTGTCAAGTTTACATAAAAACTAGCCAGTTCACTCATTTTTAATTGAATTGTTAGGGTTTTAGTTTTCAACTTCTTAACTTACTTATATAGTCTGGAATTTTTGTTGCTGTAAAATAAAAAAATGTACCTGAATCTTCTTTTATTCTGTAGATTTATCTTCACTCAGTTGCTCGTTCTCTTTGCTAAGCAGCAGTTTCTTAGTGAGATGTAATTCCAAATGTGTGTTTATACTTTTGTTACCTGTACCTTTGGGATGTTATATAAAAATCAGGTATTGAAATGTTTTCCCTGTTTCTTTGTAGTCAGTTTTACTTGACAATACAATGATAAGGGTGTGCCCTCTTCTACATGTGTCTATCCAGTGGCCAGTAGCATTTGAAGAGACTGTCTTTTTTCCCGTGTTCTCAGTGCCATCACAAAAAATCAATAATTTTGTCTAAATGTGGAAAGATGTCTTACGTTTTATGTTCTGTTCCATTGCTCTGTCTTTTAACGTAGGTATCATGCTATTTGAGATATCATAGCTTTTGATTATGTTTTGAAGTCAGATATTAGGAAATAACCTACTCCCCTCCCACAATTCTCAGGATCACTTCAGATATTTACGTTTAATGGGTTTCTATTAAGTCCACAGACAGGCCACGTTCTGCAATTTGGCGTTTTTAACTATATGCATTCTTCTGATCTATAAACACATGATTTCATCCCAGTTTTTGGCACAACTATATTTCTATTGGTATTCTATAATTTAAGGTTTTACTTATAGAGATGGGCCATTTCTGTGCTATAAATTATCAAATCATTTTATATTTTAAGCTGTTGTGATGCTTTGCTGGCTTCTTTATCAGCAGTTTCATTGCTGATATGTAAAATGCTTCCAAATTTGGGATTTTTTCAAATTTTTATCATTCTTAACCATTTTCTCACAAAATATTTAGGGTTTTTTTTTAATATAAAACCATGTCTCCTATATGCATACTCCTTCCTTTCCAATTTGAATACCGTTATTTTCTTTCCCTTGCTAAAACTGCTATTGCTATGTTAAATAAGCAAGGCCAAAGTTAGTGTCCTGCCTTGGTCTTCCCTTGGAGAAAATATTCTTAGCATTTTTTAGTTCAGTGTGATTCTGGCTGTAGGTTTACATATACATCCTTCAGTATTTTGAGATGTGTCTATTTTATTCTTTGTTTCTTGGGGTTTGGATCTAATCTTACCAATGTTTCTTAAAGGTGGCATACAATTGTATCTTTTTAAAATAACATCAGTTCAGGCAGGTTGTGTTTCTTTATTGATAAACACAATCCAGTAACATTCATGGTTATTACTTTTAATTTTTATTTAAATTACCATACAAAGTCTTAGGTTTCATGATAACATTTTAGTACATTTTTAAATGAAACTCCCATCCCTCTCTCCCACTTATACCTTTCTATTTCCAGTTGCCTCCTTTCTCATCACATTTTTTTTGTACTTCCTGTCTTTCTCTGCATATCTCTGTCCCCTTTTCATGATCACATTTCTGGTTTCTAGGTTATTGTTGACAATTTTTTTACAGGTAGGACCTTCCTTCTGTCATTTTATTGTACTCTGCTTTTTTATGAATTATGTATTACTTTTTTTTTACCTTGCTGTTTATGTTTATGATGAGACAGGTTATTTAATGCTAAGATTTGATATTCTTTTTTAAGTACCTTCCTTAAGTTTTGTGCACTCACATGTTTTCATGGCACACCACACATAATTGTGTTTATTACAATTTCTCTCTAGTGCAAGATTCTACCGTGTGACTAGATGGTCAGTGATGATTCACTTCAGTTCTGTTTACTATTTCTCTATCATCCCTAAAGGTTTGTTTGTTTGTTTGTGTTGGTGTAGCACAGTATCCTTGATTAGCAGTTCTGTGCTACTTAAGACCTTTGCATAAACCACCCATTCCCATCTACCCTTTAAAGTTTCTGCCCAGAAACCTGCTGTAAATCTAAGTCCCTTAACTTGATGCACTTTCTTTGCTGTTTTTAGAATTCTGTACCATGCCTTTGGCAGTTTAACTATATAATGTGCCTTCGTGATGGTACTTTTGGATTGACTCTAGTTGTGGTCCCTTGAGCTTCTTGCATCTGAGTATCTACATCTTTTGTAAAATGTTAGGTGTATTTTTCAGCTCTGATTTTATAAAACATGTTCTCCATGCTTTTGTTCTTCTCTTCTCCCCCTGGGATTCTTTCCAAGGGAACTTATTTTTTTCTTCTTAATGGTGTCTCATAAATCTCACGGGTTTTCTTTTTTCATTTTTGAAGTGTGTTAACTCAGTTCTGTCTCTGCCACAAATTCAAAACCTCCTCCTTCTACTTTCTGCTTTACAGTGTATAAGCTTACATGGTATTTTCATTTCATTGACTGAAATTCAACTTCATGATTTCGAATTGGTTCCCTTTTCATAATTTCTGCCTGTTTGGTGAACTTCTCATTCATTACTTGAATGAATTTCTCAACTCTTCATGTTTGTTTTTCTGTTTTATCTTGCATGTTACTGAGGTTGCTTGGTATGTTAGTTGGGAACCGTTTTAAAATGTATTTCGTAGGTGTCCTTCAAACTGGGTTTGAAGGGTTAGAAATAATTGTTTCTTATTTTTTTAAGAGTAATCATGTTTCTCAAGTGTCTTTTCTGCTGCCTGTGTACTAGGTAGAACAGTCACTTCTTCTACATTTGCAGAAATAGCTTTTGTAAGATATTTTTAGATGATTGAAAGCATCAAGTGCTTTTTGACTTTGGATATAGGGAGCTCAAAAGTTTCCTCTGATTTCTTCCATTTTGATCCACATCAGCGGTATTTGAGTTTTGCAATAATCTAGGCTGTTGCAGTTCATAAAACTAACTCGATGACTTTTCAGTTAACATAGGTTTCCAAGGCTGAATTACCCAGGACCCACGGATGAAAGCTCTGATGACATTGGACTCATGGCACAACTGGCACTCTTGGTGGACCAGGTAATAAAGAGTCTGTCCATAGGCTTGGTCATTCAAAAGATTACTAGGAACCATCTATAGTCCCCAGCCCACAATATATTAATGAGATCATTACCAGAATTCCTCATCATCATATGAAAGATGATGTTTGGGCCTGCTGTTCCATAAGTTCTGTATCCACAAGATAGGATGGGATCTTACTGAGTTCCTGCAGGACAAGCTAAGTTACTTTGGTTTCTGTTACACTATCAACCACAGATGTGAGGTACAGGGTGTAGAGGGAAATCTTTGTCCAGGTTCTGTGGGATAATCTCAGGCTTATAGCATTGGTCACAATGCTTTCAAATTTTAGGAATCCACATCACGCTGTATCCAGGATCAATAAACCTGATTTATGGTGTCATTGTTACCTTACCTAGCTCTTAGGGGTTTGATATGGCAGACTGCAGCTTTCACTTTGTATCTCTGAAGTAATAACAAGAATTTTTACACAAACAGATGTGTTACCTGGTCTATGTGATATGGAGAAGACTCTGTAGACCAGTAGTCTCAACCTTCTTGATGCTGAGTCTCTTTAATATAGTTCCTCATGTTATCGTGACCCCAAACCATAAGTTACTTTCGTTGCTACTTCATAACTCTAATTTTTCTATGGTTATAAATTACAATGTAAATATCTGTGTTTTCCAAATGTCTTAGCCAACCCCTGGGAAAGGGTTATTTCACCCTCAAAGGGTTTGTGACTCTCAGGTTAAGAATAGTTGTCCTAAACCTTTGTGGCATATAAAGGCAACTATAACAAGTGTATACATGTTTCTAGAGTTTCAGTGTGTGATTGTCACCTTACCTAGGCCCCATGGCTTGAATATGGTAGACTGGAGCTCTCACCTTATATCTCTGAAGTCCTAGAGTTGCAGGACATGAATAATAACATTAGCTCATGAGTAGTAGGGGATGAGGAGGGCAAGGTTCTTGCTGTTGGTAATCATGGCTCTGGTACTGCAGGACATAAGTATTAGAACTGTAGTCCTAAGACTTTGAGGCTAAGGACTTTTCCTAGTTGTCATGGGGCAAGTTCAGCTGATGCTAGATATGAGGCACTGATAGATCCCATCTTGGAGCCAAAGGGTTCCAGGAACTTCTTTCATTGGTCTGAGAGATGAGAAGATCAGCTTCTTTCACACAGCTCTTGCTGTGATCACTTGCATTAGTGGCTACACTTCTGCACCATCACTGGGATCAAGAACGTCTGGTTTCTACAGATCCAATAAAGGTTAGGGTTAGGTAGAAACATATTATCCAGTAAGCTCATTTGTTTCTAGGCCAAAGCAACAGATGGATCTGTATTCATGTTTATGGATCTATAGAATAGTATCTACACTTGGGCATTCCTCAGATTTGAAGACGTAACTGTGGATGATGCTGTAATTTTGTTACAACTGCCTCTGTCCCAAGGTTGTGAGCTAGGAAGTAGAGCTTTCTCCTGGCAGGGAAAGTGCTAATCAGACTTATGGTATTCTAATTGAGTCTACAGCAATCTTTGGACTTGAACTTGCAGGACCTTGGGGGTGGGCGTTTCTCAATCAAGGGGGCCAAGCACAAGCTCAAAATTTCTAGCAATACCAGGGGCCCATGCTTGCCCCAGAGCACGAAGATGTCTAACAGAGGCTGCTGTTACAATTTGGCTCTGGGGTATAAATTTTTCTTTAGAGCAAAGCATTTTTTTTTATCTTACTGGTCACCCACACCAGTTTATGAAGCCTGTGAGGGCTGTATAATTCTCCTTCAGTTGGAGCGGCAGGTGAGCTACTGTGATTGAGGTCACAGTAACTTTCTCACTCCCATTTTGTTCCTCACCCACCCCTACCTCTAACTGGCAAGAGAGCAAAAGATACGCAGCAACTGACATTTGCCATGCTGATTTAGGTTACTTTGGCTTTATGCTGACCTCCAGACTTTTCTCACAGTCCTTCTCATTGCAATACTGTGTTACGTGCCATAGCTGTCACCATGGAAGCATTGTGTGCTGGGCCTCTATTCAGTCTTCTTTCTAAGCTATTTTCTTTTTATTTAAAATAGGATATTCTCTGCATTTACATTTCAGATGTTATCCCCTTCCCCAAGTTCCATCCCACCTCCTTTTTGCCTGCATGAAGGTGCTCCCTCTGCCAATCACTCTCTCCCACCTTAACACATTGGCATTCCTCTACACTGGAAAAATGTGCCCTTGCTGGACCAAAGGCCTCTTCTGACATTGATGCCCGAAAATACTATCCTGTGCTGCATATGCACCTGGGGCCATGGGTCTCTTCATGCAAACTCATTGGTTGTTTTAGTCCCTGGAAGCTGAGATGGTTTGGTTAGTTGGTAATTTTGTTCTTCCCATGGGGTTAAAGACGCTGTCAGCTCCTTCAGTCTTTTCTCAAGATCCTTCATTGGGGTCCTCATGGTTCAGTCTCATGGTTAGATGAAAGCATCCTCCTCTGTATCAGTATGGTTCTGGAAGATCCTCTGAGGAGTTTGTTTATATAGTGGATTATGTTGTTGGATTTCTAGGATGAAACTTACTTGATCAAGGTGAATGATTGTTCTAGTGTGTTTCTGGATTCTGATTCTGTTTTGGTGTGTTTGCAAAAGTTTTACTGAGTATTTTGCATTGATATTCATGACAGAAATTTGTCTGAAGTTTTCTTTTTTTGTAGGGTCTTTGTGTGGTTTAGATATAAGCATGATTGTGTCTTTGAAGAACAAGGTGGGTAGTATTCCTTCTGTTCCGATATTATGGAATAGTTTACAGAATATGAGTATTAGGTTTTCTATAAAATTCTGTAAGGATTCTGTACTGAACCCATCTGGTACTGAACTTTTTTTTTACCTGGGAGACTTCTGATGACTGCTTCCATTTTTTATGGGCTATGGAACTGTTTAGATGGTTTATCTGATCCTGATTTAACTTTGGTACCTGGAATCTGTTTAAAAAGTTACCCATTTCCTCTAGATTTTCCAATTTTGAGTATAGGATTTCATAATAGAATCCTATGATTTCTTAAATTTCCAAAGTTTCTGTTATTATGTCTTCTTTTAATTTTTGATTTTGTTAATTTGTATACTCTCTCTGCACCCTATAGTTAGTCTAGGTAAGGGTTTATCAATTTTGGTGATTTTGTCAAAGAACTAGCTCTTGGTTTATATGTTATTTGTCTTTTATCCTTTACTGCTTTTAGTATTCTTTCTTTGTTTTGAGCATTTGGTGTTTTGACTCTCTTTTTGCAAAAAAAATTTCTTTAGAGAAGATTTTTAGATAATCAGTCTTAATTGAATGTTCATAATATTCTGCCAATAGTAGAGCATTATCATTTTTCAATCATTTTTTGTCTTCTTTTTTATTGAAGAACTTTATTTTAAAAAACAAAGATAAATATACAAATTTTAAGCATTTTTGCATAAATAAATAAATAAATATGAATACATTTTTGTCATTGCTTGGCTTTTTTTTTAAGGTTTGATAGTGTGCATTAAGATCTTATTAGTTACAATGAGCATAGAATACATATAAAACAGGATGTAACCTGGAATTAGTCAAAGTTTTCTTGATGTGCAAGGAGTAAACATAATGGTTTTCTCTTTTCTTTTCTTTCTTTCTTTCTTTCTTTTTTCTTTTTTTTTTCTTTCTTTTTTTTTTTTTTTTTTTTTTTTTTGGTCCAACTGACACTCAGCATGCAGAAGAATGAAAATAGACCCTTTCTTATCTCCTTGTACAAAGCTCAAGTGCAAGTGGATCAAAGATCTTCACATTAAACAAGGTACACTGAAACTATTAGATGAGAAAGTAGGAAAAACCTTAGAACACATAGGCACAGGAGAAAATTTCCTGAACAGAACACCAATAGCTCATGCTCTAAGGTCAAAGATTGACAAATGGGACTTAATGAGATTGCAAAGTTTCTATAAGGCTAAGAACACTGTCAAGAAAACAAAACAGCAGCCAACAGAGTGGGAGAAGATCTTTACCAAACCACATCAGATAGAGGTCTAATATCCAAGGTGTTTTAACTCTTATGTGTCAAGAAGCATTGCTTTGCTGGTGCAACCTATTTGGAGTTCTGTAGACTTCTTGTATGTTCAAGGTCATCTTTTTTTTTTAGGTTTGGGACATTTGCTTGTATGATTTTGTAAGGTTTGGTCTTCTCACTGTGTCCTGAATATTCTGGCTGTTTTGCATTAGGTGTTTTTTGATTTTTGCATTTTCTCTGACTGATGTGTCAATGTTTTCTATGGTATCTTCTGCTCCTGAGATTCTCTCTTCCATCTCTTGTATTCTGTTGGTGATGCTAGCATCTATGACTTCTAATCTCTTTCCCAGGTATTCTTTCTTCAGGGTTGTCTCCTTTTGTAATTTCTTTATTGTTTCTATTTCTGTTTTTCATGACATTGCCTTGGTTGTCTTGGTTTCAGTTCTTAGGTTCTTGTGCTTGCATCTTGCCGTCTTGTTATCTGTAATATTAGGTGATCTTTTTGTCTCTGATTTGAGCTTGTCTCTCCTGTGGGTCTGTGGGCCGTGGGCTCAGGAGGGAGATTTCTCCTGTGTATTTGGCTCCTTGCATGTAGGCAGTACATCCTGATGATGGTAGGTGAGCTCTGTCTCTGGTCCAGAACAGACCATTTCCAGTTAACACTGTACTACCTGTTCCTAAGAGTTCTAGGTCATCTCTCACCTGATATTCAGTGCGGGAGGAAGTGAAGGCTCTCCCGTGGGCTCAGGTGGCAGAACGCTTCTGAGACTCTTCTGGGTGCTCAGCAATCTGCATGTAGGCAGTGACTCGGTCTGTCTCTGGGACGGAACAGACTGTTCCCAGACAGCACTGTCTCATAACTATTTAAGTCACCTAAATTTTGGGTTGATTGGTTTTGCATTAGTAGTGACAGGGATCATAACTATAGTGTAGAGTTTTGGGTTGTAAATATCAGCATAACGGTATTAGGCATAATTTGTAATTTCACTTTCTGGTGGACATAATTTTTGATTTTTGAGACATATCTATCTTGCAATATCTGGGAAAATTACTCACTTAATTGATGTACCCTATCTAACTCAGCAGAACTTTCCTTAATCATGAACTTCCAATTGCTTTGTAGTTTTGTAGCAAGTACAAATAATACCCCAATAAACATGCTTTGCCTTACTTTCTTTTGGAGAATAGAAATTTTCAGAACCACATTCCTCTGGTTTCACAAGCACACTGCTTTAGGGACACTTATACTGTTAATTGTACAACCTGATCCTCAGAACCTACACATCCTTTTTACTGGCCACTTAGTATTGTGCAGTTGTGACAAGGCTCACAGATGATTCTAGTGTGGGTTTATTTTGGTTATCCTTGTAATTTTTGAGATTGTAAGTTTTTGAAAAACACTTTCTTCATGATTTGAATAATTTTCTTCTATTCAAGAGTATATATTTATCTCTTTTTTGAAGCCTTGTTCTTTTTTATTGCTCTATTCAATTTGGGCATTATATTTTCATGTTCTATATATGTTGAAAATAAGTTCCCAATGGTTACATTGTAATTTTTTTGTTTGTTTGCTAATAGAGGAGCTTAATTTATCTACAAGTCAAAAAACATATGAATACATTATGCATATTATATAGCTATATTTTAATTTTTACAAATTTTAGATTTTGTGCCCTCTAAGAATTCTTTCCCTATTTTACATTACACACTTTTCCTGACTTTAAATTGTGGGACACTATTTGTTTTATGTAACTGGTAGTTTACATTTACTATTAATAATCAGATAAAATTACAAGCCATTTCTCAAATTTTCAAAGACGGATTAGGCAGTGTTGAAATTTTCAAAATATCAGTACGTAATTGAACAAGAACTGAAGCTTTTCACACTTACCTTGATGTTTGATGGATCCTGCATTATGTGGAAGTGTGCTTTAAAAGATGAGAAAACTTTATCTTAATGGTGGTCCTTTGGAATTATAAAATCAGAATGTCCCTTGTTCTCAAATGTCCCACTTTAGCATATGCTTTAAATAGGATACACTAGGACTGTAATATTAATTATATAGTTACCACAACCCATGTTTACTTTTTAGTAGCAATAAGATATTTAAAGATTGTGTCCAGAAAACAGTATAAATAATCCAAACAATATAAAAGTTAGGGGAAAAGCAAAATTGGGTATTTCTAAATGACAGATAGGGTATATTTTCTTGTCTTAGTTCATGATACATTTATTATTATCATCATCATTTGCTGGGATAGAAACATAGTCATTTGTCATTATTAAATCCTTTGCACATAATCTCATACCATTCAGTATGTGAAAATTAATTAGGTTTGTTTGCACCAGCATCATCACAAACACGAACAATGCAGCTGTATAGTCTTTAGGTTATAGGAGGTTTTCAACTCCATTATAATCTTTCGAGGTCACCATCTTGTGTGTCATCTATTGTTGATTGAAATGTCATTTTGTAGTACATGATTGTAACTCTACCTCTACCTTGACATAATCATATATACTATTATATCTTTCCTTAGAAAGTGGGAGAGAGAAAGAGAAAAGGGGTTTAATTATTCAAATATTTTTGTTCCTGCTGTGGGCACTTAAAAATCATGCTTTGAGAAAAAAGAATATGTTGGCTCTCTCTATTTTCTAGGACTGTAAGATTGGTATTCAGTATGTGTGACTTTTTATTCAGGATTGCATGACTCTTGTGCAAATCTAATTAGGTTTAAAACGGTTAGCCTACCAATTTCTTTCTCAGCTTCAAATGCCACAGGATGCTCATTTTGTGCTGTATTGAAGGTTATGATTAGAACATTTTGACATGGTGAGTAAGATTTTGAAAGGTGGACAAGTCCATTTAGAAACTGCCTCTTGTGGTAGATGCACTGTATGCCTCACTGGCCAAAGCTACTTAAATAGCTTAACAGGCATTTCAGAGTATCTGTAGAAATAAACACTATTTGTTTACTTTTTCATATTAAGTGGAAATGCATGTTAGCAGATTGCAAACATTAATAACTCAATCATAATAACAAAGCAGATACAGATCTCAAAATTAGTGATAATGGAAGCCTGAATTGATGCCACTACCTGCAGTGACTACTACCAGCCCCCAGAGGACAAAGTCCTAGTAAGAGGAGAAGCAGAATCTGCTGAGTAGAGCATCCTTCCAGAGGGTTCATCTCAACCTCTTTAGAACTGCCTAACGATGCTTGCAAATTTCAAGTTTCAGAAGTATAAGTGCTATTAACCTCATACAAGCCCAATGTTTCTATGCTTAAGATAATGATTATGGGTAGTTTTAATGCCAATTTTCCACAATTCAAAATAGTCCTACTAGGGAGACTTCTTGATCAGTGTGGAAGAACAATTTAATCTGATTGTGGGTGGCATCATCTGGTAGCAGTCCAGATTAGAGCATGGCAGGCAGAAAGAAGATTGGCTCTTTTTTTCTTACTTGACCTTTCTCCTTGCTGCTGAGCTAATTGTCCCTGTTGTTGCTGCTGATTTTCATTGCTGTCAGAATTGGTATGTTTGTCTTCCATGGTAGACTATGGACCAGGGGATCTTAAGGACTCTCCCCAGTTTACTGGACCAGATTGGGATGGCTGAGACAACCAGCCTACTAAACTGAGTAAGTATTGCCCCTCTACTGAGAGACAGCCATTTTTTATTTTTCTAAAGCTACTTTATTTAAATTTCTTAAATGCTTCAACTTCCCTTCTAACTCACCAACCAGAGGTAAGGAGAAAAGAAGGCTGATGGCAAAGGATGTTGTGGACCTGTTTAGAAGTGTACTTTGGGAGCATTTCCACTCTTCATTGTCAGAAGAGCAGCAGTCTGGTTTGGTGTTGCAAACACCAAACACAAATTGGCAGTGGTGTCATGATCCAGCAGAAAAAGCAAAGCTCTGTCTAATCATCAGTGAGTCAAAGGAAGTGGCCAGAATCAGCCAGAATACCATGAGAAGTTCTTTGGAGCATTTCTCTCAATAAAGTATAGACCAGGGAAGACCAGGGAAGAAGCAGAGCATCACACCTCTTAACAATGAAATAGTAATGTCTCACTGTTTGTGGGGTTCTATTTATATTTTTTTTAAACATCACATGACCACTCAAGTGTTTGTTTTCAGAAAAAAAAATCACATGCTCTCTCATAAGACAGCTCCCAGAAAAGCATCATTTGCCACAATAGAGTTGATAAAGACCCCATAATTTTCTACTTCAGAGGCCCAGTCTCAAGGATCTGTAAACTGCTAAGTTTCTAGAACTTAGGTGATTCTGCTATTTTTACTATTTCACAGCTGACAAAACATTAATCTATCTATCTATATGTCTGTCTGTCTGTCATTTCTCTCTCTCTCTCTCTCTCTCTCTCTCTCTCTCTCTCTCTCTCTCTCTATCTCCCTCCCTCCCTCCCCTCTCTCCCTCCCCCCCCTCTCTCTCATCACACTTCTGGTCCACTTGAGAAACCTTTCCTAATTCAAGAACAAATCTATCCAAATATATGTTAGACATGATCCAATGTGAGCTAATCTGAGCATTAAATTCTAGATTCTGGTGTTTGAAGCTGCAAAGACTGCTTGGTGAATAGGAGCAGCTTCTATATAAGCCAGTGGACCGGAGTTCAGATCTCCAGCACCTATAGTAAAAGTTAAACATACTTCATGTACCTATAACCCTGATACTGGATGGGGATAGAGACAACAGAATCACTGGCACTTATTGACAAGCAGCCAAGCAGAAAAAACACTGAGATCCAAGCTCCCTAAGGGACTTTTCCTTGAAGGAATTAAATAAGAGATTGATGAAGATTGTCCTTCTTTGCCCTCCTTAAGTGTGCCCACTCTACCTGCACACACACCTGTACCTACACTCATTCTAAAGCTCAAGGGCATTCCTGCCTGCATGTAGGGAACTGAGTATAAAAATGAGGTTTCAGATATCCCATTAAGTATTTGGAATGTGGTTTCAGGTATTCCCATCAACAGTAAAGCAATAATTTTAGTGGGAAGCTGAAATGTAAACATTCAGTGTAGAGGTTTAAATGTTCCCCACAGTCTTGGGTATTTGCATGCTTATTCTCCAGCTGGTGGCACTGTTTGGGGAGGACATATACTTTTATATGTATCTTTAAGCCAATGTAAATTCTCTCTTCTCTAAGTCACCTTGGCCATGGAATTTTTATCACAGCAACTACAAAGTGACTAATGCACTCATCAGTGTGTAAAAAGTTAACATTCCAAAGAGGAAATACGGTGATTGTGAGCAGTTGATTGTCAGCATATCTGAGCATATCTCTATATGACAACCTTGCTATCAAAACCTAAACTGGACTATCAGGGGCATAGGGACAAGGACCCTCATAAATCATAGGTGGAAAAACACAGTTGTAGGAACCCCAGTGGGAACACTTCTAGGGTGGCTAAAAGTTAAATTCATATTCTTACAGTGATTCTAACCGAAATGCTGATCTTCAGAAAGAGTGATGTCATTCCTGAGTAATTTTAAGCTAGTCCCGGGTGATGGAATATAGTTTAAAATATCTTTCTTTTATTCAAATGGTAGAGAAAATTAAATTGTCACATCTCATTTCCTCTTTTGTAGAAATGTACAAGATTATTTAAGTTAGGAATCAATCCAAACTCCGACTCATAAAAAATTCACCATTGCCTGGTATGTTTTTGGCCTGAGGCTAAGCTTTCATTGGCTGACACCGGATCCTTGCAAACAAAGCAGCAGTAATTCCTAAATTCCTAGGAAGAACCAGTTGATATCACCTAGGAGTAGTTTAATAGAGAGGTTACCCATAGTGTTTATTTTGCTTAGTAATGGGCATCATGAGAAATTTGCCTACCATGTGGTTCAAACATCTGTAGCCCATTTGTTATATTAATAAAATGTGCAATCTGAGATTGCTTTGTACCTCAGATTTTTAGATAAAGGTTTTAAAGCCATTAGTTGTATATGCATGCATGTTCAAAATAATCAGAGTATTAAATCCAACTATGGGGATTATTTCCTTTAATTCTTACTGGAATTATGATTAAATATACATTTGAAAGTCAAAGCCATTGAGAAGTTAACTTCACAGATCAACATTTATTTCACAAGACCAGCACTTATGAGAAGTCTCCTGGACCCAGGCTTAAACTTTCGTCATGCACACAATTTATATTTAGTGACTGAAGTACAAGCTACTTTTGTGTGGAATTGAAAAAGAGAGATTACCTGTGATAAGGGAATATGGTTAAAATCTTATCCTTGAAGTGTTTAGCACCAGACATTCAAAGGGCTCACATCCCATTGTTTCAGACATTCTCAGATTAGCTATTCTGACCACCCCTTTCAGGCTGTTCTACTCAGAGATTATGCTTAATCACTTGGGAATAACTGCCTCTGGTGTACCCCCTCCCCTTATCAGACAGATCTCTGAAAGTATACTTTGTCTTATACTACATAGACTCTCAAATTGCATCAAAAATTTAAAAAATAATCTAGGAAAAATAATACAATTTATGAATTTTTTGATTTTTTGGTACTGTCATAATATAATGATAATCATGACACTTTGCACAGTAGGTGTTGAGAAGAAATACAGATCCACATGGACCAGTGATGTAGTTTAAAGGGAATGTGTTTTATCAAGGACAAATTCAGGTAATTTACTGCAGTCTACAGATGTTACTTATGAGTCTCTTACAAGTCCCACAAACGATAGACAGCATGCAGAACTGAAGTTGAATTGTGAATCACGTAGGTCTACTACTGTCTAGGAGCTGTTCACAGGAACATTGAATGGAGATGTTGATCAGCTGGCTGTTTAGCAAAGGGAGATAGAATTTTGTAACTGTTTTAGAGTGTCTTGCCCACCAGTTTATGCCACCAGCAATGACCTGATTATTCACATGCACTGTCTTATATTAGTTTTCAGTAGAAATAGAGTATTAAGATGAATATGTGTTTGCAAGGCTTAGGGAGCATACTTTTGAGACTAACACTTGAAATTGTTTTTTTTTCTTTTTTTTTTCTTTTTTTGTTTTGTTTTAAAGTAGAATTGAGATGGAAAAAAAATTGAACTGAGTTGCCTTACCCAGCAAAGCCTCAGCTAATCCCACATAAAAGTCTAAAGCTAGAATTACTATACAGATTTATGCCACTTGGCAGCAAGGAGGTTGGCCTTGGTGCTCCTGCATCTGCAAGTAATTGAGCATGGGTTGCTACAGGTGAAGTAATGTAGAATGTGTGAAATGGGTCATGTCTCAACGGATTTAGTTGTAAGCTATTCAGAATTCAGCACTCCTAAGAGCACTGGAACTGTGCCTATGATAAACCAAGAAATACATGAAATACATAGCCACCACACTCTGTTCTCTCCCACCAAAGAAAGACAATCTCCAGTCTTTTAGTTTACTTGTCTATTACTGTGATATAATGTTGACCAAAGGCAAGTTGGGAATGAAGAGGTTTATTTGATCTTACATTTCCAGATAACAATCACTGAAGGAAGTCAGAGCAGAAACTTAGACAGAGACCATAGAAGAGAGTTGCTTACCAGCTTGCTCTCTCTGCCTCACTGAGCTACTGATTTTTATGGCTCAGACTCATTTCCCTAGAGAAGGCATTTCCCACAGTAGGCTGTTCCCTGCACCAACCATTAATCAAGAAAATGTCTAATATAAATGCCTATGGACCAATCTGATGGGCACAATTTTCAGTTGTGGTCCCTTTTTCCAGGTGACTACAGTTTTGTGTCAAGATAGCTATCA
Organism: Micromys minutus; assembly: GCF_963924665.1. NCBI lineage: Eukaryota > Metazoa > Chordata > Mammalia > Rodentia > Muridae > Micromys > Micromys minutus. The sequence continues at coordinate 43,877,282 of NC_137971.1, forward strand.
AAAACCGATCAGAAGTTTATCCTTACAGTCTCATCTTCAAATACATCCACACTGCAAGTTAGGGCTTTAGCATTTAAATTTAAGGGGCAACACAAACATTCTGTCCATAAACAAGGGAGGAAACATCACTTCAATGATGTAATATACTGTTACAGTGCAACAGGAAATGATGTTCTATAACACAACAAATTAGCAGACACAAGAAAGAAGATTGGATCTTTGTGGTAGTGCAGGAAGGTTGCTATACCAGATATAGAGCTCTCAATTCTTGCAGTAGGATCAGGATTCTTTACTCCCACCCAAGGGGATATCAGTTTCTAATAGCAGTAGCAAGATTCATTCCAGAGTTTAGTAACGGTATTCAAGTTTGCAGAGAGCTTGAGATGTTGGGGGTCCTTGATGATGCCCAGTGAGTGATACGTCACTAGCTTGCACATCAGGCTTGGGTGAAGAAGCAGTTCTGCCTTTTGACCTGATTTTTTACCATTGTTTGGATTATTTTTCCTAAGCTTTTTCTTCAGAGACTCAGGCTTATGCTTTTGAAAGAATAAGACTCAAAGATTTCAGTGTTTCTGACAAAAATAAAATTACAGCAGGATGTTCATTTGCTTCTAAGAAAGTTGTATAAGTCAGTGCCTATTAAGAAGAATCTCAAATCATGTGTTTCTCTTATAACAAAAGGAACACATGGGAATTATAAAAAGTTACTTATCTTTTTTGTGTTCTATTTCAACTTGTTCTATTCACTATGTATAACTTTTAGAAAGCTAGATGGTATTGTGCTATATGTACTAATTGAATATCATATATTTTATATATTGAAGGTAGAATACTACAAAGCCACACTTCTACTTTTATCCACTCAGGAAATAGGGCTCATAAGTCCAGAGGCTGCCTTGGTTACCCAGTGACTTTGAGCCCAGCTTGAGCTGCATAAGGTTTCATCTTAAAAGCGATCAACCACAATCAAACAGAGGAAGACCTTGTTAAAAGACTACACAGTACTGTTTTCTGAACTCTGGGATTTCCTCCTACACAAGAATGTTAGAATTGCTTCTAATTGTGAATTGTTATAAAAAACATTTTGGAGAAAGTATTTTTGGATACATAATTTATGTATTCTTGGTTATTTCTTTATAATAAATAAATAAAAATAATGTTCTTGGACCAAATGACATGAAAACATTATTTCCAAACACCAATGCAGAAAAATCATTTTTAAAACCAAACCAACACGACAGGGAATAAACCCCATAGCATTGCTTAATAATCATTTTTTTGTTGTTAATCAGATAAAACTTTCTTTTCCCCAATGCTTTTGTAGAACCAGTGACTTCCTGGGACCTAGGCAGCTGTTCTAGTGCTGGCCCCAGCTCAAGACCAAGGACTAACATTTTTAGAACCTTTTATATTGTTATAATGGAATATTCATATTTTCTTGTGGGTTCCTGAGAGCCCTGTGTATGTTGTCATATGTGATATAACAATTATTTATTCTTGGTCTTTTTCATAGTCTGATTAGCGTTCATTCTCTGTTCTGGGTGTGTGAGGTCTATCCTTCATGTGTAATCTATTGATGCTTCACACATGTGTTCCATTTACAAAGACTCCAGTTCATATTTCCAATGTGTGTGGTTCAGAATGGAAGCAGGTAGCCATCTTGTGTTTCTGGTCTTTTCAGTGATCACTCATGAAGGGTAAGCACCTCAGTAAAAATGCTCAGGTGTCAAGATGTTCCTGAGTTTAATAGTAGGTATCCTACATGTCTGGAACATTCACTCTTCATTGAGTAAAAGCACAGCTTTGTGCTACTTAGGAATGTGGCACCCACATTTGCTTGCCTTTGATGCAGGAGTGAAGTAGACTAGGTAAGAAGGTAGAAGAGGGAAGCAGCAATAGCCACATGGCTGTCCTTGTTCTCAATGTAATATGATTACATTGTAATAGGAGCATGAAAATCATATGGGGGTGTGGTGTGATTAGGGGAGTTGCTTAGTGGTTAATAGTCCAGAGGCCCCAAGTTTGGTTTCCATCATCCATCAGAAGGTTCACAACTGCCTGGAAAACCACAGTCATCTCCAAATGGCTCTCATTCTTTGCAATCTTCAAGTCTCAAGTTAAGTTTTACCTCCTGAGTCTTTTACCATATGGACATTACTAAGTCCTCCAAATTCACAAATGTGTATTTTTATTTTTATCTCCCCAACTTGATTTTTTTATATGGCCTTAAGGTATAAATTGAAGCTTTCCACTTTCTATACTATTTAATATAGAACTTATAATAGGTTTTTCTTTTAAATTTTATTTATATTGTTTTAAGATTTATTTTCAATGTTATTTATGTACCTGTGTGTGTATGTATATGTATGCACATGTACATGAGAGAGAGGGGGTTAGGGAGGGGGAGGAGAGGGAGAGGGAGAGAGAGAAAGAGAGAATGATGCTAAGAGAGCGCATATACTATGAGGACCAGAGGAGAGCATAAGATGCCTTGAAGTTGCAGGCAGCTGTGAATCACCTAACCGATGCTGGAAACTGCACCTGGGTCCTTGGAAGTACAGTAAGTAGAATTAACTATTTACTCATCTGTCCAGTCCCCCACTGTATGATTTTTAAGACTTGTTACAATGTAGTCACACCTCAGAACTTACCATTTTATTTGAGCAAAGAGACTCATTATTTTGTGGAAATGTGTGATGATTTCTAACACAGACATAAAAAAATCTGTATGGCCTAAAAACATAAAATATTTCAAATGTATAACTTTAAATGAAACACACACAGTATATGTAAATATAGCTAATTTTTGCTATAATATTTATATTTGATTTGGGCCTTGAATTGTATGTGAATCTCAACTCAGCCTCTTCCCTATGGTATGAGTGGGTTAGTCTGAATGTGAATAAGGAACATCAAAGAAAAATGATTCAATTCTTTAGAAAGAACTGCAAGATTTAATTTGAATCCCCTTCCAACTCATGTCCTGATTATAAGTGTAGAAGGGAAACCTATCTAAACTGTAATGTATTCAGCGGAAGCCCCAATTTGCTTATACCAGAGCTGTTTTTTTTTTTTTTTCCTTTTTAGAATAAGTTTTCAATTGAATTGCTGGTTTTTATCTATATTATTAAACTTATAACAAGTGAAGTTTAGTCACATGAGGCAAGAAGAAAAAAAATGCAGAGGTCAATTCTCTATGTCTAACCCCCATGAAGTTTGTAGGAGGGTGCAACAATGTCATTTTTTTCTATTACTGTCAATATAGAACCAGTGTGCATGCTAGAAGGGAGCTGTAGGCACTTGTCATTTACAATACCATAGGTGGGCAGAGACATAGCCATTGTATGTATTTGGGACAAAATTCTACTTGTCCTGGCCCCATGGTCAGTTTTGACTCCAATATTCTATTCTCCTGACATGTGGGTAATCTTTCATTGACATCTGGTCGTTTTGTTCTGGGAAAGCAGAGTATTCGCACAGAGATTCTCCATGCGGATCTGAAAGAAGGCTTTTGCCAGTAATTTGTCAGGGTTTTGTGAAGCTCTTTGGGATCCTTCTAGAAAAAGAACCTTCTATAAACCTCAGTCATTATAATGATGGCTGCTGGCTGAATCGAAGTTACACATGTGCATCTGGAGGACAATATATCCTCTGTACTCACATAAACTTCCATTTATCTATACAAACATCTCTGAAAAGAGCAAAGCTGGAATGTCTTCTCCCCAGCTGGGGCGTTGTTCTGTTTCTTCAGAGCAGTAAACTGGGTCACCGTCCAGCTTTGCATCCAACACCTGCTCGGCCACAAAATGGAGAAATAAGTGCTTCTCTGGTGACGGTGGCAGGGTGGTGCAAAGCCCGTGTCCTGCCATCCCCGGGGACAGCTAATAAGAAGTCCAGGAGAGGCGATCATTCAGATTGCTGCCTTTGTACCCCTTGTCTGGAAGGAAGACATTACTAAAAGGAAAATTGTTCTTTTAACTCTCACTTCTGAGCTCTTCCTGTGCTCTCTGAAGACAGTGATTTTTAAAGGTTAGATTTTACCAGTTATGTGCCAATTTTCAGGAGAAAATATCTCTAATGCACAGGAATAGTGGGAACTATAAACTTTTGGGGAGGCTAAAAGCAGTGGTCTAAAATAGATTAGAAAAGATTTGATGAATAAATGGAATCCTGTGTGTAACTGAATGAGAGCTAGAGGTGAAGTCAGAATTCAGATTCTCTCTCTCTCTCTCTCTCTCTCTCTCTCTCTCTCTCTCTCTCTCTCTCCTTATTTCTTTTGAGACAGGGTTTTATAAAGTGTAGACTAGCCCCACCCTCTCTATGCATCCTAGGATGGCCTTACTTCCAGGTCTCACTCTCTCATTTTCAAGGGCTGAGATTGCAGAATGCACCACCAAGTCTGGCCTGGGCATTCAGACCTTGCATCTGCCACCGACATAAATCATAACTTTGCCTACCTTCCCACTTCCATAAAATAGCTAGTTAGTGTGACGATGAAATTATCAGGGTATATGGCATACAGTGGATGGTCGTTAATTGTTTATTAAATCCAGAAAAGATTGAGTGATGGAGGGCTTCTGTCAGTCAGCATAAGTAGGTAATGTGCAATTATTTCAATGGATTACATATCAAGGGTCGGTCTCTGTTGTGCTTCATGTGCATGCAGGTCAACAATGAAGTCAACATTGTCCCCAGGTTATGGTCCAGGTTCACTAGCTGGTCATTATCTGAAAATTATGGTGGCAGAAAGGAATATTCCAGAAGTCATCATTGCAATTGTTACATCTTTTTTATACCTATAGGAACCCAGAACATTTGGTAAAGAGAACTGCTGAAACCTATATTTATCTGTTGAGAGGGCTCTGCCGATGGCTCATGATTATTCTGCAGTTCAAAGCACTACTCTTTAGCCTTCTTTTTAAAACTGTGACATATAACAATTTTTACTCTTTCCAGAGATATTGTTTTAGTTTTTCTTTAAAATGACACAAAGAAGCAAACTTTGTTTGGATAAGATGGATCAAATGGCTTCATTTTAGTCTAGTTTCAGTGTTAAGGCCTTGTGATGCCTGGCTTCATTTTTTTTTCTGGTCCTGAGAAGATGTAGAAGAGATTGGAACATACAAAGATACAATGAGGAGAAGCTAACTAAAATTTTCATCTCCAAGGTCAGATTTCACTGTGGTTAACCACTGAAAAAGCTGTCACATTATGACCAATGATCAACTTGTGCTTCAATGGGGGATGGCAAGTTTAACATATCTGTTGCTTAGTAGAGAAAATCTACTCAAAACAAACTAGAAAATGATCTATGTACTAGGTTTATTTTTCATTTTTTTTGGAAATTATCAGACACATGTGTATGTAGATACCATAACTTTAGTATTTTTACATGCCTACTCTGGCCCCTCTAGAACCTAAAAGCTTTCCTACCCTTGCTGATGCAGGTCCTTCCTTAGAAAACACTTTCTAGGTATAGACATTTGACAGACAGTGATTATTGCCAGTCTCTCTTGCAAGTCTATGTGCTCTGTGCTTGAAATTGTGGATTATAAGCAGAAGGCATGACATTACTCAAGCCATGTGTTTATATGCTCTCTATTAGGAGGATCAGTAGAGGAACAGTCATAAGAACAAGATTCTGTGTTCTTACACTTAGAACATAAGGAGGTAGGTATGTGGAAGGGAAAATCCCAAGCTGCATTAGATAAAAGACTGTGCCTTGTGTGGCCAGAGCATATTCTCTTGTAATAATTGCACATGGAAGTCACATTGCAGGCATGAATGCTCCATTTCCATCATGACTTTTCCTGTGTCACATGTCTCAAAATGTCAGATTTCCATATTGGATGTGACTTTCACTATTATATTGAATAAAAAAATATTATCATGTACATTAACCGGTTATTTGATGCATTTGATGCATGTGTGTGGTTTCTTCTCACCTGGACAATGCTTATATAGTTTTTAGAACAAACTATGCTGACTTACTTTCATAGTACATTTTTTTCATAAATATCTCTCTTGTGTTCGACGCTTGTTAAGCTATTCTGAAACTCTTGTGAGAATAATAATTTGCTTAACATGTCTTTTTTTTTTTCATTTTACTTTGACTACATAATTTTTGAAGCTGATTTGAGTTCTCTCTGCTACCCATCTTTGGCTAACTCATTACTTCAAAATGTGTGCTGCCTTTGTGTGTGTTACTTCTAGGGTTGATGGTATGTGTGTGTGTGTGTGTGTGTGTGTGTGTGTGTGTGTGTGTGTGTGTGTGTATTGTTAGGGAGAAAGCAACCTTTATCTGCTTTAGTTTCTTCTTTGCTGGCTTACAGTGGAAAAATAGCTTTGTACTGATAGGTAGAAAAAAGACAGTTGTTGAGGATGATTCACTCACTGCCCTTACCCCCTGCTCATGTCTGTGTACAAGAAAGAAATAACACTTTTTTGTCACCATACTGGTTTAGTCTATTTTCTGACTTTATTAGAAAATGCCAGAGGGTGGGTAAATAGTAAAGAAAACAATTATTTAGCTGACAGTTCTTGTATAATAATATCCCTGCATCTTCCTGGTTCTGTTGAGAGCCTATGGTTACATCAGAACATGGCAACTTGCATCGCAATGCATTTGTATTAAAGGAAGAGCATGAATCTAGGTCATGAAGCCAAAGAGAATAAGGTGAGATAACAGAAGCTATTAACAACCATTGAAGGTTCTCGGATATCTTGTGAGAAAAATTCCTGTAAGGTAATACCTACATCCATGAGACTGGTACTTCTGGGTCCCAGCTGTAGTGGGATCTACCACTTCCCAAAACTAGTATATGAACCTTTGAGAGGAACATTCAAACTGAAATTGAGCCATAGTACATACTAGCCTGGGTTCTGTAGAATCTCTCTCTCTCTCTCTCTCTCTCTCTCTCTCTCTCTCTCTCTCTCTCTCTCTTTCTCTTTCCTATTCTCTCTTACCTTCTTTATACATACATACATACATACATACATACATACATACATACATAGATGATGGATGATAGATAGATAGATAGATAGATAGATAGATAATAGATAGATACACAGAAAAACTGACATATTAGCAGACTGACAGACAGATAAAGAGGATCTTTTGAAATGATTTACAGGCTGCAGTCCAGTTAATACAACAATGGTTGGGTATGAATATAATGTCCAAGAATTCTGTAGTTGCTCACTTCACAAGGCTTGATGTCTCATATGGTCTTCAGTATATGCTAGAATTCTGAAGAAGTACATGCTAATGCCAGCAAGAAAATGAACTTGTTAACAAGGTGAGAGCAAGCAGGCAAAGAGCAAAAGCTTTTTTCTCCAATATTCCTATATAGGCTCCCGACAAAAGGTGTTACCCAGACTAGAGGTGGGTTTTCATAGCTCAAATGATCTGGATTTAAGTTGTATATTTTTACCTCAAAATCTGAATTAAAGGTTTGTCATTTCCCACTTCATATTAAGCAAAAATCCCCCACAGGCATGACCCCCTAGTTTGGATTTGGCCTTTTAGTTATTTCCAGAATTAGTTGACAATCAAAAAATTATTCACCCCAGGCTTAGATGAGTTTTCAGCAACACATATTAATGAATTTTATCCTCCTCTATGCTGAAGAGCATGCATGGTCAATCCTTTGCTGATGGTAGGATTTAGGGCTCTACTGGTCTATGCATTTAATCTAAAGTCATCAAGCAACATTGAACACAGGGGTCTTTGGATTGCAAACTCATTTCTCTGAACCTATAACCAGCCTTGTACAACAAGGCTATTTTGTCCATCCATGAAAGTTGTTTTAATTGGAGAACAATGGAATTTTGAATGACCAACATTCAATAATGCAACAAAAAGATTTCCCAGTGTTGATAGCCTCATGTGTTGTAAGAGCTCTAGAGATATATTTAGATATGAAAATAAGGTCAACTGGTGTTTTTAAGCCATATTTCTTCATTTAGTTCCATTTCATAGATCAATATAAGCCCAGTGTAAAAATTTGAACTTTTCAAAGTATGCTTCTGGCATCCTTTCAAGACAGATGGACATATTCTAAGGAGCTTGTACCCTACAGAGTTGGTAGATTTTTGCACAATGGAGAGATAAAGCAAATTGTAGCGACAAGCAAGTGGGGACAACAGATGCTCATTGGGTAGAGGCTGAAAATGTTATCTCCACCTGCTGCTCCAGTTAACATCTTGAAACTAAGCAGAAATCAGTGGGCTGTTTTTTTATTTTCTGCTGACACATACTCTTCCTAATGAATGACAAAGACCATTTCAGGTATAGTCTCCCTGTTTTGTTTCACCCAGCATCCATTTTTTTGTAAAATTATAGAAAATTCAGTGTATCTCCTTGATCTTTTCCCAGAATATCAAGATGGAATCTGTTGACAGCAGTTTGGATGAAGCCAGCTGACAGGGAGAACTGAATGCATGGTTGTTTTGGCATCTTGAAAACTAAAAGCATATTATTGGATCATCTATTACTCTGCATTTTGGCAAGTTGCAAGAAAAACTTATTAGTGATAAGTGGTCCATCTAAATGATTTAGTGAAGGCCTAACACTCAGTTTACAACTGTTTCTTATCCAAGAAGAAGGCTGGTGAGAAGATTAAAATCTTAAAATCCTTTCTTATAAAATTTGTCTCATTCTGTTACAATAGTTTAACTTTTGACCCAAATAAGCTCTTATATTATATTCCAGCATATATTTATATAAATTTCATCTGATTATTGTAGCTTCTTGGTATGATCTTGCAGAAAAACCTATGCCTTGAAAAGAATAAAGTGGAATGAGTTGCTATAAGTTTGCTATAAATTCAGTAAAACTCTTATTTTTAATTTGTATAACTTGATCATCAGAAAGTCTTGTCAAGCTTACTTTTATATGGCAGTAGAGGGCCTTGAATCATTCAACTTTAACTTACTTGTTAACTAAGCTATGGGTATTAGAAGTTTTAGATGCAAGCATTTGCAATGTCTATCTAGAGAGCTAACTAAACACAAAGACCTGAATAACTATAGGGAGACAATAGTGACTGTGAAGGGTAAGATATCACATGAGGTTGCTCATCCCTAGTGGCTGCCGGGTGGAAGTTGGTTGGGTGAACACGTTTGAGAATTTTCAATAGAAACTGAAATTGTGAGGCTTTATGCAAATTTGATTTTTAAATGTTGACAACTCTTGTAAGACATTTAAACCACTGTAGGACATCATGTTCTATGCTCAATTTCAGTTGGGGACACAAACTTGAAATCTCAAAACTGGACATTTATAATAAAAAAATTTACCAGTTTTTTAAATTATTTGTTTTATGTTAGATGAAGATTTCTTCATGAACATTGTACTGGCTAGTTTTGTGTCAACTCAACAAAAGCTGGAGTTATCACAGAGAAAGAAGCCTCAGTTGAGGAAATGCCTCCATGAGATCCAGCTGTAAGGCATTTTTCTCAATTAGTTATCAAGGGGGAAGGGCCCAGCCCATTGTGGGTGGTGCCATCCCTGGGCTGGTAGACCTGGGTTCTATAAGAAAGCAAGCTAAGCAAGCCAGGGGAAGCAAGCTAGTTAGCAACATCCCTCCATGTCCTCTGCATCAACTCCTGCTTCCTGACCTGCTTGGGTTCCAGTCCTGACTTCCTTTGGTGATAAACAGTGATATGGAAGTATAAGCTGAATAAATCTTTTACTTCCCAACTTGCTTCTTGGTCATGATAATTGTGCCAGAATAGAAACCATTACTAAGACAATCATCTTAGTTCAGATCTAGTTTGGAGGTATATTTGCAAAACAATATCTTAGAACCAGTCAATCTGATATGCTAGTTTATAGTTCTCATAGGTGCTATATTTGCGAATAGCAAAGCACCCTATAGAAACCTTGATAATTTTAAGTGAGAGTAGTTAATAACTTGGAATTTTGCATAATAAACGTAAAATGTTAATGTAAATGAACACATCAATGTTCTAACTACATAAGTAGAAATGCTTGATTCAGAATCAAAACTGAAATGTGTCCTTATAGCATAAACAAAAAATAAGTGATGTATATAAAAACAGTGGCCAGGACTAATCCTGGAGTTATCATAACTTGGCAGTTAAATGTCATAATCTTTATGTTATGTGACATGGGGAAAACTAGGTTATAAGAACTGTTTAGAAATATTCTTTTAAAAAAATCATACAGGTTGTAGGGTTTGGTATTTATAAAATGATTGTATTTTATAAATGATCTATCTGACATAACAAAGATATTCACCTTGTAAGGTACAATAGTACTTTAAGAAGGTAGAAAAATAAAAGTTAGGTACAATATAAAGAAATAAAGTTATTTATAAAGAAATAAATAAGTGACCCATAATTGTTCCTGTCTTTAAAAAAATGCAGAGACAAAAATAGAGCATAATGAAAGGAAAGGCCATCCAATTAATGGCCCAACTTGGGATCTATTTCATGGGCAGGCACCAAACCCTGACACTAATACTGATTCCATGGTGTGCTTACAGAAAGGAGCTTAGCATGGCTGTCCTCTGAAAGGCTTTACCAGCGGATGACTGAGATTGATGCAGATAATTACAGCCAATCATTGGACTGAAGTTGGGGACCCCTATGGAAGAGTTAAGGGAAAGACAGAGGTAGCTGAAAGGAATTGTAACCTCATAGGAAGACCAATGGTATCAACTAACCCAGACCCCTGGAAACTGCCAGAGATTAAGCCACCAACAAAAAAGCATACATAAGTTGTGGCTCCCCGGCACATATGTAGCATTGGACTGCTTTGTCTGGCAGTAAGAGAGAATAATACTGATCCTGTAGAGGCTTGATGCCCCAGAGAAGGGAGATGTGGGAAGGGAGTGTTGATCTATGAGTGGGTGGGGAGTATGATGGGGAGCACTCTCTCAGAGGCACAAGAGAGTAGGGATGGGGAGAAGAACTCTTGGAAAAGGACGAGGATGTGGGGCAACATTGGAAATGCAAATAAAATACAATTAAAAATAAATGAACAAATCAGGATTGACTCGTCAAAGCACTCTGGAGTCAGAATGTTGAACTTAGAATGTCTCTGCCATTTTTATCTCTGTTCCCAAATTTACCAATCTATGAAACAAATGCAAGTCCATATCCTTTGGATCTCGATATTTGAAACTAAAATGAACCACTAAACATATGTGTATGAAAATGTGTCATGTCTTCTTTATTCGGCACATAAATCATGACATTAATTAGGAAAGTCATGTTCAAATTTATATTTTTCAAAATATTTCTTGTTTTAGGCAGTTTTTGTTAGCAGAGAAATATACCATTTTTATAATCATGCAGCCCTTGCTTAAAAACCCCACTTTATCTTTCAACCTATTGTATCAGATACAGTGAGAAGTCTCATGAGATAATTTAATACATTTATTTAACCCATGTTTCCAAGGCTTCCTTACATTGGTTGTTATTTTTTATGTAATTTCAGGTTTCTTGTATTAGAAGCATAAGTAAAAATGAGCATTTAGAGTCTAATTGGGTATGTTTCATGACAGATCCAGTATCCAAATTTGGGTTATGAAAGCATAGACCTAAGCAGAAGTCCCTGTTCCTATGTCTAGGAGAGGTATAAATGATTACTATTAAGTTGGATATCCTAAGGACATTGTCAAGAAAACAAAATGGCAACCAACAAAATGGGAAAAGATCTTTACCAACACCACATCAGATAGAGGCCTAATATCCAAGGTGTACAAAAAACTCAAAAAGCTAGACACCAGAGAATCAAATAACCCTATTAAAAAATGGGGTACAGAACTAAACAAATCGTTTTCAGTTGAGGAACACCGAATGGCCGAGAAACATCTGAGGAAGTGCTCGACATCCTTAGCCATCAGGGAAATGCAAATCAAAACAACCCTGAGATTCCACCTCACACCAGTCAGATTGGCCAAGATCCAAAACTCAGATGACAGCAGATGCTGGCGAGGCTGCGGAGAAAAAGGAACACTTCTCCACTGTTGGTGGGGATGCAAGCTAATACAACCACTCTGGAAATCTGTCTGGCGATACCTCAGAAAATTGGATATAGTACTACCTGAAGACCCAGCTATTCCACTTCTGGGCATATACCCCAGAGACACTTTAATACACAACAAAGATATATGCACCACAATGTTCATAGCGGCTCTATTTATAATAGCCAGAAGCTGGAAGGAACCCAGATGTCCTTCAGAAGATGAATGGATACAAAAATTGTGGTACATATACACAATGGAATACTACTCAGCCACCAGAAACAATGACTTAACCAAATTCTTAAGAAAATGGCTGCATCTAGAGAATATCATCCTGAGTGAGATAACCCAGTCACAAAAGAACAGACATAATATGCAGTCACTGATAGTGGGATGCTAACCCCAGAGGCTTGCACTCCCCCAGAAACAACTCACAGACTGTACGAAGTCCAAGAAATAAAGAAAACAAATATATATATATATATATATATATATATATATATATATATATATATATATATATGTATATATACATATATATATATATTTACAAAACAAGAAGACTTTGACTATTTCCATGTTGCATTTTGTTTTGCATGTACTTTACGCTTATTGTAACTATTAGGTTTTCAATGCATACTGTCAAGCCCTTGAAAAAAATTAAGTACTGACTAAAAAATATATTCACATGGTTTTATGTAAAAATTATTTTAATGTCTGAAAAAACAGTACTGACAAAAATGTATAATTTTAAGCAAAAAAATGTTGAAAATCTTTACATTTATCTTTGTTTTGTAAAATAAAGTCGTTTAAAAAAAGTTGGATATCATATAAAATTATATATTATGAGCATGCAAAGACATAGTAATTATTTTTATGAAAATTATATTGGGAAATTTAGAAGTTCTCTCTCTAAATAACCATAACATTGCTATCTTTAATGTAGGCAAATATATTAAAACTTTGGAAGATATAAATATAGAAATTCCTCACTCTCAGCTTGATCACTAAATGTTAAGTTTTTTATCAAGTTCAGAAATTGAAAATCATAGATAATGCATTATGGATAAGGATTCTACAAGAAAATCAAAGAGGAACTCTAATTGGAATGTTGTATTCCAAGAAAAGGCTGTGTTGAGCAGTACAGAGTGTGATCAAATTTGCATTTTTAAAGTAAAATGGGAAAAAACATCTAAACTACAATTTAAATGTGTTTCCTACTTTGGTAAAACTTGATTTGGCTAACCAACCCATTTCAATCATTTCAGCTTAACATGATTTTCTTCTAAGTGGCCAAAGTCAAACAGCTGGTTGGCTGGTAAGTTAGGTCTAGAAGGGTGGGCCTGTCCATTGTGCTTTCTTATTCACCATGAATCAAGTAATAACTCCCTCATTTGGAAGCACTCAGAAGGCCTTCTTGGGATAAGTTGAACTTTGGCCACACTTGGACCTTACATTATCTGCTTAGTTTTCAGGACTAGACATGAAAATCTTGATAGATAAGTGTAGTTATCAATATTTTCTCATGTGAAGGCTTTAAGATACTTCAATAATATAATAATCTGTGACTCCCTGATTATACCCTAAAGTTCATCTCAAAGAAAACATTCAACATTCTTGCCTTAGTCAGTTTTAGCCATATAAACATTTTATAGCTTTCTTTAATAGTAGCATTATTTTTCCTGTTGAAAATTGAACAGATGGGCAAAGCCAAGTGAGAAACCTATCAGAGTATTTCTAACTCAAAATAACTTTAAAAAACTCATACATGTATTTAAACATCAGTGTATGTTTAATTATTGTGTGTACATTTTAAATATATATTGTAATTGAAATCATTAAATTAAAAGTTGAGACATACTTGGTGTTTAAAATATTTTCAACAGATATCAATAAAAAAAAACCTGTGTATCCTTGGAAAGAAAGAATTATCTGGACACATGAAGGTTTCTGATGTGGAAGTGGCTGTTCTGAAAACTTCTAAATGCTTCTAAAGCAGTCTGAGTGATGGGAGACCTTGAGCCTTCTATTTCCAATTCAGTAGTCTTTGAAGACTTTGAGTTCTATAGGTACACTTCTATAAGGGGAAAATGAGTCTTTTAACTAATAGCCTTCACTAACTTTGTGTAGAATCTAGCTATGCAAACATGAGAACCCAAGTTTGATTCTCCAGAATTAATAACTCAAGCTTAGAATTCCAGGCTGGGAAGGCTAAAACAAGTGGATTCCGGAAGCTTGCTGCCCAGCCAACCAGCACAGTTGCTTAATGTCAGGTAGTGATAGACTCAGAAAACAAGGTGCATGGCCTGAGGAATGACATGAGGTTGACTTTGCTCTTGTTAGAGCTCTTATGCTTCCTTATACCTCCACTGGATTCCCAGAACTTCGGGACACACATGCATTTCCAAGAATTCTTATTAAACTTTATATTCTGATCTGATAAGTGTGACAGTGGTTATAGATTAAAGATACTTCTTGGTGATGCCAATGACATTTAATATGAAGAGAACATTGTGGGAACCAAATTCTAAGCCAATAGCTCTTACATAAAAGCAAAATGTTTATACCACACTTATAAAACTAATAGTAGGAAAAGTAAATGTTAAAATCACTTTTGTTTATGAGTTGGTAAAGGCAGATTCAGTGATCAATAGGGAAGGATAACAATGGACAATAACTTCTACTCACTTCCAGCTTTGACACAGTGGCTAATTAAAGCATCAAGTTCCATAATGGAGAAAAAAGTATTTCCTGTAGAATTCTAGCTTGGTCTTAGAGGAGGAGGAAATCATGAAACACAGGAAACATTTTACATCTCACATTGTTAAAGATGAATTCCAGGCTGACATCTTTACAGTGCTCAAGGTATTCTTTTTATTTCCCTGACTCCATCATATCAAAACTTACAATGAAATTGTAGCTTTAATATAAACTGAAGTAAGCTATTTTCAGATAAATTATTTCATCCATGAAGAGTGGGGGCGGTTTTATTTTATACATGGAGCAAGAGCACATTGATGCTATGTCTGTTCTATGCTAGCTAGGAAGACTTCTGCAGGTGAAGAAGATCCTAGATGGCCTCTTTGTCTTGAATATTGCAATGTGAGTTGAGAAGTCAGAATTAGGAGAAGATACTGGTCATGCACTAGTTTTGGGATGCTGATTTCTCCACCTCCACTTTTTCTCAGTTAGATCATGTGACTAGACCAGATCCTTCATAGCAATCAGGCATTACCACTTCCTACTGGTCCTAAGTCATGAGACCAAATAAGCAACTATGAGAAGATATGACATTGGAAAACATGGTTGGGAAACCAGGGCCAGTAAGGGTTATATTTTTTGTTTGTTTGTTCAATTAAGCAGAAGATTGCTATGTGGCTACTTTGTCTTCAAATATTTAATTCTTCTACCTCAGGCTCTCAAGGGCTGGGATTACAGGTTTGACTTTCTATGCCTATTATGGGATCTATTTCTAATTATAGAACATTAGAAAGAAGCATGTAGGAAGAAAGGTAACAAAGCAATAAAAGAAAGTGAGATCATAGATATAAAAATTAATTAAGATAACACTTGCATTAATAGGGTGAATACTACTAGTAATACTAAACTCACATTCTGGTGATGTTGATTTGCCACGTAAGTAGCCAAATTTTCTGAACTTTGGTAAGATAAAGGAATAATCAAAAACCCAAGAATGAGCACAGATACACACACACACACACACACACACACACACACACACACACACACACACCTCTTTTTTCTTACCAAAAATTAGGTCCCTATTGTCTTTCTGCGCTCCAATCTCTATATTGTAACATTGGGGCCATTATCCCTTTCTCCTAAGATTAATCTAAATGCTATTTGGGTTCTTCCAATGCTGGTAGCCACACAGGGAGCATCACACAAATCCTCTGTTGCTCTTGCCCTTTTCATCATTTTGGTCATAAACTTTGAAAACTCTCATGCTCTCACAAACAGTATGGCAAATTAGGCCAGATTCAATGAAGAGCAACTTCAAGGGACTTCTGATAGGACTGTTAGTGATGACACAAAAGAGACAATTCACCAGAGAAGCAATTGGATTTTGATTGGTTCCTCATAACATGTACAGTTATTATTTGTTTATTTTTTGGATTTTTTAGATCAAAATTGAATAACAATAGTGAGACAGAATAAATTAAGAGATGGTTTATAAAATAGGATTTTAGAGTCTGACAACTCTGCTCTCTGAAGCGTTGGGATGATCTCTACTGTCTCTAACACTCTCTGAGACCATCATAGTGAGTGCGGACTAATTTTTTCAGCTGAATTTTCTATTACTGATTTCATGGAAGTGGCATTTTCCATTGGCTTGTGAACATTTTATCTAGTGAAAATTCCTAGACTAACACTGTTTATATAAAAATTCAATGACTTTGGAGATAATGGGTCTGGAGGTCTCGTGAAGACACCTTTAAGAGGCAGAATTCTCATTTCTTTTACAATTCTTCTTTTGCTGAGATTGCTGCATTCTGATTGTCACTAGGATTATTCCTTTGTTGTGTGCTGGGTCAAAAAATAGATGACAGATGTGGCCTCTTTGATGTGAATTTATTGTGGGTTGTATACTTTTAATTCCAACCCTAAAGTCTTCATCTAGAAATGCAGCTCATGGGCAAGGGATGGTAAATTTCTAAGAGATCTCAGAAGGTGGATTTTTAGAATCCCCAAAGATGGGGATAAGGGGAGACCTTTTAAATAAACCAAGTGCCCACAATAGCTTTATTACCACTCTGCTCCTTCACACTGTAGATTACACGAAGGCCTGGAGACTAATTTTGGCAACAGCCACAATTTACTAGCTATAGTGGGCCTCAGATGAATAGTTTCTTGTAAAATCAGTGGCAGCTTTATCCTAGCAGAGCACAAATAAATCAGCTCTTATTATTCCACATTCATTTAATCCTGAGACATTAGTCAGTGAGACCTTTCTGCAGCCTAATAAACAGCAGCAGCAGCAGTTTTTCTTTATGAGAGTAGTTGTTCATCCTAAATTAGAGCCAGCATTAGGCAGAGGCAGGAACTTTTGCTAGATGATTTAAGGATATATAATATGAGACTATAATAGTGCATGAAAACTGTACCCATGTGTATAAAGATAGAAGGGTCATAATTTTACTGTATATGGGTTACTTCAGAACATGTAGCTTATTTTATCTTCCATGCGAATTCCCTTTGTTGTAGTTGATGGCGTTATCCTTTCTATCATGACTCAAGTTTACCCCTTCTCCACTAGGGAGTGGGGAAGGGACTGAAGTTGCAGCCTATTTCTGTTTGCACAGAAGGATGTGGTCCTGGGACAGGAACGTATGATATGAGATATGTCTAAACAAATCTCTGCTTATTTCACTTTGCTCAGCTCCAAGTCTCATCCCAAACCAAAACACATTTTTAAAAAATAATTTTAAGCCATTTTTTGCAACCTCAGTGTACATATGATACACGCACTGTGACTCAATTCATTTAGGGAAGTTTATTGATACATTGCAAAACAAACCTTCAACACATGTAACTTGGCTCCATAGCATGGGTGTTTGGGGTTTCTAAATAAGGATATCCATATTTTCGTTCATTTATAGCTTCGCTGTGTAGTTACCAAATTGTAGGCTAGTTCTATTTATGATATCCTCTCAAACTTCTGTCAGGGAAAATGCACCACAAAGTGAACAGCTTGATAAAAATTGCACATAGAACCATTTGGGCAACATAAGTAAATAGCAATTATTAATGCAAACTTGCTTATTATATGGTCTGCACAGTTTACTATGTTCATAGAGTTTGTGTTAAAATATACTGTACTTCACAGTTCAACAAACAGCCACAATTACCTGTAATGTGGATACCACCCTAGAGTAATGTATAGAAGTTTGTATCAGAATATGTCTCTTAGAGTAGAAGAGGAAATCTATTAGGGACATATTAGTACAAGGCACAATAAGCACCAGAGCAATAACATCAAGTGACAGTCCATTGTGTTTATATGATGATTATGATGATACCAGGATGCCACAATGATTTTACTTGATTTTAGAAATAGGATACAATGATTTTAGAAATAGAAGAGCAACAATTTGAGCAAAACAGACAGCCTTTATGTCCTTAAATTTTATTTCAGAACTTTAATGTAACACTCACTAGCAATACATATATTGATGATTGTTTATTAAAATATTGATGAATATCTTTTCAAAGAAGAAATTTATTCTTTGCATTGAGAGACATTACAACAGGTACTGTGGAAATTTAACAAAACATAAAGACATAATTTAAAATCTATATCCTTCCAAGTTGGAAAAAATCTAAATACAAATACATGAACTTCTTGATCCTATCAACATTGAAGATTAAATAATTAATGTAAAAACATCAATTGAAACAAATGAGATTGTAGAGGAATTTTAATCTAGAAACATGGCTGCTCAGGTAAGAATTTGCATCCAAAGACCTTCTTGATCTGTGAGATCTGGTTGGAATGACAAACCTTTAATCCGTTTGGTAAGAATACTGACAAATTCTTAGTATACACCGTTAATCCCAAACAGTGCAGATAAAGATAGTTTACAGAAAGAAGCCCCCATGCTTGAAAGTGATGTGTAAATGTAGGTCCAACAAAATGGTGAATCAGAGAATTATTTAACAGGACAACACAGAGACAGGATATGCACAACTGCTAACAGCAGTGCAGAGTAAGTCAGGTCGATGGCAGTTCAGTGAGTAAAGTTCAGTTAAGTTCATTCAGTGGCATTCAGTTCATGCAGTCAGTGTAGTTCAGTCCATGGAATTCAGAAGCATTTTTTCCAAGCAGAGCAATTGAATGGGAAGCCTAGAGAAGGCAGTTTGAATCAGTTAGCTTGGAGAGGAGTTTTGAGCCAAAATTGCTGAGTAGAATAGTCAGGATTCAGAAAGAACTAGAAAGGGTGAGCTTATTCAGCTGTAAGCCTCCAAGATGACAATTACATCTGGTAAATAAAAGTTACATTTACATGAGATAAAAGCAGTAATTAAAACCTCTCAACTAAAAACTGCCCAGGGCCATATGAATTCAGTTCAGAATTCAACTAGGCCCTCAAAGAAGAAATAACACTGATACTAAACAAAATATTCTTTATAACAGGAAAGGAAAGAACAGTTCTAAATTTATTTTGCAAAGGTAGTATTACTCTGACACTAAAACCAGACAAAGACCCTAAAATAAAGCTATAGGCCCATTTCTTTGGAGAAAATCAATACAAAAATTCACAATACAATAGTTGAAAATATAAAACAAAATCACTTTTAAACGATCATATACCATGATCAGACCCAGGTCCAGATGGGTTCAGTGCAGAATTTTATCAGACATATACTGAAGACATAAGATCAATACTCTCCAAACTATTCCACAAAATAGAATCACGAGGAACACTACCTAAATCTTTTTTTTTTTTTTTTGAGGCTACAATTATCTTTGTTCCTAAACCACACAAAGACCCTACAAGGAAAGAGAACATCAGACCAATATCACTGATGAACATTGTTGCAAAAATACTCAACAAAATCCTTGCAAACCGAATCCAAGAACACATAAAAACGATCATTCACCATGGCTAAGTAGGCTTCATCCCTGGGATGCAGGGATGGTTTAGTATATGGAAATCCAGCAATGTAATCCACCATATAAAGAAACTCAAAGAAAAAAACTGCACGGTCATCTCACTAGATGCTGAGAAAGCATTTGACAAAATTCAGCACCACATCATGTTAAAAGCCTTGGAAAGAACAGGAAACCAAGGCCCATATGTAAACATAATAAAAGCAATATACAGCAACCAACAGCTAACATCAAACTTACCGGTGGGAAACTTGAAGCAATCCCACTAAAATCAGGGACTTGACAAGGCTGCCCACTATCCCCCTACCTATTCAACATAGTATTGGAAGGCCTGGCTGGAGAAATTAGACAGCAAAAGGAAATCAAAGGGATACAAATTAGAAAGGAAGAAGTAAAAAAACATCACTATTTGCAGATGACATGATAGTGTACTTAAGGGACCCCACAAATTCCACCAGAGAACTCCTACAGCTGATAATGAAGTTCAGCAAAGTGGCTGGATATAAAATTAACTCAAACAAATCAGTAGCCTTTCTATATTCAAAGGTCAAATGTAGAAAAGAAATTAGGGAAAAGGTACCCTTCACAATAGTCACAAAAACTATGAAATACCTTGGAGTGACTTTATCTAAGCAAGTGAAGGACCTGTATGACAAGAACTTCAAACGTCTAAAGAAGGATATCTAGGAAGATCTCAGAATATGGAAAGATCTCCCATGCTCATGGATTGGAAGGATCGACATTTTTAAAATGGCCATCCTACCAAAAGCAATCTACAGATTCAATGCAATCATCATCAAAATACCAACCCAATTCTTTATAGAGTTGGAAAGAGCAATGTGCAATTTTGGCTGGAATAACAAAAGACCTAGAATAGAGAAATCCATCCTCAGGAACAAGAAAACATTTGCAGGAATCACTATCCCTGACCTCAAGCTATATTACAAGGCAATTGTGCTAAAAACTGCATCGTACTGGTACAGAAATAGGCACATGAATCAATGGAATGGAATAGAAGATCCAGAAATGAGCCCTCACATATATGGTCACCTGATTTTTAACAAAGGAGCTGTAACCATTCAATGAAAAAAGGACAGCCTATTCAACAAATGTGTTGGTCCAACTGGCACTCAGCATGCAGAACAATAAAAATAGATCCTTCATATCTCTTTGTACAAAGCTCAAGTGTAAGTGGATCAAAGATCTCCACATTAAACCAGGCACACTGAAACTATTAGATGAGAAAGTAGGGAAACCCTTAGAAAAAAAAGGCACAGGAGAAAATTTCCTGAACAAAACACCAATGGTTTGTGCTCTAAGGTCAAAGATTTACAAATGGGTCTTAATGAGATTGCAAAGTTTCTGTAAGGCTAAGGACAATGTCAAGAAAACAAAATGGCAGCCAACAGATTAGGAAAAGATCTTTACCAACACCACATCAGATAGAGGCCTATTATCCAAGGTATACAAAGAACTCAAAAAGCTAGACACCAGAGAATCAAACAACCCCATTAAAAATGGGGTACAGATCTAAACAAAAAGTTCTCAATTGAGGAATATCGAATGGCTAAGAAACATCTAAGGAAGTGCTCAACATCCTTAGCCATCAGGGAAATGCAAATCAAAACAACCCTGAGATTTCACCTCACCCCAGTCAGATTGTCAAGATCAAAAATTCAGATGACAGCAGATGCTGGCGAGGATGTGAAGAAAAAGGAACACTTCTCCACTGTTGGTGGGGTTGTAAACTGATACAACTGCTCTGGAAATCAGTCAGGCGATTTCTCAGAAAATTGGACATAGTACTACCTGAAGATCCAGCTCTTCCACTTCTGGGTATATACCCCAGAGATACTCCAAAGACGCATGCACTACAATGTTCATAGCAGCTCTATTTATAATAGCCAGAAGCTGGAAAGAACCCACATGTCCTTCAGTATATGATTGGTTACAAAAATTGTGGCACATTTACACTATGGAGTACTACTCAGCTATCAGAAACAATGATTTAAGAAAATTCTTTAAAAAATGGATGCATCTAAAGTATATCATCCTGAATGAGATAACCCAGTCACAAAAGAACAGACATAATATGCAGTCACTGATAGTGGGATACTAACCCCAGAAAGCTCTGAACACCCCAGAAACAACTCATAAAGTGTGTGAAGTTCAAGAAAAAAGAAAAGAAAAGAAAAGAAAAAACCATTATGCTCAATCCTTACACACCAAGAAAACTTTGACTAATTCCAGCTTGCATCCTGTTTTACATGTACTTTATACTCATTGTAACTAGCAAGACCTTAATGCACACTATCATACCTTTGAAAAAATAGCCAAGCACTGACAAAAATGTATTCTTACACTTTTATGCAAAAACGCTTAAAATTTGTTCATTTATCTTTGTTTTTTAAAAATAAAGTTGTCCAAAAAAAAAAAAAAAAAAAAAAAAAAAAAAAAAGAATACGAGCTGCCACGCCCACAATGGAGAACAGCAAGTTATTCAAAAAATCTAAAAATGGGTGAAATATATGATCAAGCTCCACCATTCTTGAACATAGACCCAAAGGACTTTATAGCATATGTTACATGTGTTGTTTCTTCTCTATTCACAATAACCAGAGAACAGAAATAGGATTGGTGTCTGTCAGATGACAAATAGATAAAAATAAAATGCTATATTCGTATATTGGAAAGTTTTAGCTCTTATGAAAATAAAATTATAAAAATTTCAGGTAAATGGAACAGGAAAGAATTATTCTGAATGAGGTCACCCAGTTTCAAAATGATAAATGTTGCATGTTTCCTCTCACATGTATGCACTGACTTTGAATCCTTAGATATGTGCACTTAAACTAGGGCACCACCTATACAGTTTGCAAATTTTAAGAGGCTATAGGCATAGTTTCCCAGGGAGGTATGGATTTGATTGCAGATGGTATAAAGTGGGCATAGTTAAATAATTGTGGCTTTGTAATATTGGTTATATTCTGCTCTCATTTTGATAAACTTTATGCTAGAAAGGTCAAGGTTTTGAAGTTTATCTCCAAGTATGGTGATACTGAAGTGATAGGACCTTTAAGGTAGGGCTAATGCAAGTCAATTGGGCCATAGGCACCTCCTTCATGAGTAGATATATGTAGTCTTCACAGAGTAAGGTAAAGTCTCATAGGCTACATACATTCCAAATAGTGGGCTTCTGGAAAGTGAGTTTACCTCACTTTCCTACTTGTGTTTAAGTGGAGCCTGCGGGCTCTCATTAGGATGCTATACCATGATGTACTTTCCAGTCAACAGCATAGCACATTGAATAGGCCTCTGAATGAAATACCCAGTCTCCAGTATTTTACAATGGCAACACTATATTTATTACTGACATACATTCTCAGATCGCATTTTCCCCTCCTGGGTGTCTCATTAATACCTTGGGAAATCCACAGTGAGTTACTGGGGCATGTGATGACTGTTTCCTTGTTCTATCTTTATTCTGTTAGGTTTCCTTGTCCTTCCACATACAACTTAGAAACATGGGGGGCTGAGCCTGGTCACACATGCTTTTAAATTTAGGACTCAGAAGGCAGGGGAAAATAGGTGTCTGAATTTGAGGCCAGAGCATTCTAGGACACCTACGGCTAGTCCTAGAAACCTTATCACAAATGACAGAACAAAAACATAAACAGACAAATAATAAAAACCATAACAAACATCTAGCAACAAAACCAAAACCAGAATTTTTTTTGTGTTGCCCCTCCCAAGGTACCCTGGATACAAGCCATTTGTACTGAATAATCTAAGAACATCCCTCACTCCTGAAGTCTGCCCTTGATTTATCTTGTCCATGAAGCGTTTTGTGTTTTCTGTCTCTATTAGTATCTGAAAATTAAGTTAATCCTCAATTTAATATTCACTCAATTTCACCCATTGCTATGTCAACCAGACTAACTGTATAATTCTGACGCTGTTTATTATCATGCGTGAGAGATTAAAAAACCATCCAATAGACCCAACTTCTACATGTGTAAGCCCATCATTGTGGCATTTATCATTATTTTTATACTTTAGATGAAACCAAGACAGAGAGACTCTTCCATGTTCTGTTATAATGAGTTGTATATTTTCTTTTTAAAAAACTTTGTATTGGTTATTGTGTTTATTTACTTTTCAAATGCTATCACCCTTCCTGGTTTCCGCACTGCAAACCCTCTATCCCACCCACCCCCCTGCACTTCTATGCTTCTATGAAGCTTCCCCACGCACCTGCCTCACTGCCCTAGCATTTCCCTGTGTTGGGGTATCAAGTCTAAACAACCATGGGCATCCCCTCCCATTGATTCCAGATAAGTCAATCATCTGCTACATAAGCAGATGGAGCGATGGGACGCTCCATGTGTATTCTTTTGTTGGTGGTTTAGTCCTCGGGAGCTCCAGAGGGTCTGGTTGGTTGATAATATTGTTCTTCCTGTGGAGTTGCAAACACTTTCAGGTTCTTCAGTCTTTTCCCTAACTCCTCCATTGTGATCCCTGTGCTCAGTCTGTTGGTTGGCTGTGAGCATCTGCATCTGTATTGGTCAGGCTCTGGCAAAGTCTCTCAGGGGACAGCCATACAAGGATCCTGTCAGCAAGCACACTTTGGTATCAGTAATAGGGTCTGGGTTTGATGTCTATAGATGGGATTAATCCCTGAATCCATAGGTGGGGCAGTCTCTGAATATATTGTGTATAGTACTACCTGAGAACCCAGATAGACCACTCCTGACCATATACCCAAAATATGCTCCAACATATGATAAGGGCACATGCTCCACTATGTACATGACAGCCTTATTTATAATAGCCAGAATCTGGAAAGAACCCAGTTGTCCCTCAACAGAGGAATGGATGTAGAAAATGTGGTACACAATAGAGTACTACTGAGCTATTAAATACAATGACTTTATAAAATTTGCAGGCAAATAGAAGGAACTAGAAAATATCATCCTGAGTGAGGTAACCCAGTCCCAAAGAACACACATGGTATGTGCTCACTGATAAATGGATATTAGGCAAAAAGCTTAGGATACCCAAGATACAACTCACAGACTATATGAAGCTCAATAAGAAGAAAGACTGAAGTGTAGATCCTTCAGTCCTACTTAGAAGGAGGAACAAAATAGTTACAGGAGGTAAAGGGAGGGACAGGCCTGGGAGGGAGAGAGGAGGGGAGGAAAAATGGAGACAGGATCAGGTGTGGGAAGAGATGGGGGAGAAGTGCAGAGTCAGGAAATTGAGTGGATGTGTATAGCAGTGGGGGAGGGTAATTGGGCATAGCTACTAGAAAGTCCCAGATGCCTGGAAAGCAAGAGGCTTCCAGGACCCAACTGGAAAGACATTAGCTGAAAAGACCAAGAAAGAGGAGGGAGAAGCTTTAGAGACTGTATCCAGAAGCTAAGCATACCCCCAAGTTGAGAGATGGGCCCACCCATCCATCTCAAAAATATTAACCCAGAATTGTTCTTGTCTAAAGGAAGCAGGGACAAAGAGTGGAGCAGAGACTGGGGTTGTATATTTTTGAATAATGTAATTCAGTCAGACATCCTCTTTTCATCGGATGTCACCAAATCCCACCTAAACCTGTTTTCAGTGGATAGTAGAGTTTGAATCTGTGTTGCTGTTGTTTTGAGGGCAAACAGTATAATGCGGGAATGAAATTTGTTCTTGATTGCACCACATTTCCCTCAGGCAGATTTTCATCGTCGCCCATTCCCTCTGCTGACACAGGTCTAGAAAGTAGATACAATATGGCATGTGCTCCGTTTAATGGGCTATCTGTTTGCACTTCAATTATGCAATCAATTAGTTTTTGCTGTGACTCTGCTTTCATCTTCTAATGAAAATTATACCTTTCATGTATGTCTGTATTTATGGGGGGAAAGGCTGTAGAGGAGAAGGGTGATTGGTAGATGGTAAGAAAAGAGAATGAGCTACATTCTGGAGTGTTTTTGGTTATGGATTAGTACCCACATTCTTTGGGAGAGTAAATAAACTTGTTTCTACTAAAGTTTCAAATTTCAAGTGCTTAAGTGATGGGCTCATACAACTCTATTTTATGATTTCCATCGTGGCTTCTTAAACATTTCCCATTTATGATTCCTTGTCATCTGAGACATTTTTACAAGACCACAAATATATCCGCATACAAAATAGGTATATGAACCAAATATTTAGGGCTAGTAAATCATGAAAAAATTTATTTTTAAAAATATTTGATATACATAGAATTTTACTGCTTGTTAAAGGCTAAAGGAAATTTATAAGCTAATGAAATACTGTGCTTGTTCATTTTCACATAAATAATTAAATCCTTAACATTTTCAGAGTTCTGGTTTTATAATCATTAATGCTGAAAATCCTGTTTTGCAGAAATACATGACCTTAAATAGCAGAATTATATACAATTTACTTAACAATTTTTATGAAACTCAAGTCATAAATACAAAAGTCATCTTAGAAATCAAGCATTGTAACATAATACAGTTCAAAGGCATATTAATTTGATATATGCATGCTATGAAAATATTACATCTTGATTTTCTATGATGAAACTACTGTCTCCAGAGCAAAATCCTTTTTATGTGTCATACAAGTTCTAAAAACCAGCACATAAGTAGTTTTAAATCTTAGGTAAACTGCTTTGGGCAGTTTGTTGGAGTTGCATGGTCTGATGCCGTGAAGAGGGTGAAGTGTCCTTTCATGTTCAAGATCACAGGTGTAGTGGCTCATATAATCAACATCACTGTGCAATATAAGCAACACTCTGGGTTTATCACAGTTGATTTGAATGGGATGTTGGTGGTTGTACATTTAGGAACCCCTACTTACTGCATTCATACAACATCTAGGTATCTGACCCCATGTGGATGTTGTGACCTCTAGCTTAAGAAGTTTAATTTTATTCTAATTGATGGATTGGGCAGGTTTGTTTCTGTTCATTGCAAAATTCTCAGTTCTGTAACAATGACTTAATTTGAAGTGATTTTCTTTCATTTCAAAGAACCAAACAGATGCAGAGCTAGAACTCAGCTTCTATAAGCTAAACTTTTACTTTTGCTAAAGTGATATTGTAAAGAAAGCTAATATTTATCTCAGATCTTATATTTCCATAAGAGTTAGAAAAATGTGCATTGGCCTTTGGGCATTTCATTGGTACCAGTAGGTCTCGTGTGTCTCCTGTGGTGTGGAGGTTTATTGTTAGTGATAAGTGATATGGAGGTAGAGCTGGAAAATTGGAAATTCTGGAAGATTTCTCTAAAAGGTCACTGTTTTCTTCAGAGAAGCTTGTAGAAAGTGAATTTTGAAATCAGAATCCCACGTGAAAAATACAATTTGTAAAAAGTTAGATGAAAACTGTTTGTATCTATAACTTAATTGTATATTCCTTCTAATTTTCAGATTATTTTAAAGAGTAAAAGTTGTTCCTGTCTCATTTCAGCACAAAAGATGTTGCACAGGTAGGGGGCATTAGATGACCCAGTGCTATGTTCTGGTTATCTGTACAGTGTAATGAACTGCCCTAAAACCCAGTGGTGTTAGATGACACCCAGCTTGTTTTTTTTTAGTAACTCTGTGAGTTACATATTTTGAAAAAGCAAGATCTAGGTGGCTTGTCTCTGCTTCTCAATGTTTTGGTCTTCAGTTTTCATGACAAGAATGGCTGAAGGTGTCATAAAGGTGACCCAAACAGATGGGTTCTTAACTTTCTTAAATATGTCTGGTTTGTAATGACCTGAGAGTAGACTCATGATCTTAATATAGCCTCTCAATAATGATGGCTGTGAAGCAGTCAGCTTGTTTTATGCACTGCCCTGGGACTCATAGAACAAGAGAGCAATTCTGAGCTCCATGGGTTTTGATGTCCTGGCTTCCTGGACTTAAAGTCAAGGGATAGGCACTAAACATACTGAGACGGAGTATCTGAGACTATTGTTTTAAAACTGTATACCTGGGAAATTTCCTCCTGACATTGATACCTTTATTGTCATGGTGTTAAATTTTAATTTTATATTAACCTTTTATAGCTATTGTAGATTTTTAAAACACTATTAACTTAGATTCTGTTGTTCTTTGTCTCAGATATAATTTTCTTTCTGCCAGAACTACTCTCTAATTTGTGTCTCCCATTTTCTTCATCAGTCCGGCCTGGAGTGTCGGTCTTTCTGACATTTTTAATGAAACAGTCCTTCGTTTCTTCCATTTTTTAAATTTTCTTTCTACCTTATTGTATTGGTGTTAATGTTATCTTATTATTTTTCTTTGTTCAGCTTCTTTGTGACCGTTTTGCTCTTTACTGTTTAAAATATTAGAGAGAGATATTAGATTATGATCAGAAACTCTTCCTGTATGTTAATGCGTGCACTTATTGCTGTTTCTCTTTACACATTGTAGTGGTGCATTAGTAATTTTGAAGTGTGTTGTAATTTTCAATGGGTTCAATGTATTTTTTCAAACAGCCATTGTGACTTCATTTTCAACCTGAAAATTATTGGAAATACATGTGGCTGGTTAAGTGTTTGGAGACATTGGGCTATTTTTGTTATTTATATCTGCTTTAATAATTTTATGGCCATAGAATACAGTTCTGATTGCTTTCAGTTCTTGTATATTTGTTTATTTTGCAGGATGTGGTGTGTCCTGTGATGTAGATTCTGTAGTTACTCAAAAGAAATGCTTCGCTTGTTTTTTAGAATAGAGTTTTGCAACTGTCCTTTAGATACTATGCTGTTTGATGGTGTTGAGTTTCTCGGTGTCATTGACATTGAAATTTTCCATTCTCTGCAATTTTATTTTCTCCCTTTTATAGCAAATTTGACTCTTAGATCACAAATTTTGAAAATTTAAAAAATGACTGTTGCTTGTGTATCTTTAAAGTTCAGCATTTTCAGATGCACAGTAAGGCTTGCTTGAGATGTTGTTAGGAGCCTTCTGTTGTACTACACTCAACTTGTCCTTGGTGACTCTTCATTAACACCACTCAAGAGTGGAGTCATTACTCCTGTTGAAATCAAATCACTCCTAGTCTGACATGCAGGAATGATATATTGAAGTACACTCAAAGCATATGCATTGTATGTAAATTGCTGTGGAATATTTTGGTTCAAAAGATTCAAGAAACCCATACTGGTATTTTCTACATATTTCAAGGCCTAAACTAGATGACATTGCATGTAATGCTTTAAGGCTTGCATCAAGATATGCAATAGCCAAGAACTTGCAGGAAAGGAGCTAGGCTAGACGTGTGTTGAGGGATCATTGATTCAAAGGACTAAAGAGCATGTCGATAATCTTTGTAAAGGTAATGGCATTTAAATATAATAAAATATATAACGCTTTACATAACCTTTACTTAAAATTATTTGTATGTTTTAAAGTGATCTCTTGGATGGTCAGTTGACTATATGGAAATTTTACTCCCCAGTGCTGTTCACTTTCTTCATATGTTTCAATACACAAAATTGACAGAAATGATACATTAAATTTTCTTGATGAAAACAACTGGCATGCTACTTAGATAATTATGCGACTTCTTCCTCAGGGTTATTTCTTGCTGACTGGATTTATAGAACACAGAAAAATTTTAATATTATTGTAATGTAGTAGCCATAGTCTTACTTGTTTTGGACTTACAGTAAGTAAAAGGCATGCCAAAAATGTATTATACATGAATCACTATTGAAGAATGTTTGGTGTCACATATTTAAAACTCCTGTGCACCCCTGTCTGGTCTGAGAGTAATCATAAGATCTCAACTTAATGATTAAGTTGCTGAATCCCAAGACATACAACCTAACTCTATTTTTTAACAACTTTATTTAAAAAAAACAGAGATAAATGTAGATTTGAAATTTTTTTCCATAAAACTATATGAGTATATTTTTGTCAATACTTAATTTTTAAAGGTTTGATAGTATTAATTGAAAACTTACTAGTTTCAATGAGCATAAAGTACATATAAAACAAAACATAACATGGAAATAGTCAAAGTTCTCTTGGTGTGTATATATTAAACAGATGAATTTTAAATTCCAAAGATTGCCACAAGGCTGAATTCTTAGCTCGAATTGTTAGTGATTTAAGGTCTAGGTGTACCACACTCTGAGAGGGTGCTATACACTTTTTTTTTCTAAGAAGTACTGAGGCTTCCACATTTTGGTCTTTCTTCTTATTGAACTTCATATGGTCTGTGAGTTGTTTCTTGGGTATTCAGAGTTTTCTGGGGTTAGTATCTAATTATTACTGAATGCATATTATGTCTGTTGTTTTGTGATAGGGTTACCTCCCTCAGAATGATATTCTCTAGTTATATCCATTTGCCTAGGAATTTTGAAAAGTCATTGTTCCTAGTAGCTGAGTAGTGCTCCATTGTGTAAATGTAAAACAATTTCTATAACCATTCCTCTACTGAGGGACATCTGGTTTCTTTCCAGCTTCTGGCTATTATAAATAAGGCTGCTATGAACATGATTTTAGAGTATGAGCCATTGGAATTCTGTTCAGAAAATTTCCCCCTGTGCCTATGTGTTCTAAACTCTTCCCCAATTTCTCTTCTTATACTTCCAGTGTACCTGGTTTTATGTAAAGATCTTTGATCCACTTAAACTTAAGTTTTGTACAAGGAGATAAGAAAGGATTGATTTGCCTTCTTCTGCATGCTGAATTGTCATTGTTCCAACACCATTAGTTGGAGAGGCTATCCTTTTTCCACTGAACATTTTCAGCTCCTTTGTCAAAGATCAAGTGACCATATGTGTGAGAGTTCATTTCTGGATCTTCTGTTCTGTTCCATTAATCTACCTACCTATCTCTGTACCAGTACCATGTAGTTTTTAAACAAATTTGCTTTGTACTATAGCTTGAGGTCAAGGATATTGATTCCTGCAGAAGTATTTTTTTTGTTATTATTAGAATAAATTTTGCTATTCTGGGCTTTTTTTTTTTTGTTATTCCAGATGAATTTTCAAATTGCTCTTTCCAATTCTATGAAGAATTGAGTTGGAATTTTGATGGGGATTGTATTGAATGCATAGATTGCTTTTGGCAAGATGGCCATTTATATAATGTTGATCCTTCTAATCCATGAACATGGGAGATCTTTCCATTTTCTTAGTTCTTTTTCAATTTCCTTCTTCAGAGAATTGAAGTTATTGTTATACATGACTTTCAATTGCTTAGTTAGGGTCACTCCAAGGTATTTTATATTGTTTGTGACTATTATGCAGGGTATCCTTTCCCTAATTTCTTTCTCAGCCTGTTTGTTCTTTAAATAGAGGAAGGCTACTGATTTTCTTGAGTTAATTTCATATCCAGCCACTTTGCTGAAGTTGTTTATCAGCTGTAGGAGTTCTCTGGTGGAATTTTTGGGGTCACTTAAGTATACTCTCATGTCATCAGCAAATAGTGTTATTTTGACTTCTTCCTTTCTAATTTGTGTGCCTTTGACTCCCATTTGTTGTCTAATTGTTCTGTCCAGAATTTCTAGTACTATATTGAACAGGTGGGGGGGGGATTGAACAGCCTTGTCTAGTTCCTGATTTTAGTGGGATTGCTTCAAGTTTCTCACTGCTTATTTTGATGTTGTCTACTGAGTTGCTGTATATTGCTTTTACTATGTTTAGGTATCGGCTTTGAATTCCTGCTATCTCTAAGACTTTTATTATGAAGGGGTGTTGAATTTTGTCAAATGCTTTCTCAATATCTATTGATAAAGTCATGTGGTTTTTTACTTTAAATTTGTTCATACAGGGAGAACCAGGGACACAGGCCTGGAGAGAAGGCATTCTGAGTAGCCAGGGAGCAGAGAGATCTCTTGGTTCAGGGAAGCAGGAAACCTGCATTGGGCTGTCTGTTTCCAGCCCACAGAGAAACTGGAGAGAACATAAACTAGCAACTTGAACGCACAGTTGAAAGCTCTAGAACAAAAGGAAGCAACACACCCAAGAATTGTGACTCTAACTAAGCCAGTGAAGGACCTAGATGACAAGAACTTCAAACCTCTAAAGAAGGAAATTGAGGAAGATCTCAGAAAACAGAAAGACCTCCCATGCTCATGGATTGGAAGGATCGACATTGTAAAATTGGCCATCTTACCAAAAGCAATCTACAGATTCAATGCAATCACCATCAAAATACCAACCCAATTTTTCATAGAGTTGGAAAGAGCAATGTGCAATTTTGGCTGGAATAACAAAAGACCTAGAATAGAGAAATCCATCCTCAACAACAAGAAAACATTTGCGGGAATCACTATCCCTGACCTCAAGCTATATTACAAGGCAATTTTGCTGAAAACTGCATGGTACTGGTACAGAAATAGGCACATGGATCAATGGAATAGAATAGAAGATCCGGAAATGAGCCCTCACATATATGGTCACCTGATTTTTGACAAAGGAGCTGTAACCATTCAATGGAAAAAGGACAGCCTATTCAACAAATGTGTTGGTCCAACTGGCACTCAGCATGCAGAACAATAAAAATAGATCCTTCATATCTCTTTGTACAAAGCTCAAGTGTAAGTGGATCAAAGATCTCCACATTAAACCAGGTACACTGAAACAATTAGATGAGAAAGTAGGGAAAACCTTAGAACACAAAGGCACAGGAGAAAATTTCCTGAACAGAACACCAATGGTTTGTGCTCTAAAGTCAAAGATTAACAAATGAGACTTAATAAGATTGCAAAGTTTATGTAAGGCTAAGGACA
Organism: Micromys minutus; assembly: GCF_963924665.1. Taxonomy (NCBI): domain Eukaryota; kingdom Metazoa; phylum Chordata; class Mammalia; order Rodentia; family Muridae; genus Micromys; species Micromys minutus. The sequence goes on from NC_137971.1 coordinate 43,909,647, forward strand.
ATATCAAGAAAACAAAATGGCAGCCAACAGAGTGGAAAAAGATATTTACCAACCCCACATCAGATAGAGGCCTAATATCCAAGGTATACAAAAACTCCAGAAGTTAGACACCAGAGAATGAAACAATCCTATTAAAAGTGGGGTATAGAGCTAAACAAAAAGTTCTCAATTGAGGAATATCGAATGGCTGAGAAGCATCTAAAGAAGTTCTTGACATCTTTAGCCATCAGGGAAATGCAAATCAAAACAACCCTGAGATTCCACTTTACACCAGTCAGATTGGCCAAGATCAAAAATTCAGATGACAGCAGATGCTAGCAAGGATGTGGAGAAAGAGGAACACTTCTCCACTGTTGGTGGGGTTGTACACTGATACAACCACTCTGGAAATCAGTCTGGCGATTCCTCAGAAAATTGGACATAGTACTAGCTGAAGACCCAGTTATTCCACTTTTGGGCATATATCCCAGAGAAGCTCCAACATACAACAAAGACACCTGCACCACAATGTTCATTGCAGCTCTATTGATAATAACCAGAACCTGGAAAGAACCCAGATGTCCTTCAGTAGATGAATGGATACAAAAATTGTGGTACACTTACACAATGGAGTACTACTCAGCTATCAGAAACAGTGTCTTTATGAATATCTTAATAAAAAGTATGCATCTAGAGAATATCATCCTGAGTGAGGTAACCCAGTCACTAAAGAACAGACATAATATGTAGTGCCTGATAATTGGATACTAACCCCAGAAAGCAAAGCTCTGAACACCCCAGAAACAACTCACAGACTGTGCGAAGTTCAAGAAAATAAAAAAGAAAAGAAAAGAAAAAACTATTATGCTTAATCCTTACACACTAAGAAAACTTTAACTAATTCCAGGTTATCTCCTGTTTTACATGTACTTTATGCTCATTGTAACTAGTAAGATCTTAATGCACACTATCAAACCTTAAAAAAAAAGAAACTCCAAGTAATGTCAAAAATGTATTTGTATACTTTTATGCAAAAACACTTAAAATTTGTACATTTATCTTTGTTTTCAAAAATAAAGTTGTTTAAAAAACAAAGAGAGGAATGAATCATGAAAAAATTGTTCATATGGTGTATTACATTAATGGATTTCTATATATTGAACCATTGCTGCATCACAGAAGGAAGCATACTTGATCATGGTGAATATTTGTGTTGATGTGTTCTTGGATTCAGTTTACAAGAATTTTATTGAGTATTTTTGCATCAAAGTTCATGAAGGTGATTGGTCTGAAGTTTTCTTTCTTTGTAGGGTCTTTGTGTTGTTTACTAATGAGAGTAATTGTGGTTTCATAGTATGAGTTAAGTAGTGTTCCCTTTGTCTCCATTTTGTGGAATATTTTAGAGAGTATTGGTATTACGTTTTCTATGAAGGTCTGATAGCATTCTGCACTCAACCCATCTTGTTCTGGGATTTTTGTTTCGTTTTGTTGTTGTTGTTGTTGTTGTTGTTGTTGTTGTTGTTGTTTTTGGGGAGGCATTTGGTGACTCTGTCTATTTCTTTAGGTGTTATGGTACTGTTTAGATGATTTATCTGATCCTCATTTAACTTTGGTATCTGGTATCTCTCTAAAAATTTTTCCATTTCCTTCAGTTTTGTTGAGTATAGTCTTTTGTAGTAGAAACTGATGATTTCTTGAATTTCCTCAGTTTCTGTTGTTATGTCTCTTCTTTCATTTCTGATTTTGTTAATTTAGATGCTTTCTCTGAGCCTTCTAGTTAGTCTAGCTAAGGGTTTATTGATCTTGTTGATTTTTTCAAAGAACCAGCTCCTGATTTTAGTGATTCTTTGTATGGTTCTTTTTGTTTCTACTTGGTTTATTTCTTCTCTGAGTTTGATTATTTCCTGCTGTCTACTCCTCTTGGTTATATCTGCTTCGTTTTGTTCTATAACTTTCACCTGTGCTTTGAAGCTGCTAATGTATGCTCTCCTCTGTTTCTTTTTGGAGGCACTCAGAGCTATATAAATTTTCCTCTTAGTACTGCTTTCATTGCATCCCATAGGCTTGGGTATGTTGTACTTTCATTTTCCTTAAATTCTAAAAAATCCTTAATTTATTTCTTCCTTGACCATATTAGCATTGAGTAACACATTGTTCAGCTTCCATGTTTATGTGGGCTTTTTGTTCTCTTTTCTTGTTATTAAAGACCATCCTAATGCATGGTGATCTGATAGAATGCAGGGGAGTATTTCAATCTTCTTATATCTGTTGAGGCTAGTTTTGTGGCTGATTATATGGTCAGTTTTGGAAAAGGTGCCATGAGGTTCTGAGAAGAAAACATATTCTTTTGTTTTAGGATAAAATGTTGTATAAATGTCTGTTAATTCCAATTGATTAATAACATCTGCTAGTTTTGCTGTGTCTCTCTTCAGTTTCTGCTTCCATGATCTTTCCATTGATGAGAATGGGGTGTTGAAGTCTCCAACTATTATTTTGTGTGGTGGAATATTTGCTTTGAGCATTAGTAGGGTTCCTCTTATGAATGTGGGTGCTCTTGTATTTGGAGCATAAATGTTAAGGATTGAGAATTCATCTTGATAGATTTTTTTCTGTAATGAGTAAAAAGTGTCCTTTTATCTTTTTTGATAACTTTTGGTTGAAAATCTATTTTATTCAGTATTAGAATGGCTACTCTAGCTTGTTTCTTGGGTCCATTTTCTTGGAAGTTTTTTTTTTTCCCAGCCTTTTATTCTAAGGTTGTGTCTGTCTTTGTCTTTGAAATGATTTTCCTGTATGCAGCAAAATTCTGGATCCTGTTCACATATTCAGTCTGATAGACTGTCTCTTTACAGAGGAATTGAGTCCATTGATGCTAACAGATGTTAATCAATAGTGATTGTTGTTTTCTGTTATTTTTGTTGTTAGAGGTAGGATTGTTTGTGTCTCTTTCATCTATAAGTTTTCTTGCGTAACTACTTTTTTTTATTTTTGTAGGGTGTAGTTTCCATCTTTGTGTTGGTTTTTTTTTTTTTTATCTATTATCCTTTATAGGGCTGGATTTATGGAGAGATATTGTGTAAATTAGGTTTTGTTCTGGGATATCTTGGTCTCTACATCTATGGTAATTGAGAGTTTTGCTGGATATAGTAACCTGTGCTGGGATTTGTGTTCTCTTAGAGTCTGTATGATGTCTGTCTAGGATCTTCTAGCTCTCATAGTCTTTCTTGAGAAATTATGTATAATTCTGATTGGACTGCTTTTATATGTTACACATCCCCTTTCCCTTATTGATTTTAGTATTTTTTCTTTGTTTTGAAAATTTGATGTTTTAACTATTAGGTGTTGGGAAGAATTTCTTTTCTGGTCCAATTTATTTGGAGTTCTATAGGCTTCATGTATGTTTTTAGTCATCTCATTCTTAAGGGTAGGGAAGTTTTCTTCTATGATTTTTTAAAAATATTTACTGTGTCTTTTAGTTGATATTCTTCACCCTCTTCTATACCTATTATCCTTAGGTTTTACCTTCTCATTGTGTCCTGGATCTTTTGGACATTTTGGGTTAGGAGCTTTTTGGGTTTTGCATCTTCTCTGACTGCTTTTTCTATGTTTTCTATGTTATCTTCGACCCCTTTGATCTTCTCTTCCATCTCTTATAGTCTGTTGGAGATGCTTACATCTGTGACTCCTGATTTCTATCTCCAGGGTTGTCTCTTTTAGTGTTTTCTTTACTGTCTCTATTTTGTTTTCAATTACTTCATCTGTTTGATTGTGGTTTCCTGTAGTGCTTTGAGTGATTTCTCATGGCTCTCATGTATTTGTTTAAGGGAGTTATTTATGTGCTTCTTGAAGATCTCCATCATCATTATGAAGTATGATTTCAAGTCTAAGTCTTGTTTTTCTGGTGTGTATGGAAATTCACTAGTTGTGGTGGTGGTTGAGCTAGGTTCTGATGTTGCTAGGTTGTCTTGGTTTCTATTGCTTAAGTTCATTTGTTTTCTTCTTGCCATCTTATTATCTGTGATTATAGGTGATCTTGTTGTCACTGACTGTCGCCTGTCTCTCCTGTGGATCTGTGGGCCAGTGGACTCAGGAAGGAAATTGCATCTCTGTGTTGAACTCTTTGTGGGCAAGCAGTCACTTCTGATGGCTCAGTTATTTCTTTGTGGGCTCAGGTGTGGGAGCTCTCATGAGGCTGTTCTGGGAGCTCAGTCCTCTGCTCACAGGTCCTGAGTCCTAATGGCAGAGACCCAGATTTTCCTGTAGGCCAAAAAGTGCTTTTTCCAGAGAGCACCATGCTCGCTGCACTCCAAGAACTCTGTGTTCCCTTGCTGGATACTCGGCTGGCCTATGTGTCAAGCTCACTCTTGGTCCAAGTGTAAAAGATCTGTGCAACTGATCTGGGTGTTCAGCCTTCCCTAGGCAGATCCCGAGTCCTGATGACAGAGACCCAGCCCTCACTGAGGACAAGAAAGGACCCTTTTCTAGAGAGCACTGCCCTACCTCTATCTTTTATGTTATGTAAGTCAAATATGGAATCACATCATCAAGATTTAATCACAAAAAGCTTTAAGGGCTAATGTGTTGACTTTCCCCATTTTTTAAAATATTTTATGACAGACAAACTTTGTTTAATGACCCAAAATGAAGATGTTACTAGTTCTACACAAATTGATCAGTCACACAATAGATAACTGAAGACATTCCAGTTTGCTAAGGTTGTCATGGCATAATTATTCATTCTATCCCTCTCACTCTATAATCTCTAGTGTAGATAACAATTTGTATTGTCCACTGAACAATATACTATGTGAGTGTATCTATATGTGTATGTGATGTATATTTATGAGTATGTGTTTTCTCTGTATGGTATGTGTGTGTATGTGGTATGTGGAGCATATATGAAGGTTGTGAATTTGTGTGCTGGGGGTAGGTATTTGTATTATGTCTATGTGTTTATGGGATGTTTATGGTTTTTGTGAAGGAATGTTGTATATGGTTTATATGTGTGTATGATGTGGTGGAATTGGGTATGTATGGTCTCTCTGTGTGTTTGTGTGTTATGTATATGTGTGTGAGCATATGTATATGTGTATGTGTGGTATTTTTGTATGGTGATTTGAGTCTGTATATTTGAAGGATTGTATGTGTGCAGTATTGGTGTTCTTTTGTTTGACCACCATAGATTTCATAATAAAATTGCTGGCATCTGGATAATAAAATTTTTAGCATCAGCTTTGGATCCCTATAGCATTGAAGCTTACCATGCCATGCAAAATCTTATCCCTTTTGATCACTTGACAGGTGTGCAGAAATAGAAAGCAGAGTTTTGTGGAAACACATTTATGTGGGAGATTCTTGAGAACCCATTTGATTCTCTTATTGCCCAAATAAACTGGAAGACAAGACAGTATCAGGTTTCTTTCAAAACCAATACTGTTTTCGTGTTCAGTGTAAAAGACTGAAACCATGGATTTTCATATCCTAGGCAAGCTTTCTTCTACAGTTCTGTATTCCATCCTACAACAATATTGTTAGTTGCCTCTGTGTATACAAGAATCAGGGACCCTATGAGCAGTGCAGAAAGCCCAGGAAGCAAAATATTTTTTTATGAACAGGGTTGTCAGTATGCACAACTAAATACAAAGTATTTCACAAGGAATGACTATGTTGAAAGGCAGTATTTAAAACATAAAGCACAGCTATGTGCCCATCTTCACACAATGCATCGGGTAATAACTGCATCAGGAATATTAAATGCATCAGGACTAATAATAGCTACACTTTAAAAAGACAAATGGAAATGCTGTTTTGAGCTCTCTGGAACAAATGTAATGTGATGTGACAATATTTGTCATTTCTGTTGGTGACAAAGTCATAAGTCCTGCCAAAGCTAGGGTGCTTATTAGTCTTTATTTGTGATAGAATGAAATGCTGAATACAGCTAGAGGGTAGCAAAAACAAGGAGGAAATTTTTTACACCTTAGTATTTAGTTCCTCTGAAAATTTGTCAAAAATTATATAAGGAGAGCTGGAGAGATGGCCCACTCAGTGGGAAAGAGCATGTAGCACTTCTCTTGCAGAGGCCCCAAGGTTAGGTCTCAGTACCTACATCAGGTGGTGCACGACTACCTGTAACTCCAGCTCCCAGGGATCTGACACCCTATTCTGACGTCCATAGGCACCTGAACTCACGTGTCTATACCTATGTCTAGACCCATGTTAGCGAGAATAATTAAACATTAAAACCAATCTTTTAAAATTTGTGCAGAGGCCCAGTCTTGTGAAGGAACGGGTCATAGATTACAAATTCTACCTTGAGCATCCTTGCTGGACAATTTTTCCACAGAAGGCTGGAGACATAGTTTTTTGATAGAGCTATTGCTTTTCCCATCTAGTGAATCAGTAGTTCACAACTGGTTCTTTGTAATTTCATATGCATTTTCTCTTTCTTGGTATGTTCCATAGTTCGTCTGGACTGAGTAGCAGCCTCACTGCTCAGCAGTGGGAGGAAATTTTAAAGTCTAACAGAACAGAGTACCGCAAGGATGGATGTCTATGGCTGTAAAACCAAAGCCATGCTCCACGTAAAATATGAGATTAAGACAGAAAGGCAAGGAATATGGGGAATGCAGTTATGGGTTGGAAAGTGAAGCTTAGTGGGATACGTTGTGTCAGTGGGTGTGGCTCTAGTTTGCTGTGCCCATCTTTATTGGCTCCTGAAAACAGACCCACTGTGGGTAGAAACCTCATTGGACGATGGTTTGTTCTCATCACCTTTTAGAGCCTAAATCACTATGAGGTAGGCTATAGTCTTTCTTTTTTCTTAGAAGATAGCCTATAGTGGAACAGATATCAGATTGAGAATCAGTGACCCTACCTTCTTGCCTTCCCAACGTCTCTTTTTACTCTGCCTTCTCTCCAGACTGGCTCATATTCTCCCCTCCAGACTGAGGAGCCTGGCCAGGGCATGGGCTCTCCGTATGAGTACCACTCAGCTATTTTGCCTTTCTGAGTACCCAAAACTTGAGGCAGGAGTCCTCGAACCACACCTCCATATTATTCTCCTTGGGACATTCTGTTCGGTGTTCCAGGACAGACAAGAAAGATGGAGTTACAGGTACACCATGATGATTTTTCTCTATCACAGACCTTTGTAAGTTGTTCCAAGTCTTTTAATTGATTTTCCTCGATCACATACACTTTAAAAAGAAAATTTTAAAGAGACAGAATGAAGTAAAGAACAAAAAATATTAGTACAATTTTCCCACTTTAAATATTTGGTTATTTTTTATAATATCTTTGAAAATATACTATAGTTACATTTCCTTTTTTTTTTTCTTGCCTTCCTCCAAGCCTTCCCATGTACCCACTTGCTCTCTTCTGAATACATGGCCTCTTTTTCTTTAATGGTTGTTTTACGTACACACACACACACACACACACACACACACACCCACACCCTGAATACAGTATTATCGCCAGATCAGTCTTTATAAATGGTGTGTGTGTGTGTGTGTGTGTGTGTGTATGTGTGTGTACACAGATAGATAAATAGATCATAGATAGATATCTCAGAAATCACATTGCCTGTTCTGTGATCTTAGGTGAGTTTGCCTTGAGTACCTGGGGTAAGAAAGGTCTGAAGTGATCTGTGGGCTTCTATGTGTCAGGGCAGAAGGGACTGGGGACTAGCACAATCCAGACATTTGAGGGAGCATCACGTGTTTCCACTGGCTTCCTCAGGCTTGGGTATAATGTTCAAGGGCAGAAGGAGCTTTGGTCTCAAAGTAAGGCTTAAGAAAGAAAACGAACCGGGTTAAAAGCAGTCGTTAGTTGCCGATAGATTTCAGCTCATCATTGTTGATTTTGGACTAAAACCATCTCTCCAGCCAAGCAGGTAGACAGAGGTGAACTTATCAGATGTGATTTTTTATCAGAGCCCACTATGAGGCAGCCACAGTCACCACGGGACCCCGGTGCCTATGATTGGCTCTGTCATACTGGCCGAGAGGGCTCTTATTCCAAGAAAGATTTTTTTCTTTTTAGATGGTATTGAGTCCGGACTGATTTTGATAGCCAGTTTCAGTTAAGACTCGTAAAGTTATTGCACATTTAAAACCACCAGTGTGAGAATCACTCTCTCCTTTTCTTTCATCATTTCACAGTACTGCAAGGTTACAGAAAGGTCTAATCAATTGTCAAACTCTTTTATCACAGAGAAGGTGGTAAGGAAAAAAAAAAACCTAACTGCCCTACTGTAGGGGGTTCTTTGACTACACGGCACCCTTTCCACACACAATGCTGCCGTGATTAATGTCCTCCACCTCAGACCTTGTTAAAGCCTGTTCTCTCAGGCAGCCTGGCGGAGCACAGTCAGAGCAGGGCCGAGGTTGCATAAATCAACGCGTTCTCACAGCCCCCAGGATATCCATTATAGATGCCAGCTGGATAGCTGGAAGATAGAGAAAAATGAATATTGTATCCTGTGGCCTTTTGCCTCTAATGACCACTTTTCAACATTTTTGAAGGCATGATTAAATTTTGATAACTGGGGAAGTCACTCTGAGCAGGCTGAAATAGAGATAAATTGACGGAGGGTCTGACATCTCAGTGGAGAGCAGGCAACTAATTAGTGTGTGAAGCGCACTCTGAAAGAGATGTAAAAGGGAGGCAGGTTTAATCAGAAGAGCTGCCGAGGTACCGGAATAGTCGGGGATAATTGCGGCCTAGGTAGAAATCACAGGCTCGATGAGCTGCTTTTTCGGTCCCTGTGATTGGCAGTCGCTGACCTAGTGGCCGGCACCCTTGAACCCCTACAACAGTTACAGCCTTGTCAGAGCAATTTGCTTGCAGCTCTCTGTGACCAGTTATTTGAGCTGCCGAGCTGGGACAGCCAATTTGAAAGGGCGCTCTGCTCCCCTGGCTGGCAGAGCTGGGCGGAACTGCCTCATTACTTTTGATGACTCTGCTTTTGAACCCAAGCGCCCTTCCTCGCCCCGAAACCCTCCGCTGCCCACTCACTCACAGTCGTGCTCTGGGCACAGCTTCTGTAAAGATCTTGGTGTCAGGGCCATGGTGCTTTCGTTTGGGGAGCTGTGATCCGGGGCATGATGTGATGAATGGGAATTAGATGGAAGAGGAAGAAATGCCAGGCTGGGTAGAAGCCTGCTCCTAGGAAAGCCTACTAACTGGTTGCCTGCTCTTTTATGGCCCAAGGCAGTTAGACAAAGCTCAAATGGGTACCGAGATTTCTACCGTCCTCCTTGGTACCCGGGAGCTCAGGGGCATCCCCTCTCACGACCTTCTCCCTGCTTTCACACCTTCTGACCAGAAGCAATTCTTGCCATTTTACCATGCACCTGCTGTGGTAGATTCTGCTTCTCTTAAAAAGAAGCTTTTCTGACTCGGATGTCTATATAAGAGGCAACCTGGCATCTTCACACACCATCCCCCAAATGCACAACCGATATGTGACGTTTTCTCCTTTCATTGTTTGTGGAAGAGACCAGCCTGAACTGACTCCAACCGTGCAGAGAGATGGGTGGGAAAGAGTCAGGGGACTGGAGGGTAGGACGCGTGCTTCTAAAGAAGGTAGATTAATGATGCCCCCTCCACTCCTCCTCCGCCTTTACCCACCAGCCTTTTCAGGCCCAGTTTACCTTCTCTTCCTAAGCTTATCCATCATCCTAGTCTGAAATAGTGCCCAAAACCAGAATACCTGATGCGATTTATTTTTGTAATGACAGTCGGTGCTTTAAAAGAAGCCTTTAGCTAGCAGAGACTGTTTTTCAATTTATTTTGTTTCCTTTTAAAATTTTAATGGCATTTCCCCTCAGCACGAGAGTGAAGCTGGTTGTTTCTCAGAACACCGCCACTGGTTCTTCTATAGGTGTTGTCTGGCTTTGCCAGGAGGAGCCCTGTGGCTGCCTGCCTGTCAAGAATCAACATGGCCTCAAATTATTGCTCACTTCCCTGAGCCAACTTACTTCACAGTATAAACATCAAGTTTATAAGATGATCCATTCGTGGTTGTAAAATTTCATGTTCTTCTCAGAGAACGGCCGCTTTATGTGAAAATTAGGAAACATTCTCCAGTTCTTTGGCCTAAGTGTTCCCAGGCAGCAGGAAGTTCAGGGCACATGTGCTGGTATCCAGACTGCCTAGCTCCTGTTGTCACCTCCCCTTGAGAACAGTGCCTACCATTTTTTTTTTAACATGGTAGTCATTGCTTACTATGTCCCTTTTAAATATCCAAGAAATGCAATCCAGAACAATGGAAAACCAAACGATGGATGGACGACAGTGCTTAGATAGCAAGTTGTCCCCACTCTCAGACAAATAAGGTCCTCTAATAAAGAAGGCAACGAGAAGCCCCAGGAATGCCAAGTTACACAGTAGGAGGAGTCAGAATTCTGTCAGGATATCATTTCTCTGCCCCTAATGAATTAGTCAGAGGTTACCAGATAAAGGCAGGAAGAGATAAATTGTTATGAAAGGGTCCAGAGCTTGGGGGGGGGGGAAACCTAGATATGACTTCGGAACCCCGAAGAACATTACCTTGGAGATGGCAGCCAGATTTCAAGAGGTCTTGTATGATTAAACCTCTTTCAATCCCCAAGCTTGTGTGGGAAGTGTCACACAGTGGATGCTTGATAATCATTCATTTAATGAGTCATTGGAGGAATAAGTTAATAAAGGAACTAGATGCTGGCAGGAAACCTCTTAATGAGAAGGAAAAGAAAAGAAAATAAGGAACGTACATAACTAGGGTCTAATAGGGGGTTTTGGAAAGGGGAGAGCAAATGGCAAAGCAGCGAGGGAAAGCAGGAGAGGAAAGGGGGAGGGTAGGATTGAAACTTATGTGCCCTCAGGGGAATAAGCAAGAAGGGCTAGAGTGCTGGCTCAGTGGTTAAGATTACTGACTGCTCTTGCAGAGGACCCAAGTTCAATTCCCAGCATTCATACAGTAGCTCACAACTGTCTGTAACTCCAGTTTTGGGGAATCTAATGCCATCATTTTGTGTCCCTCGGCACTAAATATCCATGTGTCTTTATAGTGCACAGACATACACTCAAGTAACACATCCATCCACATAAAATTAAATAAAAGAATGTAAACATCTCCTACTCAAAGTACAGTATTGTATTACATTCACATTTTTATCTGCATTTATAAGATGAGTTGAAGGCGAGGAGCAGGGAATGCCTCCAAGATGGTGTTTGAACACGGGGTTGCCATAAGCAGTGGGAGTTGTGAGTTGGGTTAGTGAGACCCTCTGTCAGGCTTTCACACATCCCACTGTGGTCTGATAGATCTATTCATTGCAGATTTGTTCTTCGATGCCATGCTACGATATTAGGTAAATGTGTGTTTTCTTTTGAATTTTAAAACAATAACTATAAACTCTGGTTGAGTTCCCTAGACCATCATCAAATTATTTAGATTCTATAGATGGACAATCATTTACTGAAATAATAGAAAAAAATGAGTATCATAGTATCGTAGTATCAGGATGTTGTCAATAAAAATGATTCATATAGCACATTTGTCTTTAAAATGATTGTTTACTGTAGATTCATTTAAATGTTTTACAAGTTTAAGTGATAAATTTTTTTCAAATTTCCCAGTAGGACTGTGTCATGATTACACATGAATTACAATATAGAGCCTGAGGTTAAAGAGGTTGTTATTACTTTAGGTCATGTAGCTAGTGAGTAGCAGAACTCATATTGAGTATAATGTTCCCATCATCTTTATTGCCAAAACTGCATCTTGGCTTCTTCTGTTAAACTTTTCTATATGACCTTCAACCAATTCTAGAAAAAAGTAGCTTGTCCTAGAGGGTAAGCATGTACCAATTGGTGGTTTCATGTACTGACAAAATATTGAATATTTTATGAATATAACATGTTTGACAATCTTTAATAGGTACCTTCAATTGATCTTCTGCAAAGGCAAGAAGAGGTCCATTAATTTCTTCCTGATACCCAGGGACACAGGAGTTATATCTGGCGAAATAAAGACTCAAATCTAGTTCAGGAACTCTGGAGACTCTAGAGAAACCTAGTCCTAAACAGGACATGTTGGAACCAGTTTCTCTGAGACATAACCATTGCAGTGTTGGAACATTCCACTTTGGGAGTACTCCTTGTCCTTTTATCACCTGAAATATGGGTTAGTTTATATTTGCCTTAGAGGGCATGACAATGTTTTAGTTTATGTATACAATAAGAATTCCACAAAGCAGCTTATTTATCTATTAACAGCACCCAAGAAATTAACCTGCCATCCCTTCTGCATTGGGATTTTTAGATGAACAGAACTTATTATATATCTATCTCTATCTCTATCTCTATCTCTATCTCTATCTCTATCTCTATCTCTATCTCTATCTCTATCTCTATCTCTATCTATATCTATATGCGTTTCCTATTTATCAGATTAGCTTACACAATACAATTGGTACAGGCCAACAATAGTTGCCTCAAATCAAAAATGTCTGAGACCCAGGTAATTGCTCAGTCCATGAAGCTAGGTGACTCATTAGTCCCAGCCTGGTGCTGAAGGCCAATTCCTGGGGAGAAGTTGGTGTTCATTTAGTTTTTGCTAGAATCCCAAAGAACACTTTCAAAAAGCATAGCAGCAATAGTGTAGATGACCTTTTCAGAACGTGTAGTGGTAAGTATTAGAAAAAGGTGATGGGCTCCAGTCATGGCACCATGCCATCCTACCACCAGCTACTCACTGACCCCATCAGTGGCAGCCTTCTTGGCTAGTTTCTGCTTGCTGTGGTCTCTCAGCTGCAGTCACTGTTCACATTCCTATTAGTCTGGTCAAACGGAAAACTCTTCAGGCTAGTAATTTATCAATCAGATTTATATCAGTAAATTTTCACTCCACAAAACACCCACAGAATAAACTCAGAGTCAACTGATAATGATATAAACTGCTTACTTAGATAAGACAAATTGTCCTGTAATAATCTGTAAGTCATGCATTCTCTGGTAGTGGATCCCAATAGATCTGTCACCTGAACCAGGAGCCTCCCCTACCTATATGTTGTCTGTATCTTATTTCCTGTCCAAAACGAAAGCCTCTTTTTTCTGCCTCCCTTCTACTACTCTCTGACCAGAAAGACCTGCTTACTTCGCACCCAGTAATCCATAAAATGTTTTTCACTGCCCCCATCACAGGCCTTGCCTTATCTGGTGTATGCCCTTATACACACACACATACACACACACACACACACACACACACACACACACACATACACACACACACACACACACATATATGTGTGTGTATATATATATATATATATATATATATATATATATCACAAGCAAGAGTTAAGACGAGTGAGCAAATCAGCAAAAAGCTTTTTCTCCCATTTGGGTTGCTACCAGAGGATACCACTCACATTGAGCAAGTGGTCTTTCTACAACAGTTAAAGCAAGCAAAACAATCTTTCACAAATATGCCTATAGGTCAACTTGATGTACACAATCCTACCCTGTGGTTCTCTTAGATAATTCTAGGTGGTGTCAAGATAACAATTAAAATTAAACCATTGCAAGTCCTTATAAATGTGCTTCCTGTCCCGTTATACTGCCATAAACTGTTAATACAAGAAAGATAGATTCCACCTGACAGAAGTCAGAATGGCTAAGATCAAAAACTCAGGTGACAGTAGATACTGGCAAGGATGTAGAGAAAAAGGAACATTCTTCCATTGTTGGTGGGATTGCAAGCTGGTACAACCACTGTGGAAATTAATCTGGAGAGTCCTCAGAAAATAGGACATAGTGTTACCTAAGGACCCAGCTATTCCAATCCTGGGCGTGTACCCAAAAGATGATCCAACTTATAACATGGACACATGCTTTATCATGTTCATAGCAGCCTTAGTTATAATAGTCAGAAGCTGGGAAGGACCCTTATGCCCTTCAACAAAGGAAAGGATACAGAAATTGTGGTACACATACTCAGTGGAGTAGTACTCAGCTATTAGAAACAATGACTTTTATAAAATTCCTAAACAAATGGATGAAACTTGAAGCTATCATCCTGAGTGAGGTAACCCAGCCATCCCCTTCCCCCCCCAAAAAAACCCCAAAAAAACAAAAAACACCACACATGGTATGCACTCATTGATAAGTGGATACTAGTCCCCAATGCTCTGAATACCCAAGAAACAATTCACAGACCTTTGGAGCTCAAAAAGAAGAAAGGCCAGAATGTGGATGCCTCAGTCCTTAGAAGGGAGAACAAAACATGGAAGGAAATACAGGGACAAATAGAACAGCAGGGGTTGAAGGAAAGATCATGCAGAGACTGCCTCACTTGGGGAACCATACCATATGCAGCCACTAAAACCCAGTCACTCTTGCTGATGCTAAGAAGTGCTTGATTACAGAAGCCTGATATGGATGCTTCCTTAGAGATCCTGACAGAGCTATATTGATACAGATGAGGATGTTCACAGCTAACCATCAGACTGAGCTTGGGGACCCCAATGGAGGAGGTAATGAAAAGACTGAAGGAGCTGAAAAGGTTTGTAACCCCATGGGAGGAACAACAATATCATCATCCAAACCTACCATAGCTCCCAGGGACTAAAACACCAACCAATGAGCACACAGGGAAAGACCCATGGCTCCAGTTGCATATGTAGCATAGGATAGCATTGTCTGGCATCAATGGGAGAAAAGATCTTTGGTCTAGTAAAGGAGCATTTTTCCAGATTAAGAGAATGTCAAGGCACTGAGGTGGAAAGAGTGGTTAGAGGAGGAAGCACCTTCATGGAAGCAAGTGGAGGAGAGGGGATGGGAGTGGAGGTAAAGGGGCTAACATTTAAAATGTAATTACAGGGAATACCCAATAAAAATTAAATAAAAGAAAGATAAGGTATAGGAGGGTCCAGAACTTTCTCCTTAAATATAATTATGTCTGGTGACTATTCTCATAGGATCTGTCACCTTACAGTTCCTCCGTCTCAGTTATGGCATGTCCTTGAGGTAGAAAACAACAAATCAGTGGCTGGTCTAGGAAACATTTGTGAAGTACTAGTATAGCTTGACTGTTCAGGAGTTTAGAAAATTGCATGCACTTTGTTATTTAAAATTATACAGTGTGTTTTCTAGTGAATGACTCTCTCAGGTGATGATATTTTATTTATTTTATTTATCAGAGTCATAACCCAAATCAGAAAAATCATATGGTATGGCCCCATCATTAGTTTGATCATGGTTAACTACTACTACTACCGCTGCTGTTGTGACTTTTCTTTCTTCCTTCCTTCCTTCCTTTCTTTCTTTCTTTCTTTCTTTCTTTCTTTCTTTCTTTCTTTCTTTCTTTCTGTCTGTCTGTCTGTCTGTCTGTCCTTCTTCTTCTTCTTCTTCTTCTTCTTCTTCTTCTTCTTCTTCTTCTTCTTCTTCTTCTTCTTCTTCTTCTTCTTCTTCTTCTTCTTCTTCTTCTTCTTCTTCTTCTTCTTCTTCTCCTCATCCTCCTCTTCCTCCTTTTCCTTCTTCTTCTTCTTCCTCTTCCCCCTTCTCTTACTTCTCCTCCTTCTAGAGTTGAATGTTGTTCAATTTGCACACCCATAGCAAACTGTACTAGTATTGTTTCCAAAGTAGGGCAATGGCAGCTGCCTGTCCACGCTATAGGAAGTGATACCTCACTGGCCTTGTTTACAGTGATGAAAAAAATGAAGGTTTGGTCTTATATTGCCTGGAGCACATTGGAACACATTAAGACTACACATCATAAATGCACATGTCATTAATTTTACATGTATGTACACCCTTATAACTACCATGAAAATCAAGACATAGAGCTATTTTTTTTCTTTTGTTCTTTTTATTTATTTATTTTTAGAACTATTTTTTTAACACCTAGAATTTTTTATGCTCTTTTCTGGCACTACATGCTACCTCAACTACAAGGTAAATTTCTTTCATTTAGCTTGGTCTTCAAAAGCCCGCTGCACATAAAACCCAATATTATGTACATTTGTGACCCAGTTTTTTTCTAACGTATTAGAATGAAATTCAATCAGTTGTACATGGCAGTATCATTACGCTTACTTCAGTGTAGTAACTTATGTGATTGTATAGCAATTTATTTACTTGATCACATCAGTATTCCACTAAGAGCCTTCAGATGAAGATGTAGAACTTTCAGCTCCTTCTATACCTTCCTGGATGCTGTCATTTTCCTACACTGATACTGGATTGAACCTCTGAACCTGTAAGACAGCCACAGTTAAATGTTTTCCCTATAAGTGTTGCCTTGGTCATGGTGCTTGCTCACATCAGTAAAACCCTGACTAAAACACCTGTCTTAGAATAAATTTTTAAGAAACTTATAATTTAATACTTACATATTTCAAAATATGCAATTGAATACAATTATTTGGAAAGTATATTGAAATGAATAACAGTCTTTATAAAAGAACTAGAATTTCCCACCTACAAAACTTTACTTTCAGGAACTTCATTATCTCCATCCCCCACAAAGTCTCTGTATTTCATTCCATTTGCTGTAAGGAGGAAGTTTCTCTGATGATGCCTGAGCAAGGCCTTGATCTCTGAGCATAGCAGAATGTCACCAGAGGTCATTTTATTACTAATTTGTTATATAAAAGCAGAATTTTGCTTTATCTTAGGTCCCTGGGCTATTTAGTCTCATATTCTTGACCACATGAACTATTATATTTCATGGAATGGGCCTTATGTCAAATAATATATTGGCTGGTTACTCCCACATCATTGTTCCTCCTTTGACATAACATATTCTACAGGCAGGACACCACGGTAGACCAAAAATTAGTAGATGGCTTGGTGTTCATGCTTCTGTTCTCGTAGCCTGCAGAACATCTTCCTGTACTCTGAACGCACTATTACGTAAGGGTAAAGGATCTATGTAGGCACTAGCTTGACTTCTCCCTGTTCAGAGAATTGTGTGTTTTCTTCAGCAAACGGACTTTGCTGCCAGTTTGTGGAGAGCAAGCCATAGTCTTGGAAGAAGCCTGAGTTGTTTAGGGGTTCCCATGGGACCCCTTTGGCCAATAACCAGATTAGATATAACCCAATCACAGTACTGGAAATTTTCTTTGGTACAAGAGATGTCCAGTGTGGAACCTGTTTTTCCCATTGTTTGGATATTTCATTTAGATGTTATTTGTATGTTTATATATTTTAGAAAGCTTCTACTGCATTAAGTGTCTATACTACTCTTCAGATGGCTCTTAAATTTAGCAGTCTCTGCTTTTATTTCCTCACATATCACTCTATTCTCTCCCCTCCCCAACATGACCCTCCCATCCCAGTCCTTCCTCTTATCCATAACTATCCATTCTCTGTCCTTTTTAACAAGAGCTCTTTCCCCTCTAGTCCCTTACTTTGTATAACAAATGTTTATACTTATTTGGATTGTAGCATTTTTACCACCAACTTTGATAGTATCCACTTATAAGTGAATAATATCACATTTGTCTTTCTGAGTCTGGGATGCCACATTCAAGATGCTTTTCTTTTCTATGTACCAAATTTCTTTATTCATTTTTCTGTTAAGGGACATCTAGGTTGTTTTCAATTTTTGGCTGTTATGAATACAGCACCAGTGAACATGGATGAACAAATGTCTCTGTAGTAAGGTGAACTTTCCTTTGGGTATATGCCCAAGAATGGTATATTGATTCTTGAAATAGATGGGTTCTCACCTTCCTGAGCAACCACCACAGATTTTTACATTGGCTATACAAGTTCCCATTCACACAAGCAATGATTGAATGGTCCCCTTACTCCACATCTTCACTAGCCAGAGCTGTCATTTGTTTTATTGATCTTCGTAATTTTGACAGGTGTAAGATTGAATCTCAAAGTAGTTTAATTTGCATTTTTCTGAGAACTAGAAATTTTGAATCATTCGATAAATGTTTCTCAGCCATTTGAGTTTCCCCCTTTGAGAATTCTGTTTAGATGTCTATGAAATATGTAAATTGTGCTTTTGCTTTCTGGGTATCTAGTTCTTAAGTTCTTTATCCTGCTAGCATATATGTACTTGGTAAAAACCATTTCATCAGAATGATGCCTGTTGCTGTGCAGCACGTTTTTAGTTCATAAGATCCCATGGGTTAGTTGTTTGTCTTTGTGTCCATACCAATAGTCTTCTGTCCAAAAGGACTTCCTTGTCTGTGAATTCCAGGTCATTTCATACTTTCTTCTCTATTAGATTCATTATAGCTGGCTTTCTGTTTATGTTTTTGATCCATTTGATTTTTTGATCCATTTGGAGTTCAGTTTCATGCGAAGTGATAAGCATGAATTGATTTGAATTCTTCTACATGCAGCCATCTACTTTGACGAGCACTATTTGATAAAGACACTGTTTTAGTTTGTTTGTTTGTTTTTTTTTTTTTTTGTATTTTTTCCATGTATGTTTCTGATTTCTTTTTCAGATGTCCATAGGTGTGTGGATTTATATCTGGTTCTTTATTCCAATTCCACTGATCAATGTATCTATTTTATGCTAATGCCAAGCTAATTTTTGTTTATTTTCCTTTTAACTATAGCTCTATACTACAATTTGAGATTGGCAATAGTGATACGTTCCACCATTCTTTTATTATTCAGGATTGTTTTAACTATTCTGGTTTGTTTTTGTTTTGTTTGTTTGTTTTTGTTTTTTTCCATATGAGGTCCAGAATTGTCCTGTCAATACCTGTGAAGAATTGTGCTGGAATTTTGATAAGAACTTCACTGAATCTATACTAGGATGGCTATTTTTACTATGTTAATCCTCCCAATCCATGAACATGGGAGATTTTCCATCTTCTTGTATCTTCTTCAATTTCTATTTCCAAAGATTTGAATCTTTTAGCATATTGTTCTTTCACTAACTAGCTCAAAGTGATCCCCAAGACATTTTATATTATTTGAGGCTATTGTGAGTACTGTTATTTCCCTGACTTCTTTCATAGATGGTTTGTCATTTGTATATAGGAGGGCTACTGTGTGTGTGTGTGTGTGTGTGTGTGTGTGTGTGTGTGTGTGTATTATTTTTATAGGCAGAGTCTTTACTGAAAGTGTTTATCACTGTACAAGTTTCCAATCTTTAGGGTCACTTATGTATACTATCATAATATATGCAAAATAAGACATTTTAACTCCCTCCTTTTCCATTTTTATCCTTCTGGTCTCGTCTGTTGTCTTACTGCTCTTGCTCAGATTTCAAGTACTATATTGAATATGTATATAAAGAGTAGAAAACTCTGTCTTGCTTCTGATTTCTTGAAATGGTTTTGAGTTTCTCTCCATTTAAGTTGATATCAGCTATAGGTTTGCTGTGAACTGCCTTTATGTTGTTTAAGTATGCCTTTTGTATTATTAAGCTTTTCTGTACTTTTGTCACTGAGCTGTGTTAGATTTTGTGTAAGGTCCTTTTTGTGTCTAATGAAATGATCCTGTGGGTTTTGTCTTTCAGTTTATTTATATGTAGGTTACATTTTTTGATTTATTATATATAGTAAACCATTTCTGAATCTCTGGGGTAAAGCATTCTTGATCATGGTTGATGATCTTTTGGTATGTTCTTAGATTCACGGTGGTACTGAGGAGGATGCCATAGGTGGTCTGCTGCAGAGCTAGGAATAAGACTAGGGAACTGAATTTGGAGGAGAAGGATAGGTGAAGATTTGCAATTAGCATATGTAGTTCCCTGGTCCAAGTAGCCTATGGGTTCCCAGGGAGTGCTTGCTGAATTTGAGGTCTAGGATAAAGCAATAAGTGTTGGTGTGAGGAGAGTTTGGTTTGGAAGATCTGGGTGATCTGTTGGAGATGAGGGTAGGAGAGGAAGGGAGGCTGGAGTGGTCTGCAACAGAAATTGAGATAACAGTGGGGGTTTCAGAGGAGCTGAAGGAGAGGTAAAGATCTGTAGTCAGACTACCTGCCTAGCTGGTTGGAACCTGTTTTAGCTTCTTTATACAACAACCAATTTAAAAGTACTGAGTTATCAATGAGCATATTAAAGGATGCTTATACAGAATTCACTGGGACAAAAATACCAAGAAAAACGTGAATTTCTGCCTTACCATGTGCATTTCCAATTTCTGCCAAGGAGCTTGCTGGCAAAGAGAGAAATGCCTGTTGGACACGATGCCTGGCTTGATTCCCGGCTCAACCAGCCCACACCTTGTTTGGCATCATGGACTGAAGATTTTGCATGCTCACAGGGCCAATGCATGATATTTCCACACAAACCTTCTTGTAGTCACCTCAAAAGGTCTCTCTTCATTCAAAAAGATAAGCTGCACTTTTGGTGAGCCAAGTATGGTCTAGAGATTAGCAGCAAAATATCAACAGGGAATGTGTTAGAGAGGCAAAAGTGTCAGGCCCTACACCAGACTTTCAGAATCCTTTCCAGACCCTCACATGACTTCTGCACACATCAAATTTTGAGAACAACTTACTTTTACACTCAAAGTCATTTCTTCCTGCTATTATCTCTCAAGTGCAGGGACTATAGACAGGTACCACCCATGCTTGGTTCCTTGATCTATTTAAACAAGGTTGGAAATCTCAAACCTTGAAACATGCCACACATTTTGGGACCAGTGCTCAGCTTTCCTGTTTCTTGTGCCAGTACTGTAAGGAGATTGCTTGTGAAAATCAGTCCAGAGTTGGAATGATGTTTTCATAAGGACCAAGTTCTAGACCTGCTGCACCTCATTCCCTATGCTCTCTATTACCTGGAAGAATAGGTTTCACTTTAATATGGAAGCTGCAGCCTTGGGATAAAAGAGTGTAACATTCTGCAGCATAAAGAGCATATTTCCCAGGAAACGTTTCCTATAAAATAGGATGAAGGTATTCATAGAAAAAGTATAGGGATGGAGGACTGAGGGATGGAAAATGTGCTATGGCAGAAATGCAGTACCTATAAATATTGCTCTTAAATCAAATAGAGAACTTTAAAGATAAGCAAAGAAAGTTCTTTCTGGCTGAGCTGCCTGAAAAATTAGATGCTCCTGGAATGCAAGTTAGTATGTTTTCTCCAGTTTAGTAAAAAAAAAAAAAAAAAAAAAAAAAAAAAAAAAAAAATGTTTGGATGAACCTCTTGACAATGATAATTACACAGGTGCCTGCCTATATTTTCTGCCTCGTCATTTTTCGCAGGACTAATGTTAATGGACTATTAGTTTTATTTAATGTCCTTTTCTCTTATTTTTTGGTATTAGTTTTCACTTAGTGAACTTTGACTTTGGTGCCAGGTTGGACAGGAATGTAGCTTAGAAGATATAGGTTATTACAACAACCCAAGTCCAGTAACCATGATGATTTAATTACCATGTCGGCGAAAAGACTGTGATCCTTAAGTTAAAGTATTGTTTTAAATGGTTTTTAATGTAACTTTTCAAAACTCCACTCAGTCTCTTGGCATTTGAAATGGTACCAACAATTCAAATTCAGCAGTGCTAAAGAATGGTGAATTCATGGGTGCTTTGAAACACAAGATTTCAACAGTTCTATACAGCTGGGTTGGGAAGAGGATGGAGCAGGCAAACAAAATGCAGACTACAAACATAACGAAGGCAATCAATCCATCAGGGTGACCAGCAAGCCCGTGTTAAAATGGAGCTTTGTACTTTCTGCCACAGTGACATATTCTTTAAGCAATATCCTATTATTATTTCTCACCTTAAATGGTTTAATAAAAACACTACTGAAACCAGGAGAAATCAATCTAAACACAAGCAAAAGAAGATCCTTTGATTGGAAGTGTAATGTCTTTCACAATCCCTGACAAGTAGATTATGAACAATGGCAGGAAACCTCTGTAGTCTAACAGTAGTTTGAGCAAGCTCAGGCTCTCTGTGCTGACTTTGTTTCTAGACTTTGTGTTGAGCCACTAGAGAGGAAGGAGATGGCTGCTTGTACTTTTCAAGGGTGATGGCTTTTAGAGGATAGTGGGTTAGGTTAGGACTTGGTGCTTCCCAGAGGGAGTCTTTTATGGATGTCTTACTCTAAGTCTGTCTACTCTGAGGCTGTTGGTTTATTTTCTATCTTCCTTCCTTCCTTCTTTCCTTCCTTCTTTTCTTTTTTCTTTCTTCATTCCTTCTTTCCCCCTTCTTTCTTTCTTCTGATCTTCCTACCTTTTTCCTTCCTTTCCTTCCTTCTTTCTTTGTTTTACTTTCTTAATTTCTTCCTTCCCTCCCTCCTTCCTTCTGACCTTCCTTCCTTTCTTTCTTTCTTTCTTCCTTCCTTTCTTTCTTTCAATCATTCTATTTGTTTACATCAGAAATGATATCCCACATCTGCCCTCCCAACTCCCCTTGGCCTGTATGGGAGTGCTCCTCCACCTACCCATATTCTACGGCCCCACTTATCCAGCATCCCCCTACACTGGGGTACCAAGCCTCCCCAGGACCAATGAGTTACCACCCTGTTGCTCTCAGGCAGGGCCAGCCTCTGCTACATAGGTATCTGGGGCCATAGATTCCTCCTTGGTTGATGGTCTAGACTCTGGGAGGACTGGGTGGTCAGGCCAGCTTAAGTTGTTCTTCCTATGGGTTGCAATCCTCTTCCATTCTGCCAGTCCTGCTGCCAGCTCCCCCATCAGGCTCCCTGAGTTCAGTCTGAAGGTTGGCTCCCAACATCCACATCTGCATTGGTCAGTTGCCGACTGGACTTCCTCAGGAACTGCCACAAGAGGTTCCTGACAGCAAGAGCCTCTTGACCATGGAAAAAATGTTGGGATTGGTATCAGCAGACATGATGGATCCCCAGGTCAGGCAGTCCTTGGTTGACCCTGTCTTCAGTCTTGGTCCATTTTTTGTCCCTGTTCTTCTGTTGGACAGGAACATTTCTGGATTTAAAACTCTGAGAAGGGTGGGTAAACCTATCCCTCAACTGGTAGCTATGCCTATCTGTTGGAGGAGGCCTCTACAGGATCTATTTTCCCCCTCTCTGTGCATTTTGGCTAAAGTCAAACTTATTGGGTCCTGGGAAGCTCACTTCTCCCTGGTGTCTTTGACCCTCCAGAGGCTATTGCCAGTTCCTCATACTCCCTGCTACATTTTTTTTTTATTTCCTGACCCTCTGTACCTCACATTTATTCCAAATTCCAATACGGTCACTCTTATTTCCTTGCCCTTCTTTCTCCCTCCTCAGTTCTTTCTTTTTACCTGCCACAATCGTCCTGTTCCCTCCCCCCAATGCAGGACTGAAGCATCCAAATCCCGGTCTTCCTTCTGTCTATGCTCCATATTTTTTGTGGGATGTACTATGGATATTGTGTGATTTGGGGCTAATATTCACTTACTAGTGAGTATATGCCATGTGTGTTCTTTTGTGTCTGGGTTAACTCACTCAGGATGTTATTTTCTAGTTCCATCCATTTGCCTGAAAGTCTCATAAAGTCATTGTTTTTAATAGCTGAGTAGTACATTATTGTGTAAATGTTCCATATTTTCTGTACCCATTCTTTTGTTGAGGGATATTTGGGTTCTTTCCAACTTTTGGCTATTATAAATAAGGCTGGCATGAACATTGTGTCTCATGTGCTCTTGTTATATGTTGGAGCATCCTTTGGGTACATGCCCAGGAGTGGTATAGCTGGGTCCTCAAATAGAATTATTTTCAATTATCAGGAACCATCAGACTAATTTCCAAAGTGGTTTTACCAGCTTGCAGTCCTACTAGCAATGAAGGAGTGTTTTTCTTTCTCCACATTCTTGCCAACATCTGCTGTCACCTGTGTTTTTGATCTTAGCCATTCTGACTGGTGTCATATCAGGGTCATTTTGATTTGCATTTCCCTGATCATTAAGGATTTTTAACATTTCTTTAAAAACTTCTCAGCCATTCAAGATTCTGAGGTTGAAAGCCTTTGGTCCAACAAAGGCTTGTTTTCCCAGTGTAGGAAATGTCAAGGCACAGGGGTGGGGAGTGGTTGGGAGAGAGAGCACCTTCATGAAGGCAATGGAGTGGAAGGAGGGATGGGTTTGGGAGAAAGGAAATAACATCTGAAATATAAACATAGAATATCCAGTTTAAAAAGAAAAAGACAAAAAAAGTTTCTTGCTGGAGAAGTCTCTAATTAGCTCTGGTCTCCACTTCTCATTAGGGTTATTTGGTTCTCCGTAGTCTACCTTCTTGAGTTCTTTGTATAATTTGTATATTAGCTTTTTATCAGATGTAGGGTTGGCAAATATCTTTTCCTAATTTGTTGGTTGCCATTTTGTCCTATTGAGAGTGTCCTTTGCTTTACAGAAACTTTTTAATTTTATGAGATCCCATTTGTTGATTGTTGCTCTTAAGGCATAAGCCTTTAGTGTTCTGTTCAGAAATTTTTCTCCTGTACTCAAGTAATTGAGGCTCTTCCTACTTTCTCTTCTATTATATTCATTGTATCTGGTTTTATGTGGAGAACCTTAATCTACTTGGATTTAAGCTTCATACAAGGAGATAAGAATTGATCAATTTGCATTTTTTACATGCAAATCCCCAGATGAACCAGCACCATTTGTTGAAAATGTTTTCACTGGATGGTTTTAGCTTATTGTCAAAGATTATAGATATGTGGGTTCATGTATGGGTCTTCAATTCTATCCCCTTGATTTACTTGCTTGTTTTTGTACCAGTACCATGCCCTTTTTTATCACTATTGCTCTATAGTATAGATTGAAGCATATGTGGAAGATGAGCAACTATCTACTCAATGATAACTTGGTCCGGGAATAAATAAAAAAGATATTAAAGATATTTTAGAATTCAATGAAAATGAAGGCACAACATATCCAAACTTATGGGAAACAAAGAAAGCAGTGCTGAGAGTAAAACTCAAAGCTATGGGTACCTCCATAAAGAAATTGTAGATATCATACACTAGCTGCTAAACTGACAGCTCTAGAACAAAAAAAAATATACACCAAAAAGGAGTAGATGGCAGCAAATAATTAAACTCAAGGCTGAAATCAACCAAGTAGAAACAAAAAGATCTATACAAAAAATCAACATATCTAGGACCTGGTTCTTTGAGAAAATCAACAAGGTAGATAATCCCTTAGCCATACTAAACAGAGGGCACAGAAACAGTATTCATATTAACAAAATGAGGAATGAAAAGGAAGACATAACAACAGAGACGGAGGATATTTGAAAAATAATCAGATCCTACTAAAAAGTGAATACACAACAAAACTTGAAAACTTGGATGAAACAAATGATTTCCTAGACAAATACCAAAGTTAAATCAGGATCAGACAAACTATCCAATAGAAGCAGTTATTAGAAGTTTT
Organism: Micromys minutus; assembly: GCF_963924665.1. Classification (NCBI taxonomy): domain Eukaryota; kingdom Metazoa; phylum Chordata; class Mammalia; order Rodentia; family Muridae; genus Micromys; species Micromys minutus. The sequence continues at coordinate 43,934,930 of NC_137971.1, forward strand.
CCAACCAAAAAAAGCCCAGGACAAGATGGGTTTAGTGCAGAATAATACCAATGTTCCTCAAACAATTACATAAAATAGAAACGGAAGGAACACTACTCAATTCTTTCTATGAAGCCACAGTTACAGTTACACTGATACCTAAACCACAAAAAGACCCATCAAAGAAAGAGAATTACAGACCAATTTTCCTTATGAATATCAATGGAAAAGACTCAATTAAATTCTTGCAAAATGAATCCAAGTATACATCAAAATGGTCATCCATCATGATCAAGTAGGCTTTATCCCAGGGATGCAGGGATGGTTCATTATATGGAAATTCATTAATGTGATCCACTATATAAACAAACTCAAAGGAAAACAAAACACACGATCATTTCAGTAGATGCTGAAAAAGCCTTTGACAAAATATAACACCCATTCATGTTAAAAGTATTGGAGAGATCAGGAATTCAAGGTGAATACATAAATATAATAAAAGCAATATACAGCAAACCAATAGCCAACATCAAACGAAATGGAGAGAAACCCAAAGCAAGACCATTAAAATCAGAAACAATACAGGACTGCCAAGTACCTGTTCAATATAGTACTTGAAGTTCTAGGTAGAGCGATTAGACAACAAACAGAGATCAAAGGAATAGAAATTGGGAGGGAAGAAGTCAAGATATCACTATTTGCAGATGAGATAATAGCATTCATAAGTGACCCTAAAAATTCTGTAAGAGATATCTTACAGCTGATAAATAACTTCAGCAAGGTGGTTGGATATAAAATTAATTAAAAAAAAATCAGTAGCCTTCCCCTACTCTAAGGATAGAAGGGCTGAGAAGGAAGTTAGGGTAACAACACCCTTCACAATAATCATAAATAATATAAAATAGCTTGGTGTGACTCTAATCAAACAAGTGAAGGATCTGTATGACAAGAACTTTAAATCTCTGGAAAAAGACAAGAAGACTTCAGAAGATAAAACAATCTATGCTTCTGGATTGATAGGATTAATATAATAAATATGACCATCTTACCAAAAACAATTTACAGATTCAATGCAATCCCCATAAAAATTTCAACTCAATTCTTCATAGACTTAGAACAATTCTCAAGTTAATTTGGAATAACAAAAACCCAGGATAGTGAGAAGTATTCTCAACAATAGAAGCTGTTGATTTTCATAGCCTGTACATTTCTTTCTAACTAACATTTCCAAGTGACTCGTTTTAAACTTGGCACAATTTATCAAGTTATTGTTCCAGATAAGAGAATTTGTATTTTCTTTCATGGAGAAAGAACTCATTATTGCATGCATCAGCATCTAAATATAAAAGTACTAAAGATGGTCTGCAAATAAGACATGACTAAAGACAGATGTGCCATTTCTTGTATTTGTCGGACAATGCCACACAGCCCAAACGATTCTCAAAAGCACCTGGTTATAAATAATGCAAAGTTTAACTTCAGAACAATTGAAACTATGAAAATAACTTAAAAGACAAAATAATGAATAATATATTTGGTTGATAAATGACTACATGCTATATGTCACAGAATATTGACCAACAGCATACATGAGCCACAGATTCATAGATTTTTCTGTTGTTGTATAATCCTGCACTAAAGGACTATAGCTCCCCTAAGAAGTTTATTGTTATTTGCTAAATGCATAAAAAACAACACAGGACACATGTCAAATTTTACATATAATCAGTAGAAAATTACAATGTTAAACTGACCTTCCTATCATATTGCTTTGCTTTCTAATCATGTATCTCCATCTGGGGCAGGTGCTCTGATTCCATTATTGCAGTAATTTTGAATGTGTTAAAACGTTCTGTACTTTTTTAAAAGTTTTTTTATATCTGTTTTAACCCATAATTCAATGATTTGTTTATATAATAATTTAGAAAATCAATTTATAGAAACATTTACTAAGTCCATATGTACACACTGTGCCATTAATGTATGGGACAATCCATTAAGCCAAACTGCCACTCTCTTAATCAGATCAGACATAATCATGAGCCATGTAGCACCATAGCTAGTCTTGCTGACTATTGGCTTTCCTTCTTAGGAGGATGGGTGGAAATGCCTTGGAATCCTCACCCGAGTAGCCAAACACTTATCTAAAACAGTTGTATGAAATTCTGATGTACATAGGGTTTCAGAGAAGAGCTAGAATGTGGGTGTGAGATCAACTAGGGAAAGGGGTCATCTAGGCTTCAGTGGAAGAGTCATAATCCATGCTGAGTAAAGACCTTCCCTCATGGCTAATTTAAAGATGCCCATACTGCAGCACATAACCCCTCAACCCTTATTATGGAGGAAGTCTGAAAAATTTCCAGGTTTCCCAGAGTGTATTTTGATGAATGTGTACCTCAGGGTGCTTGGAACTTATGAGGAAGTGATAGCATTTTTTGCATAGGCCATAAACTGTATCAGACACAAATGTTTATAATAACAAATAAATGTAATGACATTAAAATAAACTTAAAATGATTTTGAAATTTTCCATATGTGAGACATTGTTTATTTGTAGTGTATGTGTGGTATATAATGTAAGTCTCAGAATAAACTTAGGAAGTGCCATTACTCTTCCCATTTACTGATGTGGAAACTGAAGAAAGAAGAAATTAAATATTTAAGTCTAAGTCAAAGGCTTATATATGATAAAGCAGAATTTGAAGCTGTATTTACTAGAAACTACACAGTTTGTGTTTTGAAATATTTAATTCTTTTCTGTTGTTTAAGGTGGGAGATGGACATATAATTATAATATAATTATTGTATATTTGTAAAATAAATAAAATATAGTTCACAGAGAAAATGACGGCTTTAGGTTTCAGTAAATATTTCATCAAAAGGCAACACTTTTAAAGATGTACACTTAAAAAGTTCATAGGACATTGAGAAAAAGTGACAAATTATAATAAAAGTAGATCACTGTGACCAGGTAAAACCATGGCTAAGGACACTGTCAAGAAAACAAAACGGCAGCGAACAGATTGGGAAAAAATATTTACCAACCCCACATCTGATAGAGGTCTAATATCCAGTGTATACAAAGAACTCAAGAAGTTAAATGCCAGAGAATCAAACAATTGTATTTAAACATGAGGTACAGAGCTAAACAAAAAATTCTCAATTGAGGAATATTGAATGGCTATGAAGCATCTAAGGAAGTGCTTGACATCCCTACTTATCAGGGAAATGCAAATCAAAACAACCCTGAGATTTCACCTCATACCAGTCAGAATGGCTAAGATCAAAAATTCAGATGACAACAGATACTGGCAAGGATGTGGAGAAAGAGGAACACTTCTCCACTGTTGGTGGGGTTGTAAAATGGTACAACCACTCTGGAAATCAGTCTGGCAATACCTCAGAAAATTGGACATAGTACTACCTGAAGACCCAGCTAATCCACTTCTGGGCATATACCCAGAGACACTTTAGTACATAACAAAGATATATGCACCACAATGTTCATAGCAGCTCTATTTATAATAGCCAGAAGCTGGAAAGTACCCAGATGTCCTTCAGTAGATTAATAGACACAAAAATTGTGGTATATTATACAATATACCACTATCTGAGTCCATCATCAAATGGTTGTTCAGCTATTAGAAAGAGTGACTTTATGAAATTCCTAAGAACATGGATGCATCTAGAGAATATCATCCTGAGTGAGATAACCCAGTCCCAAAAGAACAGACATAATATGCAGTCACTGATAATTGTATACTAGCCCCAGAATGCTCTGAACACCCCAGAAACAACTCACAGGCCATAGGAAGCTCAAGAAAAACAAAGGCCAAAAATGAAAGCCCCAGGTCTTCTTAGGAAAAAAATAAAAATATAGAACCCTCTCAGAGTGTGGTACACATGGACCTTAAATCATCAATAATCCAAGAGCTAAGAGTATAGCCTTATGGCAATTTTTGGTATTCAAACATTATTATGCTTAATCTATACTCACCAAGAAAACAGTTTCCATGTTACATTCTTTCCTACATGTACTTTATGCTTATGGAAACTAGTGGGATTTCAATTCATGCTATCAAACTTCTAAAAGAAATACTGACAAAAATATTCATATAGTGTTATGCCAAAATCCCTTTAAAAATCTGTATATGTATACCTCTTTTTAAAAAAATAAAGTTGTAAGAGAGAGAGAAAAAGTGAACTTCCATTTAAAGAGAGAGAGAGAGAGAGAGAGAGAGAGAGAGAGAGAGAGAGAGAGAGAGAGAGAGAGAGATTGACAGGTATAGGTGCCAAAGGCCAGTGATACTATCATGTTGATAGGAAAGAGAGATAATACTGAAAACTGCAAACATCAAGGTGAGAGGAGATGCTCAGGACGTGTAGAGGCATCAGTAGGAAACTAGTAATTAGAACAGCATCATAAGGTATCCTTCTCAGCAGCACTTCTAAGGCTAAAGGAAGGACTTGACCCAAGAAAAGTAAACATATGAGACATCATGATGCAAAAGACTATCTGAGTCCATCATCAAATGGTTGTACCCCACAGGAGGAAACACCAGCTATGTTCAGAGCCATACTGAGTACAGTGTACGTTGAGAACCAGGAAGTCACAGGTGTCTGGGTTTTTTTTTTTTTTTTTGTCACAGACTGCTAATTTGGGGACCGGCTTCTGATTATCATTTAAACTATACTTCTTACTTTTATGGGACAAGGACATTGGTACTCTAGATGAATACACTGCTTCTGTTGATGGCTGTATGGCTGGGCTGCTTCATTATTCAACAGCTATTAATGGGTATTTTCTGTTTCATCAGAACCTTGCTGAGCTGGCTATCCCTTGTGTATTATCAAGTGCCCTTTCCCCCCTACCAATTAAGCTCCAAAGATAACAGGAACAAAGTAATGTGTGATTCAATAGAATCTTTGCAATATTTAAAGGTCTAATATTAAGGGCTGTATTGGGTTATTGAGCATTCAATTAAGGCATCTCAAGTGTTTAATTTAGGATTTTCCATAGGACAGGTATTGTTTGTTAATTAGTTAATTAAATAACAAATGATTATTGAAAACGTGCATTAGGATTAAGCAAGCTGCAAGAGAGATAAAGATATCTCCAAGGCAATTAGCTCACTGTAATTTTAATGATAAATGTGTAATTAGACTCTTATTCTAAAGAGATTGTTTGGAATGCTTTTGCAAGCATTAAACAGGCATGTAACAAGCAAAATATAATTCTAATTCTTATTAAGCATCAGCCTGTGTGTTCAAATGATGCATAATTTGCTAAAAGCAAAAATTTTACAAGTATTAGTACTTATAAAAATATAATCCATTAAAAGCTTATGTAACTAAATTATTTTAAACCAGATTTATCCCCAAGCCTATTTATCTCTCTTCTTAGACAATTACCAGAGCCTCTCAAATGTATTATGACTCAGTGTGCATTTATGCATTTATGCATTAGCACTTGAGAGGATTACTAGGCACATAGAAATCCCCACCCCCACCTCAGTCTCTTGTCTACTTGCAGAGAATCAAACAGTCCTCTTATGGGTCTAGAACCTCCCACAGTTCTGACACTTGGCACTATGTACATATCCACAGAGACTTGAATGAACACAGCAAGGGAGTGTAGATGTTTCTGAAGGTGTGTAAATATGTTTATACTGTTTTATTGCATCCCTTTGGATGCCAATCTTCAGATATCATGCTGCTGTGGATTTACTGTGGGTTGCCAGCAGCCTGGATGAGTAGGGCTGGGGACCAGCAGAGCTTGTGAATGTCATAACAGTTATAATAGTGATAATCAGAATAAATATAAGCAAATACTTATTAAGTGCTGAGTTTTTTCTTGAATAGTAAACATAAATTAGACTTTTGGTTTTCCTATAAGGTTTCTATTGCTTGTTATTAACCCAAACTCATTTTCCAAATTAGTTTGTTAATGATATAAAAAATCGAAGAACTGAATTCAACCAGATTGTTTTGAGTTGCAGTCCTCAAAAAATAATTAGGTTTAGACAGGGCCACTGGTATGGAAAGCTATGATTAGATTCTGGTGACTTTGTAACAGGAATATAAACCAGGCCTAGATACAGAAACTGTGCCTTTTCTCATTTCTTGCCATGTTGCTTTGGGATGCTACCAGAAGGCCTTCATCAGAACTGGACTGATTCTAGGGCCACATCAGCAACTTCCCAAACTATGCCCTGTTCTTTGTCAAATTAGCCTGCACTAGCCATTTCCTTGCAGTAGCTAACAAGGAAATTATTCATGAATGGATACAGTTGGATAAAATTAATATTGTCTACATTTTCAGTGGAGACACAGAGAGGGGTGGTCATAGGATGTCAACAGCTTCCCTTGCCTGTTCAGTAGTGAAGGGTAGGTTGTGGAAGAGTTTTTGAGAATTATTATGTTTGTTTTTGAAAATTAAAATATAATTATGTCATTTCCTTCTTTCCTTTTCTCCCTTGACTGCTCTCTCTCACCTCTCCTGTTCCCTCTCAAATTTATGGCCTATTATAGTCACTTGCATTTATTTTATGAATTTAGGAGCCTCAATCTTTGATACATAGCCATTCCTATCACATCTTCTTGTTATTTCTTTTGTAACATGAAGTGTTCTTCTCTGTTTTCCAATTTCAGTTTAAAGTTTACTTTAGCATATGCTAGGATATGTATTTTTCAGTTTCCATTTGATTTGCTTGATCAATTGACCTTCTCGGTTTAACCCTTAATCTGCTGTCAGTGAACTATGTTTCTTAGAGACTACAATTACTTTTAAGTGTGTTAGTGTATGCGTGTTTCAGAGAGAAAGGGGAGGAGGGAAGGAGGGAGGGATGGAAAAAGAGAGAGTGAGAAGAGGGAGGGGGACAGGAAGGAGGAGGGAAAGGGAGATCCATGCATGCAGTGCAATCCACAGGAAGAACTTCACAGGACAGCTATGTGTAGTTGAATCTGTCCTTCTAAATATATGTGGGTTCTGGGGTTAGAACTCAGGTCTTGAGGTTTGTGTGGCATGAGCCTGTTATCTGCTGAACTGTTTCTCAAGATCTATATCGTGCTTTAATCTAGTCAGCTGCATGACAGTTAAACTTGTTTATATCTCAGATTATTATTAAGGGAGGCTTTATAACAATGGCAATATTTGGTATATATCATGGTAATTTTGGTGGCTGCTTTTCTGGTTAATTAGATTGTTGTCCTTTTGCTTGCTTGCTTGCTTTTTTCATCCTCTCATTATCCACTAGAGGTTTGCTGTGTTCTTTTTGACTTGATATATGATACTTTGTTAGTTCTTCCTTCATTTTAATTTTCTCCATAAATTTGTGCCCTCCTGCACGCTGCTGGTAGAGACTACCCTTACATTTCTGTGTTTAGTGTTCTTCTTATTCTCTAATGTGGCGTTTGTGAAGACTGTCATATTTTGTGCTTGCTTTAAAATGTTCTTAGTTTTTTCAACAAGTTTAAAAACATTTTTCTGGGTACAGTGGTCATAGTTGTTCATTCCTCATTTCAAAGTCTGGAAACATAATTTTTAGTTTTTGGATTTCTGATGGAAAGTCTAATGTTATTCCGATGTATTTACCTTTGTAAGTAAGTTGGCATTTTTTTCTTACAGATTTTGATATTGTTTCTTTGTTTTGTTCTTTCAGCATCTTGATTATAATTTTTCATGAAGGGTTATTTTTTTGGTCATGTATTTGGGCGTTTAAGTGCTTGGATATTTGTTTCTTTTACTAAAAGTGGGAAAATTTCTGCTACAATTTCACTTAAAAGAAATTTTTGGAGGCATAAACACTCTTTGGGTCGGGCTACCCTGGAATTTGCTGTGTACCAGGTTGATCTTGTATTCATGGAGATCTCCACATTCCTGTCTCCACCTGATATTAAAGGTGTGTGCACCACATCTAGCAATTGCATAGAAATTATATATTTAGTTTTCATCTCAGATCTTTCTTCTCTCCTGTCTGGTCTTAGATTTGGTCTCTGGAGCACACACCAGAACATACTAGCTCTAACTGTGTTTCTTACTCTTTTCTTTACTGTGCTCTAGTAAAGAATTTTCTCAGCGTTGTCCTCCAAAGCTGATTGTCTCTTTCTGCTTCGTCTAATCTACAATATGTGTTTTCTACAAGTTTTTAATTTTTTAAATGAACTTTTCTTTTCTAGCATTTCTTTTTACTGCACTTTTACCAAATATCACTGTCTCTGCTGCATTTCTCAGCCATGGTACAACTTTCTCAGCTAAATTGTTGGCATTTTTCTCCAATTCCTGAGATGAGTTGTTTACCTCATTGATCTAAGTTTTTGTCTTTTCTTTGAGGTCTTTGATTGATTTTATGGGTTTTGGATTTTTTAACGCTTGAGATGTTAACCTAGCCTTTGTACTGTTTCGGTTTGTTTGAGTTTAGTAGTACAGTTATGCTCTTTGACTGGTCCAGCTGTCTTAAGTTTTTCTTGATTCCTGGGCTTTAGTGTTACAAATTGTGCTAGTTTGATTATCTCCTATAGTTGAATTTGTGGATTATCTTGGTGTACAGACTATACTGGAAGGTTCAGTCATCCGAGACACTTGGAAGAAGAGAATAAGCTACTGTAAAGTCAGGACACTGAATTCGCTGTTATATTTTTGGTTGGGAGTTTAGCCTTTAATGGGTGAGCCATATCTCTGACCATCTTACCAAGAGAAATCTACAGGTTCAAAGAAATCCCCATTTAAAAAAAATTAAAAACAATTCTTTACAGACCTTGAAAGAGCAATTCTAAACTTTATATGAAAAAAAAACTCATGATAGTTTAACAATCCTAAATAATAAAAGAACTTCTAGAGGTTTCACCACCCCTGATCTCAAGCTGTAATTCAGAGTTATAGTGATAAAAAGTCCATGATATTGGTATAGGAACGAACAGGTTGATCAGTGGAATTAAATTGAAGACACAGAATTAAACCCACACACCTATGAACACTTGGTTTCTTAAAATTTGTTTTATTTATTTACATTCCAAATGTTGCCCTCCCTCCTTGCTCTAGGAGTGGCCCTGTTGGAGTATGTGTGGACTTGTTAGAGTAGGTGTGACACTATGGGTATAGGCTATATCACCCTCATCCTAGTTGTCTGAAAATGAGTATACTTCTAGCAGCCTTCAGATGTAGATATAGAACTCTCAATTTCTCCTGCACCATGGTTACCTGGATGCTTCCATGTTCCTGTCTTGATGATAATGGACTGAACATCTGAACCTGTAAGCCAGCCCTAACTAAATGTTGTGCTTAAAAGAGTTGTCTTAGTCATGATGTCTCTTCACAGCAGTAAAGCCCTAACTAAGGCAAGTTATTTATCCCATCCTCTCTCCTTTTGGCCTCTCAGAGGGTGATCTCCTCACCTGTCACGCCTACCTCTCACCCCACTCACTTCCAACTCACTCCCTGTCCCCTGCCCTCAGTATTCCTTTTCTGTGGAGTACTCAGTTTCTACAGAATTAGGCACATCCTTTCTCAATGAGACTAGACAAGGCATTCCTCTGCTACATATGTTCTGGAGACCACAGAACAGGCTATGTATTTTCTTTGGTTGATAGCTTAGTCTCTGGAAAATTTGAGGAAGCTGGGTTAGTTGATACTTTTGTCTTCCTATGAGGTTGCCATTGATTTCAGCTCCTTCAATCCTTCCCCTAACTCTTCCATAGGAGTCCCCAACCTCACTTAAATGGTTGCCTGTAAGTATCTACATATGTTTCAGTCAGCTGCTGGTAGAGCCTCTCAAAGGGCAGCCATGCAAGGCTCCTGTCTGTGAGCATTGTATGCATCAGTAATAGTGTCTGGGTTCAGTGACTACCCATGTAACGGATCCCATTTATAAAAAAGAAGGAAAAATTGACTAATCTCATTATCATATCACTAATAATCATAGAACTGCAAATAGCAGCCATCTAAGATATGACAGGAACTTAAGCCTCTCAGGGTAAAGGTGGTGTGTCTCTTTGTCTCTCTGTCTATGTCTCTGCCTGCCAATACCAAATTTAAATTTTGTAAATACTGTTTTTAAAGTTATAGATTAGTTGTGGGATTGGTATTTCAGAAGTTCTCTAAATTAGAGCTTAACAGACAAATAAAGAAGAGACAGCTTAGTGTAATGGAAGGTACTTAAACTTTTCTCTGACTTATGTTGGAGCTGAACCTGAATTAGATTAATGTCTTGTTATCTACGAGAGCTGTTGTAAATTTCTATGACTTTTCTTTTTTGTGTATCTGAAAGCTGTGTTGGCCACACTCAGGTTTGTTGTCTCTGATCCAGGTATGCTATGTCCTGTGTCTCGATCAGGATCTACCCAGCTTGTACACTGCTGGGAAGTTAATGATCTAGATGGGGGTGTAAACACAGAGGCTGCATAGATGGAACCATCTCTGTCCTCTCATTCCCTGTTAAATTCTAATTACCCTGCTGGAGGCACGTGGCTGTGATATCAAACAATCCACTGGAGTTTTAGTGTTCCTTGGCACAATGGCAACAAATTCTCTACAGATAGGTGGCTCGGGGCATTGGTCCATCTCACTCCTATGGCTGTCAAGCTCTAGAGTTGTCAGTTGGTGTTCTCTGCTCCCTGGCAATGAGAATGAGAACCTGTTCCTGTACACTTAACTGCCTGAATTGTGATGCCTACTACTTATATTGTCTTGTCAGCATTTCTACTCTCATGACTGTCTTCCATGGACTTTTTCACTCTGTGGTTTTGGCAGGTTGAAATCAGGCTTCATGACTTGTAATTATTCTCTGCTCTCAGGTCCCCAAGGCAGTTCAATTTTATACACTGAGTTTCCCATGGGGGTGACACAGATCAACTGTCCTCTGAGCTAGCAGAATATCTCTACTGTCCTCTCCCACTAGGGCATCTCCTATTTTCTCACCTAATTCTCCAGTTAAATTTAAGGCTTATGAGAGCTGAGTGTGACCCAAAGGTAGAGCTATTCATAGCTTCTTGTGAGAATATCTGACTTGTTCTTCAGATAAGGCATTTGCCTCCACTACTGTCCCATCACTCCCTTTGTGAATTCTCAGTGTCACACTCTATTTGGATTGAATTCCAAATGTTCAGTTTTAACACATGAAGACTCAGGAGACAGAGGCTGTAGCTCAGAGACACAGAGAAAGCAACCATCTGATCTTCCACCTCAACCAATCTCCCAAAACAAAAACAAACAAACAAATAGAAACAGTTCTTCTAAACTCTGTCTTTAGAGCCCTTGCAACTGACTTTCCCTCCTTTGTATTTCCTGTGTATTTCTCTATTTATCCTCTGACTTCCTCTCACTCTCTATGATTATTTTCCTAATAATCCTATGTTCCCTTTTTGTAAATTGGTTGATTGCTGTACCACTTGATTTATTGATGACTTATTTAATCTTGTTTACAATAAACAGGAATCTCTTAGTTTAAAGGTTTGTGCTAGTGCTAGGCTACACCACACTTAAAAAAAAAAAAACAAAAAACAAAAAAACAAAAAACTGTTCCAGTACAGGATTTCACCATGTGATCAAATATTCAACACTCTTGGATTAAAGTTATGTGCTAGGGCCGAGTCACACCAGAACTAGAGACATATTTTCTATTATACAATCTTGGGATCCACAGGGTGATCATTTCCCTGTGCCATGGGGACAGCTTCAAATTTTCTGTTCTATTTAGAAGTTTCTAGTCTGTCAAGGATTCATTTTATAAACTCAATCAGAACATGTGTTGTGTAGTGACACAGCTGTGTAACTGATGTTCAGGAGCCATCAGTGGGCGATGTCTTATACAGCTATGAATGCCATGTTCCACTCGATAACAAGTTTGATTAAAGCACAAGATCACTAATAAAGAAAATGAGAAGGGGCAAATAATATAAACATAAAACTAAATTTAAAATGTAGATAGCTAACCATCTTGGACACTACCTTACCCCCACTAAAGACATCTAAATCTAACAATATATACAAAAACTTGTTGTCAGAAAAATTAATGTACCCAACTTCCAAAGACAGTAAATGACAGACCTTGAACCCCTGACTCAGAGCATTTGAAGTTTAATTTCAATGCATTTTTAAGATACACAACTCTGCTTTACTGCCATCAGTGTGGGTAAACTTACCCGTTTACTAAGCATTGTCCTATTCCCTTGCTCCTGGGAGTAATGCTTCTTTTGTGACTTAAGAAGTTTCAATTCTGAGCATCACTTGCTTTAGCTTCATCTCTTAAATCCATGGCAGCAAATAATAAACATAAATTCTGAATGAGACAAACGTCAACCATGTCTGACTCTGGCTTGTATTTGACTTACAACTAGCACTTAGCCCCAAAAAGGCTCGTGAGCCTTGTCTGAGGCTCATATAGGTAATAAATTCACCTGAATAGCATTCAATGGAAGTCACTGAGGGCCACTGGCTTACTCTTAGAACCACCTTGTGTAAAAACTTAAGTAAGAACCATCAGACAGCTGTGGAGACTGAGAAGTCCAGTAGTGAGCCAATTATTTATAGAGGAAAATAATGTAACTTGGGGAAATCCTGCTACTTCTCTAAGGATCAGTTTATATTCATTAGGTCCAAGGAACTACTTGTCAAATAAAACCACTTGGTATCTCATTCATCTGGATAAAAAATCCAAATATTCTCACTTCATGTGTGTGTGTGTGTGTGTGTGTGTGTGTGTGTGTGTGTGTGTGTGTGTGTGTGTGCTCCTGTTGCTAGAATAAAAACACTTTGACAAAGCAGCTGAAGAGCAAAAAGGCTTATTTTATCTTACTGGCTCAATCACTACTGGATACATAGGTAAAAAGCAAAAACTGTAATTTTGTTAGGAATAACGAAGAGGAGACTGCAGTGAGGGAAGTAATGCAGCCCATCTACTAGCAGAGAGCAAAGAGAGACGAATGCATGCACATGCTAGTGTGCAGCTCACTTTCTCCATGTTATACAGTCTAGGATTCCCTACCCAGTGAATAGTGCCATCCTCAGTGGCGGAGTCTTTCTCCCTCCGTTAATACAACCAATATCAACTCTCACAGATGTCCTCAGGGGCCCATGGACCAGGTGATTCTAGACTCTATCTTGTTTACAATTAATATTTACCATCAATATTTGGATACATACAGATAATATCCATATCATATAGTTAGTTAAATATTGAGCACTCACAATATTTACTGTTTGATGTCAATTACCTGGTAATGCTTGAGCAAAGAAGTATGGAAACTTTACTTTCCTACCTTTGCTCATAAAATTCTAAATGTTCCATTACAGGGTTGTTTCCATGGTCTTAGTCATGGTTTCTGAAAATGCTTTAACTTTTAATGAGATGGGGTAGTTTTGGAACTAGTTACAACCACTCTCTGTCTTGAATGAGTCCATCTCTCCCCCAAAGTACAGTGCAAAAGACACCTGAATAACTTAAGAAAATCGGGCTTAGAAAGAACAAAGTGGACAATGGTTGTATAGTAAAAGTCACAAGACACAAGACCACAATGTTGACACTACATTAAAATCCTCTTATTAATTGGTTACAACCTTACAAAAGGAAAATAACCTATCAGGAAGCAACATACTCAATGTCTCTGCAATCTACAGGGACCTTTCTTTCTTTTTTTATGAGACTGAACAAGTCCCAAAATCATGGCCAAGAATCTAGATCTTACTGAGAAACATTTATATAACATGAAATCACCCATGTAATTCTGAGGTTATTACAAATTCTTCTTAAGGAAAGAAAAGCTATTAAGCCTCCTTCTGTAACTTGATGAAGGAACTCAGTTTTCAGGATTGGGCAAATCAATATTTAAATTCTTGCCCTGTAATTATTGTCACATTAGATTATTTTATAATTTTAGCATCAGTCTAAGTCAGAATTAAAAGCAAGGGAAATGATGGGACTGTACAGAAGGAAAGAAATTCTTTTTATTCTGGAGGCTGGTTCAAGATTTTTACCAGCCAAGAATCAGATTCTAGCACAAATATTAATTCTTGCTTCAAAAATCTTCAAAAGAGAAATACTGTGATTATATGGAAAGTTTTTCAGATATGAATGCTAACAATGAACAAGGCTTGTACCTGAAGGTGTATGATTTTAGGTAGGGTCTCCATTCACTCTTGGATATTTCCTGGGAATCTCACAAATAGGCCTATTAGTTTTTGTTTACAGTACCAATGTCATCCTGACTTCCTGTACTTCGTCCTTCTAGAGTTTGGCCTCATCTATTGTGATTCTATTTGGTGCACCTTGGACATGGTTCTAAAATCTCCTCTAAAGCTTTTAACAAGGCTGTAAAGATAAATTCAAACTCCACCAAAACTGTAGATTTGGCCATTGTGAAGAAAAATTATGACGTTTTCTTGAGAAACGCACAACTACAGAGCCCCTTTCCATTAGCCCTATAACTAACCCCCAATGCTGTGATTATAGACACATTACATCATGGCTGGCCTTAAGAATGATTAACGTGTATGTGCTTTTCCCTATAGAAAGGGACTGAACCCAATGCCTTACACACATTACTCTAATGTTTGATCCCTGAATGTCTCCAGCACCTATGGCCACCATTTATGACAGGACTGGATCCAATTTTATCTTAGAACTTGGCTCTCTTTGTTTTGAGAAAATGGTCTTAGTATAATAATTTATTAAAATTAAGGTTTGGGCTTAGAGTTATTTAAATCATGACTTAACATTCAAAAAGTTCATATTTTGACCCTGAGCATATTCTTTTATTTCCATTACATATCTGGTTTAATTATTTAAAGTTCATCTTATGAAGAGACTTTGCTACAAATATTATTGTTATTCTTGGAATGATGACAAGAAGTTTTAATTCCTTTAACGCATTCTTAGCTGATGTTCTATGCCAAACATGGTTTGGTAGTGCCAAACAAACTTTTCTAATAAAGCATTTTTAATAGCATTTGTGAGCATCTCCTCTCACTGAAAGCCAAAATGTTCTGCATAAACAGTAAAACAAAATGGGAGCATGGTCCATTTAACAAAGAATGGCTATCGACTTTAATATTTCACTGTACCACTACTCAATAGCATACAGAGGTTGTTATCTAATTATTTCGATTAACTTTTAAATTTGAGTTTTTTTATGATGTTGATTATGAACAGTAAAACTGATTCAAGTGGTACTAATAATAATTTTCAATTAAAAAACACAAGCTAGAAAATGAGCTACTATCCCAGTCTAGTTATTTGAACTCTCTTTCACGCATGCATGAATAAACATATGTATCTATCGCACACACACACACACACACACACACACACACACACACACACACACACACACACACATCCCTATCCCATGAACAAAAATGTAGTTGAATGAATGCTGGCATCTTATTATTGGATGCCAAGAGTAATTTTTCCAAGGATTTGAATGATTTCAAATTTTGGTTCAAAATCCTGTACCTTGGTCAGTTCTCTCACATGGCTTGGAGCATAGGTGGGTTAGGAATTAGGCCGGGGGTAGAATGTGTAAGGATGGTGCTCTGGAACAGTGTTTGCTCAGATCCGAGAGATGTGAATGTCCTGCTCTTGTGCATCCTGTGTGTAAAAAGAGTGAATGGGCCCAAAAAAGGCTACCTGGAATGTCCTTGTTGGCCTTCCTTTGGGACTTCGTTGTTCAGATGTTTTTCTATTTCTTAATTTCAGCTAAGGAGAGAGGTCACAGAGATATTTTGTACCAAGGGGTGTCAGCTAATGACCATTGGCTTCCGAAAGGTAAGAGCGCTGGTTTATGTAATGACAAGGTGCAGAGCGTGGACTCTTGTTCAGAATCCCGGGTTTAATCCCTCATGAGTGCACAATCCAGAAATGCCTTAAATGCATTTTTAGGTACTACGTGACATTGTACACAATTTCTATGGCATTATGATCTAAAATTGCAGGTATAACTGAAAGCAGTATGAAGGGTACAAGTCTATGCTTGTGTGTTGGAAGTAGAAAAACTCTTCTCCTGTTACTCAACTTTTATTTTTCCCTTGGTATTTTCAATACTAAAATAAATAACAGAACAAGTGGGTCTGAATGTCCAACAAATAAAATACAAAGCTTAGATAAGGCTTAGCTCCATACATAAGCATTAAGTTGTGGGACGAAAAAAATCATAGTTTGGTAAACTGTTTATTAAACTTAAAAATCTTGGCAGGAACCAAAACTCCCCCACACCCACACCCACACTCACAAGCACAGGCATGCACATAGTGGAGAAAAATGATTTGAAGATGGCTCCGTTTGTAAAGTGCTAAGCATACAGGCACAGGAGATCTGAAGTCACATTCCTAGTGATCACTTAAAATTCTGCACATGGCAGAACATAAGTGTATTGTTCAGGTACTAGAGACAAGAGGAGCCATGAGACATAGTGGCAGTCAACCTAGATGAATCCATGAGCTCAAATTGGTGAGCGGTGCTCTCCAACGTGGTAGAAACTGACTAAGGAAGATACTGCTACCACAAATACTGATATATCTATATATACATGTCCACAGCTACCCCTCCACACAAACATGCATACTTATAAAGAATCAGGAACTCCATATAGTTTAAATTGGGACTGAATGGGTGGTTTGCAGCTCTGCTATTCCCTCCTTCTTCCTTGAAAGGAATTGACATTTCACTGGACATATGGGTTCCTGCCCTAAGTTCTAATGAGAATTTTATCCTGGGTCAGGGTTTGACCATATGACTTGGGAAGATGTGAAGATGCTAAGTCCAGTGTATTACTCCACTACATTCAGAATGGCTTGCCCTCAGCCTTCAGGATTCTGATCTGCAAAAATGATTTTGTAGTTACTGACCTAACCCTAATGATAACACCTTTTCTGTCTTGACGACTGATGGTCAAATATGAACATGACCTTAGAACATGATCTTGGAACATGATAACTGGCTGTTTGTTGGGCATCTTTGTACTTTAGGAGGGCAAACATGAGCAGTTGTTCTGCCTCAACTCAACCATGCCGCGGTAGCAGATTTATTGCAGCATCCTGTCCAAATAAATTTGAATTCTGCCTTGATATTTTTAGATGCCAAAAATTGGAAGAAGCAAGCTATCTTGGTCCCCAAATTCTTACAGCAACTCACTTTTAACATATTCAATATTGTCATGAAAAATAGGTGTGAGGCGGGTAATTATGAATGCCCATTTTTAGTAACAATCTAGGGTTAATGTTTTCAACTAAGGTTTGATCTCAGCTGCTTAATGTGCCATTGATTGCTTGCATGTGGAGATTGTCCATAATGGTGACTAAATTATCTACCTCCTATTTATTTGAAAAAAATGAAGGAATGCACAATCAATATTCTAAGAATGCAACCAACTATTTGGTATGTATGGAAATGCTTGTAAGATTGAGTACATGCAGCTTAGAATATTTCATTCTCTGAAATCTTAGTTGGAAATGCCGAGTTGAGCTGCAGCAAGCCTCATCTGAACAGAAAAAGCCCCCAACCTCACTAATAAAACTTTCAGATTTTTTGATTGAATGCCATTTGAAATTACCCTCATCATGCTAACGTGCTATAGGTAGCATGCAGTAGGGCTGCCTCTCGACATGACCCTATTAGAGATTGCCACTTGTGAGGAAATCTATTCAAAGCAGGATCTGTATTAAGCTGGATACCAGGTCAAATGACACTATTTGGGGGAAAAATGGAGAGGTACTTCAGCCTAATGACTTGTGAAAAGTTAAGTAACAACAAATTCCATGAATATGAAATTGTCAGAAGAATACTCTCATCATAGTGTTCGCCCCTCAGCTCTCTACACAGAGGGTGGCTGCGAGGATTAGAAATGGCAGCTGCTGGGGTGCCTGTCTTGCCTTTTCTCTGAAGGGATGCTTCTAAAGATTGTGATTTTAGAGCATGCGAGATGTGGAAGGCGGTAGCTTCAGTTTGGGGTTCTCAAAAGTTCTTTTTAGTCAGAAAAGGTAGAAAGTGCAGTGTGAGTCGTCTGACATTTCTTACCTATTTTTGCTTCACAGAACCTTTGTATATTCATGCAGTTGGCTGCAGAGATGTTGACAGTTTCAGCTGGAAGCTGGGGAAATCTTAAGAAGGAGGAAAAATCTGCTCTCTGCATTAAGACAAGGTGGAAATAGGTTGGGTGCATATATGAATTTATGCTTGGTTCCTGAAACTTCAATTTTTTTTACAATTTGCTGAAATATAATATGTGTTAATGTATCACAAAGTACGCTGATCATCAAAGCTTATTGATAGCTAAGGATGGAGGTAAGGAGTGTGAAGCTCCCTATATGTTTACAAGCTGAGCACATCTTGTGTAATCACCCCAAGATCAAGAAATAACCTGCAAACCTTTCTCAGGCTACTCTCAAGCTTGAACTCTGCCAAAGTCATTATGTCCTTGGCTTCTAGAGTCTTCCTGCCATTTGTGCACCTCTAACATGGAATCACTCTGTGTGGACCCCTTTGTGCCTTGTATCCTGGACTCAGCATGACATTTTTCAGATATACCTCTAACTATAACATGTCATATTTAATTTTACTTTAATCATTCTTTCTTATGTTTTACTCTTTTCTTTTAAAAAAATATTAATTATTTTGTTTATTTACATTTCAAATGTTATCCCCTTCCTGGTTTTTACTCTGGAACCTCCTCCATTACACCCCCACCCCTGCCTACAAGAGGGCATTCCCCATCCATCCACCCACTCCCACCCCACTGCCCTAGAATTCTCCTACGCTGGGTCATCAAGCTTTCACTGGACCAAAGGCTTCCCTTCCCATTGATGCCAGACAATTCCATCCTCTGTTACATATGGGACTGGAGACATGGGTCTCTCCATGTGTACTCTTTGGTTGGTGGTTTAGTCCCTGAGAGCTCTGGAGGTTCTGGTTGGTTGATTTTGTTCTTCCTATGGGTTGCAAACCACATCAGCTCCTTCAGTCTTTCTCTTATGTTTTTTTCATTATGCAATTATGTACTTTATCCATTTGTGATGAGCATTGTAGCAAGTATAAGTACCATAGTTGTGATGGTTCTGTTATAGGTCCCATGGTAAGCTGTTGGATGTGTAAGTAGGAGTTGGACTTCTGGGTCAGTGCATGTGGCTAGATTTCCTTGTGAGTGCATGTGGGTGGTCAGCCATCTAAACCGGTGGCTGTTTACTCTCCTGTCAACTGTGAGTGGAAGTTCCCTGCTGCTTTCTCATGACCACTGTCAGCAACCCCCTTCTTGAGTTTAGTCACCTTTATGGATAAATGGCCCTTGGTGGATTTGTGGTTTTTAAGACTATAGAAGATTTCCATTTGTAGTCCTGGATTCAGCACACTGAGTGCAAGGAGGGTCCTTGGTTAGGGTTCTGGATTCCTTTCATCTCTGGTAGTGGGTTTGTGTATAGAGCTGCAGCATTGGTGAATTTGAGGTCTGTGTCAAGTCTGAGAGCCAATGCTTCAAAAGGGCATTGCACACCACTCTCCCAAGCTTTCTTTTGATGGCCTTGTTGTACATCTGTGCTTTGTAGGGGACATCTAATAGAAACCAGGACTTTTCTAGAAGCTGGCCCTTAAAGCCCCTTGTCATCACTGGAGGGTTAGGGAATCTCAGCAGCTGCCAAGTGCAAGGGATACTGTGTAGCATTCCTTCAAGTCAGTTTGCCAGACGATTTCCCTCAGTCGTTATAACCGCTCCCCAAGAGGCAGGTTCTTCCCAGGTTTTTTTTGGCACAGCTCAATGGCACAAAGTGTGCCTGAGACAAACTCTGGGAAGCCCAAGACTATGTACAGGGCCTTGCAATCTTCCCAGACCCTCATGGACATCTCTTTCACTATGAACTCTCTGCTTATGTGTCTAAGATTAGAACTATTTGACTGGAGGTACTTGGAAGATGAACATTAGCCTCTAAATGCAGCCTCCTCATCTGAGTCTTTCTTATCTGCTTATGGAATAAAGCAGTCCTCCCTTACCGATGAAAGAGACATTCTTAGACAGTAAGTGAATGTTTAAAATATTTTATATCATGTACATGTGTGTGTACATAGATTGTACTATGTAGACTTTTGTGCTATGTGCATGTACCTGTGAGAAAATTTCATACACAAATTAGTCACAGGGATGGATTAGCAGTGATAAATCATAGTTTTAAAACATGATAATAATATATTATAATAAAAGTTATATAAGCTGATGAATTACTTTTTTCTGAAATTTTCTATTTAGTATTTATGGGTCATGTTTCACTCCGGGTAGGGTGAGACATCAAAAGGAACAACACAGGTAAGATGGTGCTCCTGTGCAGTGGGGATGAGGAGATGTAACTGTTTCCTTCCTTACACTTATCTTCTTTAAGTATGGCTTGCTTTTCCTGTGATCTTTTGGCTTTATGATATTGAGATTAAAATTTCCATTCATCTACAAAAGTTGTGAGAAGCCACCAGCTCTTCTTTGCACTTGAGACAGTCCAGCTGTTGTCCATCTGCATCTAGTACCCTTTAGACTTAATTTGCTGTCCTTAACACATTCAAGAGGTGGACTCACTTTGGGTGGTATCTGTAGTGTGTCTTCCTACATGAGATGGAAACATATTTATACAGTTATCGCATCTTAAATGAGAGGAAAGATAAAGACAAGGAAAAAAGGGGGAGAGGGAGGGGGAGAAAAAGACAAGGAGGGAGGGAAAGAGAGAAGAGAGAGAGAAGATGATGATGATGGGGAAGGAGAAGAAAGAGGAGGTGGAAGTACTATAAAATGTGGTTTTGTATTAAAGTACTGCCCCCTTTTCCTCTGTATCTGTATTTGACATGTATTCAGGAGGTACAATACAACAGTTAGAAGACAGCCCCTGTCAGGAAGTCTGAACATTGCCACATAATAAATCTCTTTGCATCTTTCTTAAGAATATGAAAATCACAGTCTGAGTATTAAGCAAGTTCTCAAAAAATATGTGGGCTTATTTCCAAAAAGACAATTCATACAGAATGGAACAGGAGAACATAATGTGTCATGTTGATAAAACCGATACAAAAATTCTCATTTTCACATGTATTTTTTTGCCGGACCACCCAAGTGAAGTAATAATATTGTGGTGGATAATAACAAAAATTTTAGCATTCTTCTCTCCTGGGATAAAGCCTCCTAATTTTTAACAAGCAAACTTAACCTGGCACTCTTTCCACTTCACACTTAGGGTCAAGTAGTTAAAACAGGCTTGGAACTTTATTTGCTGACAGGTTAGAAACAGCTGTCCTTTCTCAGACAGCTGTAGTGAATGGCCACTAAGAGCCATTTTGATTGGTCACTTTTCCTTGATGGTTTCGATTTATTAAGATCAAGTGATGAAAATATGTCTTAATATATAAAAGACGAGGAATTCTTAATTTTTCCTCTATTTGAACTATTAGCTCATTCCTGAATACCGGTTTTCTTATGCTTTTTAAGTGTGAAGCTTCTTTTGTCTTCATGTCACAATAGATTTCTTTAGATAGATCAGAAATTATTTTATTTCCTGGTTACCCCACATATGTGAGAACACAAGCACAGAAAGAAATAAATCACAGCCCGTCATTGTAAGGCATTTGCTGTCTAGGAGTTGACATAATCATGGAAATCAAAGTGCAGTGAAGAATCACTGGTGTTGGGACAGAAGAAATACAATGAGACAAAGGCATGGGGATGATTCAGTTCTTTTCACATTGGGGAAGGTTCAAATTTTTCCATTACAAAAAGCTATGTGAATTTGGGATCAGAAATAGAAGTAGATACCCAAAGGTATAGAGAACTTATTCCCTGTCTCAGGAAGAGAGACAGAAGCAATGCTTTAGAATCGTGCAACCACATAAGATCGCTGCCATCCCTAAGTATGGTGAGTAGGCTAAAGCTGACATGCTGGGATGCGAGGCAGCTTTTCACAGTGCAGGTGGTGGAGCTGCATATGGCAGAGAAGACACACATGCAGGCACATTCGGCGTTTGACATGTCAGTCATCACGGCATTGCTTCTCGAGGTGACCAGTTATGACTCAGAATTGTTGGCATACAAGGTAAAGTTACCTACAGTGGAATCTTATTCCTTATGCTCTTTGTGTATGTAAGGCAAACTAGAAGGAGGCAGGCTGAAGCTAAAGCAGATTTTAGGATGTGTAGCCTCTTGTTAAGAACTAGTTGAGAAGTATAGGAGATGGGGGCACATCAAAGGAAACTCCTGGCATCATACTAGAAATTGTATGGTGATGATCAAGGTATCAAAAGAATTTTTTAAGATGTATTTATTTATTTATTTATTTATTTATTTATTTATTTATTTATTTATTTTATATGAATACACTGTTACCATCTTCAGACACACCAGAAGAGGGCATCTGATCCCATTACAGATGGTTGTGAACCACCATGCGGTTGCTGGGAATTGACCTTTGGATGAACAGTCAATGCTCTCAACTGCTGAGCCATCTTTCCATCCCCACAGCCCTCATCAACAGGTTTGATGAGAATAAATAGTGCTTTCACTTATAAGAGCAATTCAAAATAATATTTCAGAGGACAGATAATCAGTTTGATCTTGCTTACACTGAATTTTCTCTATTTGAGCTGGATACACAAGCTACCTAATACTTTACTTACATTTAGTTGGTTTTGATTAATAAACCCACTGATATTTCTCACTGTGATGGTGGATCTCTTCTGACCATGCAGGAAAAGGCAGAATGTCGAGGAGGAGAAACAGTCTCAAATGCTAACGAAGACCCAAGATAGACTTCTCTTAAATTCTCCTTCCTTCTGAAAGCCCTTGAAACAATTTTGCCTCAGTTTCTCATGGTGTATTTTACAAAGATATTGAAAGTAATAAATTATATATATATATATATATATATATATATATATATATGCAATTTTTGATGAAGAGGAATGCGTGATACTTTGCCAGCAACAGTTTCCCTGGAGAAATTAAAACTGAACACGGTGTGGAGAGTCTCAGTATTGAAGGCATTTCTAAGATTTGACAAGCTGGACCTTTTGAAAGAGCTGAAACCAACCACTGGTCTGACTGCTTGTTTCAGGTGGCTGCCTTTGCAAAGGTGACTTATAAACAAAACTGCACTTGACCTACAAGAGTGAACAGGGTTCAAAGATGCAATAGTTCTTACATGAGATGGGGGTAAAATAGAGTCAAAACTTTCAGGTTTGTTCAATGGCAAAACTGGCCTTATGTGACCTATAATAATTGCAGGTAAGTGTGTAAACTATTACAT
The DNA here is from genome assembly GCF_963924665.1 of Micromys minutus. Lineage (NCBI taxonomy): Eukaryota > Metazoa > Chordata > Mammalia > Rodentia > Muridae > Micromys > Micromys minutus. Next base: position 43,958,157 of record NC_137971.1, read on the forward strand.
AGTACCTGCAGTTGATTTTTTGTGTAACTTCATGTGTTACTATGTATTTTATTTCTTACAGTTAGTTCATATTCCCTCAAATTAGGTCACACATTTTAGGCAGTGGTACTTTTTGCCACCACAGGATACCTGGCAACGTCTGGGGACTTGTTTGTTTATTACTTATGTATCAATATATAGATATATGTTTTGTATGTATTTATATTTTGTCTTTATAAGAAATTTAAGGAAGTTATTAGTGACAACTTGTGGAAAGGCTAGAGATACTGCAAATTATTTGGTACAATATAAGCATCTCCCTCCACAAAGAACTTTCTTCCCAGAATGTCAGTAGAGTGGAGGCTAAGAAATAATGGGTTGAGGACAAAATTAGTAACATTTGCCTTAGAAAGCAGAGAACCAATTTTCTCCGTTGATTTCTCACTCTGGATCCAATTTTTTCTTGGTAGTTCTATGGGGGCTGGGGGAGGGGTAGTCCTGCTGTATGCAGATATGTGCACACATTACATTGCTTGCATTCATCTAGGAGTGCGCTTTGGGTTAATTATATTTTAAACCATTGAGGATGGGATGAAATTAAACTATTCAAGTTTTTTATTCACATACATAAAGGAAACGAAACCTTGACCTTCAATGAGACTTACAAACGAGTGGGTTTTGAGTGGTTATATAGCCCGCTGCTTTTCCTTGTTTTAAAGACTCACTGATGGACTATGCTTTGGCATTGCATTATTATTTACAAAACATTTTCCTATACATTTTCTATTTAATACATTAAAGTAAATGTCAGTTGGCACTCTTCCATTTTTAGAAATGAAGAGATGGAAACCAGTCACGAAGTGCTTTTCCAGTGTGAAAAGCTGGCTAGTGTTAAAATCAAAGCAGTGATTCATTTGTTCCTGAAAATCTGATTAATGTTTACTAGGCTTCAGCCATGCACTGTATCCTATAGTGAAATCCCACAATGATATTAAAACAGCCTGTACTGAACCCACAGCAAGAGCTTCAGCTCTTAAGACTGGGATTTGAGCACATGAGCAATTCTAAAAATAGAGAAATGTTTGCACTTGACATTTTAACAGCATGGTGGTATTTATTATCATAGGGTTCTAAGAGTTGTAAATTACCTTGGAGCAGAAGAAATTCTTACTAATTAATATCTTACAGTGTTAACACTGGCAAAGTTCTCATTTTTGATGTCATATCTCTGTACCTAATGATTTCCCCTTGACTTTACTGGCTGCAGATCATGGATCAAGAAAACAAAGCAGAAAAGTAATGTGAGCTGATTCTTCAGATTGATTAAATTTCTTTTTTGAGTACTTGGGCAAGTAGCTATGGTGGTAAGGTATACACTTATATGTGCATATATATATATATATTTCATATATCTAGACAAATGGTGACACTTGATCACCCTAGGTCACATGACACACATAAGTCCTCATGAGTAAAGAATGCTGATGACAAGATGTCACATCTAGGTTCCTTTTCTGAGTAATTATCAAAAATGGACTCTTGTTTCTTCCATAGGATTGTGAGATCAGTTGACTGAATATAATTAAGCCTCTGTCTAGCCTTCTACTCAAAGGACCTTTCCCATCTCCCTTTGCTAGTAGTCTTTCCTAGTTAATTAGTTTTTATAAACCTATTCTCTTGTCCTCTTGACTCCCAAACATACCATTTTAAAATATTTTTTAAGATCACAATTAAGTTATAACCATTTTTCTCCCATTTTCTAATTCCAAACTGTCCTATAGGCCCTTCCCAGTCTTCTTCAAATTCATTTTTACTGTTACTGCATAGATATATGTTCATGTGTGTGTGTGTGTGTGTGTGTGTGTATGTGTGTGTGTGTATATGTGTGTGTGTATGTGTGTGTGTGTGTGTGTGTGTGTGTGTGTATTCCTATATATAATCTGTTCCATCTGTGTAATGTTACGAGTTTATATGTATTTGAGAGTTCACCATTTGGCACTGGGCAGCCAATAGTTGTGCTTTTTTCTGGGGAAGGCCACCATTCTCACTTCTAGCCTTTTTCAGTTGCTTATAGTTCTTTGTTTAGGGTTGAGGCCTAATAGGTTCTCAGAATTTCTTCTGTCCAGTTTGGCATGTTCATTAGTGCTATTCTTCCTCAGCTCACATTTGGGCAGTCATGTTGGTGATACTTCATAAACGTAGTTTCTGATGTTGCTAGGAGACACAGTCTCATAGCAAACCGACTCTTAAAATCTTTCTACCTTCTCTTTTGAAATGTTTTCTGAGTCTTAGGTGCAGGAGATTTTGTAGATGGATCCATTTTGACTGGACTCCACAACTGCATTGTTGGTTGTGATTTTTTACAATGTTCTCCATTCACTGTGAAGTTCCCTTCATGAGAAGTGAATATTATACTTATCCATGGTTATAAGGACAGATTTTTATAGATTATTGTTGAGATTATGCAGGTTTAGTAAATTAGCCTCTCTCTATTTTTTTGCTTAGAGGATCTTCTTTCAGTCCACTTACCTATCTTCTCCCATCGATTTCCCAATGGATTATTATTAGAAACATTCTGCTTTTTTTTTCATTGGACAACTACTTTGGGTGTCACTTCATAGTTCTTCACAACCTTTCCTAGATATTTTCTAAATGGCCTTGGTTACTTGAAATGGAATTCTTTCTGAATTCTAAAAATGTTTTTAGAAGTGATAAAAAAAAAAAAAAAAAACAGAAATGGTGATTTGCTTGTTGAGTATTAAATGCCAGGAAAGTGAGCACATTTGAAACATCTGCCTCGTGTATGAACTATGCTTTCAGGGATGGACAAAGTTTAGTATTCATTTCTAGGTCCCAGTAACAGTACAAGTAGAACTCTAGTCTGCTAGTGAGCATGTCTGGGATATGGCTGACTCAATTGTCATGATAACTAAAAACTATCTCTAAATTTTGTAAAAATCCTATTTTTGTGTTTTAAAGTGCTCAGAAAAAGACAAATGTTTGCCAAAATGTGAAAAGTATATCTTCCTTATAAATGGCAGCCCTCTTATCAGTGCTTATCTGACCATCCTAAGAATGCTTGCATAACGAGATTCGGCATCACAGCTAAAGAATGGCTCTAATGAAAGCCAGACAATAGCCACTGCTGAGCATATAGAGAAGACTGAAGCTCCTGCTTCTGGAAATGGAAAATGGCACAGCCATGTGTAACATAGTTTGTCACATTCTCAAAATTTAAACACAGTCATTTTCTTACATTCAGAAATTCAATTTTGGTGTTCCTTCAAGAAAAATGAAATAGAATGGCTACATGAAGACTTACACACACGCACGTGCACACACACACATACACCCACATACACAGACACAGACACACCACACACACACACACACACACACACACACACAAAACCTACACCCGGGTGTTCATAGCAACTTTGTTCAGAATTGAGGATAATTAGCAGTAACCCAAATACCCATCACTACGTGATAGATAAACAAGTCATAGAATAGTCATACAATCAAATTCTCTGGGGGATGGGCAGGGAATATTAAGGATAGAACTCAAAGTCTCTCACTTGCTAGGCAGGAGATCTACCACTGAGCTAAATCCTCAGCCTTCATAAAATGGAATGCCATTGCAGTTCAAAAGACTGCACACATTATATTGTTAAGCTTAAAGAACAGTAGGTTAAATGAGAAACTAATCATATTGATCACATTTATATCTGTTAACTTTACTTAATCTTTACTACATAATCTTTTTATATGAAAGTCAAGAAAAGGCAAACATAGATCAGGAGTTGCCTGACCCCAGTACAGAGGGGTGATAAGTAGACTAAAGTCCTTTTTCTGGATGATAGATATGTTCTAAAATTAGATGGTTGGTCCTGATAGTTGCACAACTCTGCAACTTTATTAAATACTGTTAAATCTAAACTACCAACCAAAGAGTACGCAGTGGATGTGTAGCAGAGGATGTGTAGCAGAGGATGTGTAGCAGAGGATGTGTAGCAGAGGATGTGTAGCAGGGGATGTGTAGCAGGGGATGTGTAGCAGGGGATGTGTAGCAGGGGATGTGTAGCAGGGGATGTGTAGCAGGGGATGTGTAGCAGGGGATGTGTAGCAGGGGATGTGTAGCAGGGGATTTGTAGCAGGGGATGTGTAGCAGGGGATGTGTAGCAGGGGATGTGTAGCAGGGGATGTGTAGCAGGGGATGTGTAGCAGGGGATGTGTAGCAGGGGATGTGTAGCAGGGGATGTGTAGCAGGGGATGTGTAGCAGAGGATGTGTAGCAGAGGATGTGTAGCAGAGGATGTGTAGCAGAGGATGTGTAGCAGAGGATGTGTAGCAGAGGATGGCCTTGTCAGGCATCACTCCACTCGGAGGGGAGCCTTTAATCCTGTGAAAGCTTTAGGACCCAGGGTAGGGCAATGCTAGGGCTCTGAGTTAGAAAAGGGGGAGAGCACCCTAATAGAGTCAGGAGGAAGATGGGAGCTTATGGAAGGCAAACTGGGAAAGGGGATAACATTTGAAATGTAAATAAATAAAATAACTAATAAGATGAAAAGCTAACTGAAGATGATATTTTTTTTTAAAAAAAGAACAACAAAAATAATCACAAAAAAAAAAAAAAGCCAAATCATTTATTTAAAATTGGTGAAATCTGTTAGGACCAAAAAAAGTGCTGTAATTCAATTTAAAATAGAAATTTTTTTATTTATTATTTTTTAAATAGGAGAATCAAGAACACAACATAAATTTAGACACCAATAAGTATAATTTGAGATTGTATTTTATAGTAAAAGATTTTCTAAAATTTACTAAATGGCATGCAATCTCTGTCATTTGTTTTGGTTGGCAGTCCCTCCTTTTATCAGTCTAGTGTGAATTCGTTCTTTCTGTCTTTGTGTCATCACCAGGTAACCATTTGCTAACATTTAAAGTAAGAGTGTTAATGTTGTTGTAGATCAATGTTATGAAGAGTTTGGATGATTTTCACAGTGAGAAGAAAAAAACCTAAGTAGGAGCTGGAGATGTAGCTCAGTTGGTAGAATGCTTGCTTATTAGGCCCAAAACCCCAGGTTCAACTTCAGAACTCAGATTACAAATCTAAGTCTATCCTTATAATCCCAGCAATTGGAAGATAAAGTCAGGACGATAAGAAAAAAATTAACGTCACTTTTGTCTACATAGTAAGTTCCAGAACAGACTACATATGAGCCCATCTTTAAAATGCCAAGGAGAAGTCTTCCAATTACAATTCATGGCATTTTATCCTTCAGGAATAATGACCTTTGGTATCCTCGCATCTGTCCACAAGATACCCTTAATGGCAGGGCAGATACCAGGTTTTATAGTCAGACTCCAGCAAGGTACAATCAAAGTGTCCTAGACACCTGCCGTAGGCAGAGAAGTAAGGGAGTTGTGCCCAACCATGGAAAGGAATGAATGAGAAACAGAAATCTTTACATTTTTCTTAAGGCTTCTGAAGAGGCCCTTGAAGTTTGGAGGCTAATTTGGCTCCCCCACAGTCTTTTTTCTCCCAAAACTGTGGCTACTTGCCTTTGATTCAGATAGAGACAGGAAAATCAAGAATCAAAGTTCATCTTTGGTTGCCATTTTTTTGCATAATACTTGGAAGTCACCCCCGTTGTACAAAGCAGAGAGAACAAATCAAAGCAGCAAATGGAATGTGTAGGTTATTTGCAGATTGTTTGCAGAGAAAATCTAATCACCAGTGTGCTGAAACTCCATCATTATTTCCCTTGACTAGAACACCACAGACTTAAATTTTGCAAAGAAGGGAGAAGTGGCCATAATCCAACTATAACAGTAACAGCCAATTTTGCTCTGATGGGAAGAGGGGCTGTATTAGTGCCAATACATTAACCAACTTCCCAACTGCAGTGGGAAGCTGATTGCCATTATAATTCCCACAGCACTCCTCTGTGAAGGTAACTGAATTGCTTGAGTAAAGTTCACTCTCATCTCTGCTTTTCTAGTGGGTAGAGAGAGAAGGAAGGAGAGAAGATTTATTCACATTCTATGTGTGTGAGAGTCCAGTGCAAATTACCAGCTTCTATGCATCTTGGATGGCATTAACAACATAAGAGGGAGAATACCTACGGAGGCATAAAAGTACCACACATTCTTTCTCTCCCTTTTCAAGAGACGGGTGTCTACATCCTCTGTCCTTGGATGTCATGTGGATTCTGTGACAACATTGATGAAACTTGATAGAAATGGCATTGCACCAACTCTAGGACAAAGATAATAAGGGTCAGACAACTTTTATTCTCTTGCTTCCTAGTAATCATGAATGGTTTCCTGGACAAGTTCCACTGTGATCCAATCACCAGGTTGGAGGGTAAACATGCCAGTAGCTCAACTAAATGTCCCTGCGGGTCTATTTTTGAATCTATCTTGCCTGAGGATAGTCAGGGGAATAAAAAGCTATTGGATGAACCAAATGAGTCTATGGGCTGTATCATTGTAAACCAAGTGACACAAGCTAACAGCATATGCAACATAAGAAGTGCAGGGCTAAGCTCTGCCTAAATTCCTTACTTATAACTGCTAGATGAAAATTTAATTAGTGGCTGTATTTATACTGCTAAATTTGTAGATAATTTCAATAAAGAGCCAAATAGCTACAGAAAAGCTGTTAAAAATTAAGTAAAATAATAAAAATGCTTATTAAATAGTAACCTTTAAGGGTATTTTATTACAAATCTTCATAATACTAATGAAAAGTAAATACTGTGCCTTGTCCTGGTAGAAAAAAATTGGAAACTTTTGAAATAATTTAGAGAGCTAAAATCCTTTATGACCTGCAGGTTTTATTTTTAAGAACAGATAAAATGAAGGTGGAGAGATGGCTTAGTGTTTCAGAGTATCAGTTGCTGCTCTTCTGGAGGATATAGGTTCAATTCTTAGCTCCCATATGCTGACTCGATTGTCCTGGGATTATAGACATATAACCCTCAATATTGTCTAATAGGCGCATAAACTTCTACCACTTAACACCTATTGTTTCAAAGAACCTGAGTCTTTCCTAAGAGCTTTATACATGTTGGTAACTTCAGTCCTCATAGCAACCCTGAGATAATTTCCCAAATGAGAAATTATAAGATATTGTTAAATAACTTAGTCAAGATCACACAGTATATTCTAGTAGGGACCAAAGGCTTATGGTAGATATCTTTGAAACTGAACTTACAACCTTAAACACTAGCTTTTCTTTTATGTATACAAGATAATCTGCCATTTTTCATCAAAAATCCCATAGTCAGTCATATATCTTTCTGTTGTCTCCTAGTTTTATTCAAATTTTATATGTATGGTGCCAATTATTCAGTTTAAGTACTTAAAAATGTGAACAGGATTAGATGTACTTGTGATAGCAATAGCCTGGAGCCTTTCTGTGTTTTCTGCCATAGTGTGGAGAAAGTACTTTTCAGTGTCTGAGAGGTCTCCACCAAATTCAGGATTTTGCCTCTTATTTTCCACAATGACAGTTCACTCTATCTCCTACCACATGAAGACATCCCTTACTCATTAGACCTACAACACTTTAGAAGCACTGCCTGGCTCTTAGTTCCCTTCTTTGCACCTGTGCTTCCTTGAGATGCAGATTGGAGATCAGCCCTTCTGAGGTCCTCCATGTGGATGAGGATTGACTTATCCTTAGTGAATAAGTAAAGAAACAGACACAGCTGGCACCAGAAATGACCCACATCATCCATGTGCTCCAACAGCCTTCTTAGAACAACACTTCACAGATTTCTTGCTTACTCACACAGTGGGGGACATTAAAATGTCAGTGAGAGTTTGAGTCATCCTTCTGTCCCCATCCTTCTCCCACCCTAAATGTCACCTTAAAGTATCCTTTAACTCAGGAAGAAATAATTATCTTATTGATATGTAAAAAATGTATTGTCAACAAAAGTTAAAATGATGTCATGTACCAGAAAGAAGAAAAGTCACACATGAACTGAGAAGGACCAGAGGACTGACTGGTTTCATACAGAAATGGAGGAGGGCCAGAGGAGTGGTTTGTTTTGTAATATTTACACCTATTCACTGGTTTGTATTCTCTGTGAGACATCTTAGTCCAGAAAGATAGCTTTTGTTCATATAAGTATTTAGTATAGTATAGTATAGTATAGTATAGTATAGTATAGTATAGTAGACAAGGTATTCTTTTTATAGTGTTTGTAATTTCTGCCTAGATTGGTAAATGGTGGCTAAATATGATTTAATAGAGAGTGATCTCAGAGAAAATACAGACTGCTCTCTCTTTCTAGCACAGGAAAAGACAGGAAAAGCTGAGCTGTGTGATCTTAGTGATTTCACCTAGAGAGAGTGCTGGATCTGAATAACAGCAAACTTTTACAGTAGTTCCACTGTAGACCACAATCATTATACTGAGTTGGGTAGCTAATTCCTTGTCTAAGCTGGGGGTTAGGGGGGAGAAAGGAGGAAATGCTGTAGAAGTTAGGTTGTGGAGACAGGAGAGAGACATTTTTATGTATACTCTAGTTGGTGATCATGTATACTACCCATTGAACTCAGATACCACCTGTGTAGTCCTATGTGACCTGTTTAGATTTCAGAGTCATTAAAATGAGCACTCTAAACATTGTCTATAGTATTTCTGGAAAGATTGACTAAGTTAATGAAATCTCTGGATCAGTAACTTTATTGTGGCCACTGTTCTTTACGGAGTGTGTATGTGTACTCCTTGCACCTGATGCTTGCTTCCAGAACATACACTCCCCTGGAGCAATTGCCATCACCTATCATTTGTTTTATTTCTCCTTTTCCCGCATGATTTCTCCTATGTCTTATGATTATTTTCCGTGCCCAGGTCCAGCATCATTTGCATCCCAGCAGAGAACCCTTGTCACGACCTTTAACCTCTCAAAGTCTCAACTTGTTCACCTGCAAAACCAAACTAATGCACATCCTGATTTTAGAGATGGAAATCAGACACATGTTTTATTCTACTACTTTAGTATATGTTTTCAAAGAAATTCAACACCTTTTGAAAAACTAACTATTCCCATTGAGAAAGGATACCTTCAAAGAGGTGTCAGTTTATTGCCTAGGAGCTACTCATCAGATAGACAAAGGGACAAGTGTCTTAGGTCCAATACAAGCCATTCCTGAAGAATTTCAAGGAACAAATGAGGAATGCAGCACACACCTGCCTCTTAGGATTAATTCTCAGGATACGGTGAAGCTCAGAAAATTGCTATTTCTTGACCCAAAGAGAGGTTAAACCACTTTTGGTGAAAATCGATTCACTTTGAGGTATTTAGCACTGTTCATATTTTGTAAAAGTCTCTATGACAGGGCTGCTTTCAATTGGCACTTTATGTGGTAGTTGTAGGGAGCTCATCACACACAGAGAGAGGAATCTGAATGAGTGTTTAACAAGATGGGCTATTTTCTTTGTTTCGCTTCAAGAATAAAAGTGGTCCATGCCCCAGACCCTAGGCAGGCTGTGGTATTAGGAATCTCATACATATCTGTAGTGTAAGAAGTTGACAAGTGATTGCTGGAAAAATAAAATTAATTTTTTCTTGTTGCTTCTATTTTTCTCTTGCTAGGGGAATTTATGTTACACATGGTCAAATAGCATTATGTACAATGAAGGAGATGAGGTGTGAGGGAATCATTCAATAAAAATGATAAATCAGGAAGGATCATTTAGAGGATATGCTGGCAGCAAGTGTTTGAGAAATAGGAAGGTCTTGTCATAGGTTTTTTCGGAAATGCTTTCTTAGGAAATTGCACCATTTATAGAGTTGTTCTTTTCCTCTTTGAAAAGATAGTGATAAATTTCCAACGGAATTAAATAAGAAATAATGCAGTCTGTCAGTCATGACCTGAGAGTAGTTGAAGAAAATTGCTTTCTGAGAGAAAAACGTACAATCATAGTCACAACCAACAAATCAGAAAACAAACCCCCAAATTATGCAAATTTTTTCAAGGACTAATGGGTGACCAAGGGGAAAAGAAGGCCAGGATGTGGTCAGCTAGGGCATAAGAGGAAAGTGGAGTAAAGGTACACTGTGAGCAGACAAAATGGTGCTGTTCTTATGAACGCTCTGTTCACATGGAGGGAAACTGAATATCATACATTGCAAGGCCTCAGATCATACATACTCTTAAATGGAAGTCTTACCTGAGCACAAAACAAAAGACACATGAGAATGTTAATGATAGTATGTCTTGGACAGATACAGAGTAAAGCAAGCCAGAAATATGAGAGATAATAAAAGGCAAACTTTCATATCTATTACTCAGAAATTATATGATATAAGCTAGTTGTTCACATTGTCTTATAAATAGATCAAAACATTATCTGTGAGGGCGCGACCCATATGCCACCAGGATCAGCAGCTCCTAAAGCTTTAAGGACTGGTGAGTAGGAGATCTGGGTAGCCAGGGAGCAGAGAGATCTCTGTGGAGTGCGCACAGTAAGCACACCCCCAGCCCTCCCTGATCCAGGGACCAGGAACAGAACTTTGGAACTTCTGTTTCCACCCGGCAGCGACTTCAGGGTGCAGAACAGGGCACGGCCCATCTGCCACCAGGATCAGCAGCTCCTAAAGCTTTAAAGACTGGAGAGTAGGAGATCTGGGTAGCCAGGGAGCAGAGAGATCTCTGTGGAGTGCGCACAGTAAGCACACCCCCAGCCCTCCCTGATCCAGGGACCAGGAACAGAACTTTGGAACTTCTGTTTCCACCCGGCAGCGACTTCAGGGTGCAGAACAGGGCACGGCCCATCTGCCACCAGGATCAGCAGCTCCTAAAGCTTTAAAGACTGGAGAGTAGGAGATCTGGGTAGCCAGGGAGCAGAGAGATCTCTGTGGAGTGCGCACAGTAAGCACACCCCCAGCCCTCCCTGATCCAGGGACCAGGAACAGAACTTTGGAACTTCTGTTCCCACCCTGCGACTCTGAGGCATAGAACAGGGCTTGGCCCATCTGCCACCTGGACCAGTGGAGATCCAGGGACACAGACCAGATACAAGGGAAAGGCGAGAACATATCACTGACAACAAAATGGCAAGAGGAAAGCGAAAGACTATATCCCAAGGAAACCAAGACAACCTGGCAACTCCAGAACCCAGCTCTCCAATAACAGCAAACAAAGGAATGCCAAACACTCCAGAAAAAGAAGATGCAGACCTGAAATCATACCTCAAGATGCTGATAGAGATACTTAAACAAAAACAGGAGGAAAAGCAAAAAGATTCAGAAGCTTTTAAAGAGGAAACAAAAAAAAAAAAAACATTCAAAGAACTCAAAGAACTACTGGAAAACACAACCAAAGAGACAAAGGAATGGAAGAGGGAATTTAAAACAGAAATTGGCACAATAAAGAAATCACTAAAAGAGATAACCCTAGAGGTAGAACACCTAAAAAAGAAATCAGGAATCACAGAAGCAAGCATTTCCAATAGATTACAAGAGATGGAAGAGAGAATCTCGGGGGTAGAAGACAACATTGTAAACATAGACAAAACAGCCAGAGAAGATGAAAAATCAAAAAGCTCCTAAACCAAAATGTCCAGGAAATCCAGGACACAATGAGAAGACTGAACCTAAGGATAATAGGAATAGAAGAGGGAGAAGAGTATCAACTAAGAGGCACAGTAAATATCTTCAACAAAATCATAAAAGAAAACTTCCCTACCCTCAAAAATGAGATGACCATGAGCAAAACAGAAGCCTTCAGAACTCCAAATAGGTTGGACCAGAAAAGAAATACCTCACGACACATAATAGTCAAAACACCAAGTGCCCAAAGCAAAGAAAGAATACTAAAAGCAGTAAGGGAAAAAAGGTCAGGTAACATATAAAGGCAAGCCAATCAGAATCACTCCCAATTTATCAACAGAGACTATGAAAGCTAGGAGAGCCTGGACAGACATCATGCACACCCTAAGAGAGCACAAGTGCCAGCCCAAGCTGCTATACCCAGCAAAACTATCAATCACCACCGATGGAGAGATGAAGATATTTCAAGACAAATCAAAATTTACACAATATCTTACCACAGACCCATAACTACAACAAATTATAGGTGAAAACCCCAATACAATGAGGGAAAATACAGCCTAGTAAAAACAAGAAAACTCCTAAACAAGAAAACTAAAAGAAGAAAAAAACACAGACACAACTCAACCCAAAAAAGCAATAATGGCAGGAAACAGAAACAACTATTCCTTGATGTCTATTAACATAAATGGCCTCAACTCCCCAATAAAGAGACATAGACTATCAGACTGAATACATAAAATCCAGCCTTTTGTTGCATACAGGAAACTCATCTCAGAGACAGAGACAGATACTATCTCAGGTAAAAGGGTGGGAAAAAAACTTCCAAGCAAACAGCTCCAAGAAGCAAGCTGGAGTGGCTATTCTAATATCGAATAAAGTAAATTTCCAACCAAAAGTTATCAAAAAAGATAAGGAAGGACACTTTTTACTCATTACCGGGGAAATTTGTCAGGAGGAACTCTCAATCCTTAACATATATGCTCCAAATAAAAAAGCACCCACATTCATAAAAGAAACCCAACTAAAGCTCAAAAATACACTTCACCCCACACAATAATAGTGGGAGACTTTAATAGCCCACTCTCACCAATGGACAGATCAGGGAAACAGAAACTGAACAAGGACACTGCAAAACTAGCAGAGACTTTGAACCAACTAGAATTAATAGATATATACAGAACATACTATCCTAAAGTAAAAGAATACACCTTCTTCTCACCACCCCATGGCACCTTCTCAAAAATTGACCACATAATTGGACACAGAACGAGCCTTCATCGATATAAGAAGATTGAAATACTCCCATGCATCCTCTCAGATCACCATGGTCTACGGCTGGTCTTTAACAACAACAAAGACAACAAAAAGACCACATACACATGGAAACTAAACAATGCTCTGTTAAAGTATAGCAGTTTCAAAGAAGAAATAAAGAAATTAAGTATTTTCTAGAATTCAACGCAAACGAAAACACAACATACCCAAACCTATGGGATGCAATAAAAGCAGTATTGAGAGGAAAACTCATAGCCCTAAGTGCTTCCAAAAAAAAACTGGAGAGAGCTTACATCAGCAACCTGACAGCACAGCTAAAAGCCATAGAACAAAAGGAAGCAGATATACCCAAAAAGAGTAGATGGCAAAAAATAATCAAAATTAGGGCAGAAATAGACCAAATAGAAACAAAAAGAACCATTGAAAATATCAACAAAACCAAGAGTTGGTTCTTTGAGAAAATCAACAAGATTGATAAACCCCTAGCCAGACTAACTAGAGGGCAAAGAGAGAGTATACAAATTAACAATATCAGAAAGGAAAGTGGAGACATAACAACTGAAGCTGAGGAAACTCAAGAAATCATCAGATCCTACTACAAAATTTTCCACAAAATTGGAAAATCTGGAGAAAATGGACGAATTCCTAGACAGATACAAGATCCCAAAGTTAAACCAGGACCAAGTAAACCATCTAAATAACCCTATAACACCTAAAGAAATAGAAGAAGTCATCAAAAGCCTCCCAACCAAAAAAAAAAAGCCCAGGACCAGATGGGTTCAGTGCAGAATTCTATCAGACATTTATTGCGGACATAACACCAATACTCTCCAAACTATTCCAAAAGATAGAATCAGATGGAATACTACCTAACTCATTTTTTGAGGCTACAATAACCCTAGTACCCAAACCACACAAAGACCCTACAAGGAAAGAGAAATTCAGACCAATCTCACTTATGAACATTGATGCAAAAATACTCAACAAAATTATTGCAAACCGAATCCAAGAACACATCAAAACCATCATTCATCATGACCAAGTAGGCTTCATCCCTGGGATGCAGGGATGGTTTAATATAAGGAAATCCATCAATAATCCACCACATAAACAAACTCAAAGAACAAAACCACATGGTCATCTCACTAGATGCTGAGAAAGCATTTGACAAAATCCAACACCCCTTCATGTAAAAGTCCTAGAAAGAACAGAATTCCAAGGTCCATACCTAAACATAATAAAAGCAATATACAGCAAACCAACAGCCAACATCAAACTTAACGGTGGGAAACTTGAAGCAATCCCACTAAAATCAGGGACTCGACAAGGCTGCCCACTCTCCCCCTACCTATTCAACATAGTACTGGAAGTCCTGGCTGGAGCAATTAGACAGCAAAAGAAGATCAAGGGGATACAAATCGGAAAGGAAAAGATAAAAACATCACTCTTTGCCGATGACATGATAGTGTACTTAAGTGACCCTAAAAATTCCATGAGAGAACTCCTACAGCTGATAAACAAGTTCAGCAAAGTGTCTGGATACAAAAAAATCAATAGCCTTCCTATACACAAAAAACAAACATGTGGAGAAAAAAAAAATATGGAAAAGGTACCCTTCACAATCGTCACAAAAACTATAAAATACCTTGGTGTGACTCTAACTAAGCAAGTGAAGGACCTGTATGACAAGAACTTCCAACCTCTAAAGAAGGAAATTGAGGAGGATCTCAGAAAATGGAAAGATCTCCCTTACGCATGTATTGGAAAGATCAACATTTAAAAAATGGCCATCCTACCAAAAGCAATGTACAGATTCAACGCAATCCCCATCAAAATTTCAACACCGTTCTTCATGGAATTGGAAAGATCAATGTGCAATTTCATATGGAACAACAAAAGACCCAGAATAGTGAAATCCATCCTCAACAACAAGAAAACATCTGCGGGAATCACTATCCCTGACCTCAAGCTATATTACAAGGCAATTGTGCTGAAAACTGCATGATACTGGTACAGAAATAGGCATGTGGATCAATGGAATAGAATAGAAGATCCAGAAATGAGCCCTCATGCATATGGTCACCTGATTTTTTACAAAGGAGCCGTAAACATTCAATGGAAAAAGGACAGCCTATTCAAAAAATGGTGGTGGTCCAACTGGCACTCAGCATGCAAAAGAATGAAAATAGACCCTTTCTCCTTGTACAAAGCTCAAGTGTAAGTGGATCAAAGATCTCCACATTAAACCAGATACACTGAAACTATCAGATGAGAAAGTAGGGAAAACTTTAGAACATATAAGCACAGGAGAAAATTTTCTGAACAAAACACCAATGGCTCAAGCTCTAAGGTCAAAGATTAACAAATGGGACTTAATGAGATTGCAAAGTTTCTGTAAGGCTAAGGACATTGTCAAGAAAACAAAATCGCAGCTAACAGAATGGGAAAAGATCTTTACCAACTGCACATCAGATAGAGGCCTAATATCTAAGGTATACAAAGAACTCAAAAAGCTAGACACCAGAAAATCAAATAACCCTATTAAAAATGGGGTACAGAAAAACAAAACGTTCTCAGTTGAGGAATATTGAATGGCTGAGAAATATCTGAGGAAGTGCTCGACATCCTTAGCCATCAGGGAAATGCAAATCAAAACAACCCTGAGATTCCACCTCACACCAGTCAGATTGGCCAAGATCCAAAACTCAGATGACAACAGATGCTGGTGAGGTTGGGGAGAAAGAGGAACACTTCTCCACTGTTGGTGGGGTTGCAAACTAATACAACCACTCTGGTAATCAGTCTGGCGATACCTCAGAAACCTGGACATAATACTACCTGAAGACCCAGCTATTCCACTTCTGAGCATATACCCCAGAGACACCTTAGTACACAACAAAGATATATGCACCACAATGTTCATAACAGCTCTATTTATAATAGCCAGAAGCTGGAAAGAACCCAGATGTCCTTCAGAATATGAATGGATACAAAAATTGTGGTACATTTACACAATGGAATACTACTCAGCCACCAGAAACAATGTCTTGACCAAATTCTTAAGAAAATGGCTGCATCTAGAGAATATCATTCTGAGTGAGATAACCCAGTCACAAAAGAACAGACATAATATGCAGTCACTGATAGTGGGATGCTAATCCCAGAGGCTCGCACTGCCCCAGAAGCAACTCACAGACTGTATGAAGTCCAAGAAATAAAGAAAACAAACAAACCAAAAAAAAAAAAAATCTTTACACAACAAGAAAACTTTGACTATTTCCATGTTACATTTTGTTTTGCATGTACTTTGTGCTCATTGTAACTATTGGGTTTTTGATGCATACTGTCAAACCTTTAAAAAGATCAAGTACTGACTATTCATATAGATTTATGTAAAAATTATTTTAAAATCTGAAAAAAAAGTACTGAAAAAATTGTATTGTATAATTTTATGCAAAAAAATGCTTGAAATCTGTACATTTACCTTTGTTTTGTAAAATAAAGTTGTTAAAAAAACATTATCTGCACAAATTAAATGTCTATGTATCTAAATTCCATGTTTTTAAGTAAGTCACACATAGAAAGTATCGGCATACTTTATACATTGATATATATGTACAAAAAATAAAATATGTAAAGTGGATCTGGAGGACAACATTAAAAAATGCTGAATCTGACATGTTCAAGCTAAGGGAAGCAAAGTAATATCCCATACTGACAAATGTATAACTTAAATTAGAACCTATTATCTAGTTATACTGTATCTGTCACCTGTAATCTACGTATCATCTGGTTATAATCTATCATATGTCCTACTTAGAATTTTTTGTTGTTTTTGTGTTTATTTTTTGGTCAAGTTGACCCAAGATAGAATAATTTGGAATGAGGGAGTCTCAATTGAGAAAATAACTCCAGCAGATTGACCTTTGGAAACTGTGGAACATTTTTTTTGATTGATGATTGAAGTTGGAGTGCCCAGCTTACTGTGGCCAGTGCCAAACCTCATCTGTGGTCCTAGGTGATATTTAGTGGTGAGATTGCCACTAAACCCAGTCACTATTGCTGATGCCAAGAAGTGCTTGTTAACAGGAGTCTGATATGTATGTCTTCCGAGAGGTTCTGCCAGAACCTTACTGATAAAAATTTAGATGCTTGCAACTAACCATCAGACTGAGCACTTGGACCACAATGGAGGAGTTAGAGAAAGGAATGAAGAAGCTGAAGGGGTTTGCAACCTTATAGGAAGAAGAACAATATCAACCAACCAGTCCCTCCAGAGCTCTCAGGGATTAAACCACCAACCAAAGAGTACATATGGGGAGACCCATGGCTGCAGTCACATATGTAGTAGAGGATAACCTTGTTGGGCATCAATAGGAGAAGAAGCCCTTGGTCTTGTGAAGGTTCATTTCTCTAGTTTAGGGGAATACAAGGGCAGTGAGCTGAGAGTGGGTAGTTGGAGGGAAAGCATCCTTATAGAAGAAGAGGTGGGGTATGGGCAAGGGGGAAACTGGGAAAGGGGATAACATCTGAGCTGTAAATGCATAAACTATCCAATTTAAAAATAAGAAAAAAAATTGAACAACTTATAGGAGCAAGCCAGAAGGCAGTGCTCATCCAAGGCTTAGAATTCCTGCCTTGACTTCCATCAGTGACAGACTGCAATCTTGTAATTGTAAGATGAAAGAAATGCTTTCTTCTACATGTCCCCATGTTGTTTTAGTTTATGGCATTTTATCACAGCCATAAGAACCTAAGATACCATTTATCTATGAGTATAATCTATATCATTTATCTATATCAGTACCATTTACCTAACTACGACATATCTGTCATCTCTGAAGTACCCATCATCTACTTATATGGCTATTAATTATAAAATTGCATATATTTATGATTTATTTATTTCTATAATCTATAATATATCTTACATTAATAATTAATCTGCCACATATTTTTCTCTAGACTATCAATTATCTATTATTTGTCTACCAGTAATCTATGTATGAATCATCTATGTTCATTCTATTTATCTATCATTTATCTGTCATCTGCATATGATGCATCTCTTAAATCATTGATGTGTCTGTCATCGATAATTTATCATTTATCATCTATCTACCTATCATCTATTTATATATCTTTTGACATTGATTTTCTAACTACCTGTTTATTTACATAGCTCTCTGACTATCATCTATAATTATCTTCATCTCTCTCTTTTTACTTATCCTGTAAGAATTATTAGTGTGCCTGGAACTGATTTTTTTTTTATAAAATTGGTTTAAATATTATTTCATTAACTCAAAAGCAAGATAAACTGTGTTGTGTAATATAGAAGCTAAGAGAGAAAAATTTCTCCAGACAGAACTTCCAATGTTGGTCATGGGAACATTGCTTTATTATATTTCTTTGTCCTGTATGCTCTTATGCCTTTCCCAGGCATTATGGACTCTCCCTATTTGATACTTAAGTCAAAATATTAAGTCAAAATAAATTCTTCCTTCTTTAAGTCAACTTTGGTCATTTTATCATGAAATCAGAACAATAATGAATACATTTAGGATGAAAGATATGGAAAGTTCCAAGTATGTTGTCACTATTTGCTACCCTCCAGGGGAAGTTTTATGAAATACCGGCATCTCGAGGCTGTAAGTACTTGCAGAAAAGTTATATGGTAGGAGTAGAGCAAGAGTAAGCATCCTGAGGTAGTAGAATCTCCTTTGTAACAGTTTATTTTCTGCTGACTAATGAATGCTTTGAAAATAGCAATTCATTGTGATAAGTGTATGACAAAATTCTAATCACTTCCTACTAAACTCTCAACATGGTCATACTAGGGATGAGTTATACAATACACGAACCTGTACTTGTGTACACAGCCCAGATCATATTCAATTCAGCAGTCTCTCTAGGAAGCAGACTAGGTGCTCACAGGTAGTCCCAAACATTCAGTGAATTCCACATCCATCCCCAGAGAAATATTAAAAAAAAAAAAAAAATGAAGTAAACTTGAGGTTTTTTTTTAAAAGAAAATTATTGGAAAACTGTTAAAGTGATTTTTTTTTTACTTAGAAAAACTATTTGTTGACTAAATATATATAAAACAGGCTGATGATAAATCTGTTGAAATGTCGTAAACACTAAATTAATTAGTGATTGGCTTGGAGAAGACAAGACCAAAGGAAGGCAAAGCATCAGCCACACAATACATGAATATTTTTACTGCTTTGAGAAGGTAATCGGCAGTTAATTGATAACAAAGATGATTAAAGACCAAGAAGATAAATTACTTATTGGTCTTCCCTAACAGAGTGCATTGGGGCCTGTTGGATCTGATCTGTGCTCCCTACATCCTATAAAGGACATTGTTGTAGTCATATTCAGAGGTGGAACAATGTCACCTAATAAAGTGTTCATTTCTAAAAGGTAATGAGCTTGATGAGGCTTTACAGGCATTTTTAATTAAGAAAAATTAATGTCTCAGCAGTCTTATCTACTGACTGGTCATATGTGAAAAATTTTCCCTGTGGTTTTTGGTATATCAACTCTGCAACAGTTACCCAAGAGATTAAGATAAGAAAATCTTTATTGTTGATAGCAGTCCTTTATCCTTGTACTTAAAATAAGTTACAATAATTTTACCTCAGAACTTTAATTTGTACATATTTCTCATTAATGATTTAGAATTAATATTTTAGTCCATTGTTATAAGAGAATTCATATGCTATAATGCTTTCAAAAATTATAACAAATATCACATGAAACTTTAACAGGACTATTTTTGCTGATCTTATAATTCTAATCCTTGAAGAGTAGGGGTGTGGAAAATAATTCTTTATGTTTCCAGAAAAGGAGACATATGGTTTGACATCCTAGGGAACAACTTAAAAATGTATATGCAATTTGTGATGGTTTGTATATGTTCTGCCCAGGAAATGGCACTATTAGAAGGTGTGTGAGTACAGAGTCAAAACTTTTAATTGTAGAGGATTGATGATTTTAAAAGAAATTCAAGATGAAAAATCTAGAGCTATTATTACAAACTTAAGAAAGCTATTTAGAAATTGTACACCTTTACATCTTATGGATGTGCAAACTATGTAAGCCCTGATTTATATGACCCCACACTTACTTGCTGACTACTATTCTGGGTGTCAGGCAACTAGAATCTGCATGTACTTGCTCTTTGAGATGAGTTCATCCACTCATCAAGAAAAATGCTATCTGTGTAAAACCCATAATTTGCTGGATAGTGAATATTATGTTAATTAATACATATAAATTTTGCTATTTAATGTTTAAATTAATAATATATTAATACATATAAATTTGTTTAGAAAACATGGAAAGATGATTTATAAATGCTTAACAATTAGCTGAATCCCCTTGCTGTGCCTTTTCACTTATCCACTCCTTACTTGCCATGAGAGGTATCCCTAGAGAGGAGTACTATGTCTAGCAGTAAGGTGTTTGGGGTTCATAGAAGTAAGACTGTCAGAGGAGCAGAAGAGATTAATAGAATGTGGAGGTAAAGAAGAAAAGGAGGGCATTGGGCTATGAGAGGGAAAGAATATACTTGTAGCACATTATATATATATATTTTATAAATTGGCTTTAGAAAGGAAGAGAGTCACTTCTTCCATTTCCAGTATCTTACTGTTACACTCGAGAAAGGTTTTTATCCTATATAACACAGCTGAAACTTTCAGTAGACTCCTGACTACTTTGTATTTATCAACTGGTCTTAGAAACAATTCCTCTAAACAGCTATGACAGAAAACTAGGGTGCCTCAAACTCTTGCCCTCTGATCTGAATATGCTCTCAGCCTTTCATATACAGCAGGGAGAGACTAATTCTTTAGAACTCACACCCCACTGCATGTTTAGCCATGGGTGTCCTGGACTGAAAGCAGAGACAGGGGCATTGTGTCTTCATGTTAAGTACTCTTTAATCTTTGGTTTCATCCATAAAGTCCATTTCTTAGTCCATGTATTCTGCTCAATTTACCCAGATTACATGCAGCTTGCCCTGTATGGTATATTCATGTGTTATTTGAATGTAATGTAGTGGTGAAGGAGATGAGTCATTGGATAAGAACACTTCCTTCTCTCCTATAGGTCACATATTCAGTTTCTAGTGCCCACATGGTGGCTCACAAACATCCATAAGTCTAGTTATTGGAGGATCCACTTCTCTCTTTTGACTTCCAGTGGCAGTGTGTACGTGCTTATCTATAGGTGCACACAAGATACTTATATGCATTAACAAATCTTAAATGTAATGTATACCTAAAAAATTTGTCAGATTTCCATGGAAAATATTGTTTGATGCTTATACATTTATTTATTTATTTATGTAATCATCATCAGTATCAAGGTATAAATTGCTTCAATCTACTGGAAACTCAGATTTGTGTTGCTGGAGATAGGAGGCAGTCCTCCACACCTGCTCCTACTATAGAAGCCATTGTGTGAAACATAGGAATATTCAGAAATAAAGAGCCAAGTATTCAGGGAAACCATTTGATTTATGCTTAGATTTCATGAAGAATGGATAGCCAGGTAAAAATGTACCACAGCTTATTAATCAAATGATAAAAGAATGAAGGAACCATTGCAAGGTTATTTCTAAGATTCTGCTGACTTCTCAGGGTATTGTCCATTGCTGTTATAGCCACATATGGTCCTTGTAGAATGAAGATTTTTCCTTCTAAGATTTATGTATGTGTGAGTATTTTGCTCATAAACACATATTCACCCACACATGCACACATACTCACACACATACAGGTGCATGAATGCATGCACACACCTGTACAGGGTCCAGGAGCCACAAAGGACAGAAGAGTGTGCTGGACTCCTTGGAACTGGAGTTACAGATGGTTATGAGCTTCCATTTGGGTGATGGGAACCAACCTGGGTCTTATGAAAGAGCAGTGTATTCTCTTAGCCACTGAACCTTCTCTTCAGTTCCTGGAAGAATGGTATTCAAGGGAGATAGAAATCCATCTTTCTGGATTTTATGTTTGCCTTGAAAAAGAGAAATCTGGTTTCTGAAACCTGCCTTGTTGTGGATGGAAAGAGATAACAATGTAGGAGAAAGCCAAACACTTTGTTCCTGAGGACTTGTCAATCTTACCTCAAAGTACAAGTATGACAAGGAGGCTAGTTAGGCTTTTTTTTTTTTTTTTTTTTTTTTTGAGCACCAAAACTGGAATGCTTTGTAAGTGATATCCCATGTTGTATAGCTTTTATTGTAGTTTCTTTAATGTAAACACAAAATGCTTCTAACAAGCAGGAAGTGGCAAAGTCAGAATTTGAACTCATTATCTGATATCAGCATCTGTCTTTAAAATAGCTTATTTGGGCAAAAAAAAAAAAAAAAAAAAAAAAAACTTCTAAAAAAAAGTCTTATCAATGCCCATGTTAGTGATTTTCCTTTGTGTTACTGAGCAATACTCTACCTACTATATTTCATTCATTGTTTACCCATTCTTGGTTAATGGATATTTAGATTATTTCAATTTTTACTACTGTAAATCCCACATTAAATATTTATATACAGGCCTTGGTATGGACACACATTTTCATTTATCTTGGGTAAACAGCCAGAAGGTGCATTCTGTATCATACTCTTCTGAAAGTTAACTTGTGTGATGGCTAACCATTTTCACAGTAGGTGCTCCATGCAAAATTTCCAACCTGCAGTTCATGAAAGTTAGACTTGTGCCACATTTCACACGTGCTTTGAGTTATTGTTTTTGTATTTTATCTGTTCCAGAAATACTAAAGTATTGTTTTATGGTGATATGACTTACACTTACTTAATAACCTAAGAACTTACCCACTTAACACATGCATATATCTTCTCTTTTAAACAATTTCCAACCACCATTTTTAGTTGTGTTATGTCTTGTTATTAGTATGTTGAAAAGGTTTTAAAAAGTTATATATATATATATATATATATATATATATATATATATATATATATACACATAATGTATACATATAACATATATATAACATAATACCATACATGTAAAACACATACATATGTGAGTGTTTATAAACATACATACATTCATATATGTTTATAAAAGCCTGTGTGTGAATGTGTGTGTGTGATTTAATGTGTGTGTGTACTTTTGTTTGTGTGTATTGTATCAAATTTTTTCTAGTTAGTGGTTTGATTTTTAAGCTCCTCAGATGAATCTTTTAAAGAAATGAAATTATAGTTTGGATCAAAAGCAAGTTATTAAATAGTAATTTTATGTTTTATCTAAGAACTTAGTAAGTTGTTCCCATACTTATGTTTTTTCCTACTTTTCTATTATAAACATTGTAAAGTAGACTTTTCAGTTTTATGTTATGATAGATGATATTGTTTAATGAAGAGGTAAATAGTTATCTTTGTTGTTTTTGTTCTAAATATCTAAATACCTTATTTAATAATAGAGATTTAACAAATATGTAAATATTTATTAAACAGAGCTTGTTAAGCATTGCATCACCTTAGTACTACTACTGAATGCTCAGTGCGGTATTCCTGCACTCAGTTCCACCATTGCTGCATCCTTTGATCCTTACAACAGAACTCTACTCTCTTGATGTTGTGATTGTATGATACGTCTTGGAGTCAGATGGAAGGAGAACTTTAGTCATGATATTTCTTTTCTAATTAATTTTATTTCTTTAAATTCTTTACATTATTCCATAAAGTTTAGCACCATTCTAAGTGTGGATGGTCAAGGATACCCAAAAATGCATCGTTGTTTTGTTTCTTTAATTTTCTTTTTGAAAAAAAGAAAGACACCTTTTTAAAAAATCGTGAAAGCACCTGTGGCGTATGTGCAGAGAATAGCAGTGGAGACTTTAAGATGCCTATTTTATATCAAGCTCAAAAAGTCTCAAACAACTGGATCCCTTCCTATGTGGTAATAATAAAAGAAATGCTAGAACTAGAACCCAAGACCTCTGGAAGAGAAGCTAGTGCTCCTCACCACTGAGATATCTCTCCAGCCCCAGATAATAGCTATTTTGTTCACTATAGGACCTTCATCTGGCATGGAGCACATTAGGTCCATATTTCACAAGGGAATGACTGAATGCTCAGTACATACCAGGGCATCAAAGCACTGACTCAGATACACTGCTCCAGGGAGATCAGGCTTTGGGGGAAGAAAAAGAAATATGAACAGGCAGCTAACAAAAAAGTCCCCCCCCCATTTGTTGTACCTAGGCTTCAGGAAAAATACTTAAAATCACACACACACACACACACACACACACACACTCACATAGAGAGAGATACGGGGGGGGGGGGATATTTGGATCAAATGGAAAACCGAGGTTAAAGTGTATAAACCATAGCAAAGACAGTGAAAGAGTATTGTATGGGAACCTATCTTGAAACCTCTGACAGATATAGCTAGAGTAAAAACCTTATCACATTCTATGACCTACCAGGCAGTTTTTTCCTAGTTTACCAAAGTCAAAAGTAAGGCAGAGAACAGTGTCATACCACTCAGAAGCACAGATGTCAGGAGATTCTGGAAGCCAAGTCTGCTACTAGTTTCTATGACTTGTTTAATTGTTTCTTCTCACTGAGTGGTCAGCACAGGTAGGGCTCATTTTTAGTTCAATGGTATGAAGGCACATTGTCTTTATGGTTAGGTAAGCAACCCTGTCTCTGAGAACTAAATTTATAATAAAAAAATCAATGTCAAACTATAACTAAAAAATTACCATGATCATGTTCACAGAATAAAATTATGTGTCAAATGTAAAAATTGATACTGGAACCTTAAAGAATGTAGATGAACAATTTCATATCACATTTGTTCCCAAGACAATAAAAATGTGTGTTTTCCTGCTTATGGTTCATTGCATTTCTTCTTGACAATACTCTGAAATTCTACTGAGCTAAATTCTGGCCCTAAATATCCTCACATAGAGTTGAATGACTGCCTCCCCAGTACTTTCTACTCAGTACTGCCTCCCCAGTACTTTCTACTCAGTACTGCCTGCTCAGTACTTCTTCAGCAGCTAGACCTACAGACTACATTCATATAACCTCAAAAATTATGAATGTTCAATTTTTTTCTTGTATTTTTTGTGCCAAAATATATATTTAGGTAGAGACCTCAACTTGTATATTACCAAAAATATCATTTAATATTATCAATCATATCTTTAAAACACCAAACTGGTTGAATATATATTCATCTCAGAAATAAATGGAACATTTGGAAAACTTGACTTAAGTTAGGCTCAAATAAAAGCTTAATATACAGTTGTATAAAGTGATTAAAATTATGTACAGTTGGTTAGATAACAGTTACAGGAAGATTTGTTTAATTCCCAAGTAGCTAAAAATTAAATGGTACTTCTAAATAATTGTCCTTTGGGTCCTGACTTGTTATTTATTGTGTCAAGAAAAAAACACAAGGACAAATAAAAATTAATTTGAGAGGAAAAAAGACAAAACTCAGCACGACCCGGATTTTAAGATATATCTGAATTATCACTGGCAGGTTCCATATGCTATAACCAGAAGTTCCAAACCAACTGAGAGCTAAAATGAGTACCCTGATTTCTCAATGTTTCTTACTTTATATATCGAGTTTCACCAGGACTAGTGGCATACCCGCTCACAGGTCCCTGGGAGCTTGCTGGAGCTGCAGGGGTACATTTCATCAAAAGTAGAAGGGTGAGTCAACTTCTTCTGCCCATGTTCTACCCTGGGAGAGGCTGCCCAGAACTCTAAGGGTTCACACAGTGGAACTGCTTGGGGGTGTACACTTCCGGCCCAAGGCCAGACCCAGGTACATCAGGACTGGGAACTGCCACTGGGGTTCACAACCTACCCTGAGAAAGAAACACACAGAAACAATCTTCCTCTGGAGACCACAGGCACACAGACCCACAAAAGGGACAAGCTCCAGTAAGAGGCAACAAGATCACCTATAACAAGATGGCAAGAGGCAAGTGCAAGACTCTAAGAAACAGAAACCAAAACATCCTGGCAACATCAGAACCCAGTTCTCCCCCCACGCAAATAATGGATATTCTGACTCACCAGAAAAACAAGATTTAGACTTAAAATCATACTCAGGATGGTGATGGAGACCTTAGAGAAGTGCATAAATAACACACTTAAAGAAGTACAGGAAAACCAGGAGAAGACACGGAAACAAGTAGAAGCCCTTAAAGAGGAAACATGAAAATCACTTAAAGCTCTAAAGGAAAGCACAAACATTCAGGTGAAGAAACTAAAAACAGAAATAAAAACAATGAAGAAAAAACTAAAGGAGACAACCCTGAAATTGGAAAACCTAGAAAAGACATTGGGAGACGATATAAGCATCAGCAATCGAATATAAGAGATGGAGGAGAGAATCTAAGGAGCAGAAGATGACATAGAAATCATTGACACAACAGTCAGAGAAAATGCAAAAATCAAAAAGATTCTAAGCCAAAACATCAGAAAATCCAGGGCACGATGAGAAGACCAAACCTAAGGATAATAGGTGTAAAAGAGAGTGAAGAATATCAACTGAAAGGCACAGTAAATATCTTCAACAAAATTATATAATAAAACTTCCCTAATATAAAAGAGAGAGAGAGAGAGAGAGAGAGAGAGAGAGAGAGAGAGAGAGAGAGAGAGAAAGAGAGAGAGAGAGAGAGAGAGAGGGACAGACAGACAGACAGACAGACAGACAAAGGGGGGGCAGGGAGAGATGACCACAAACACAGGAGAAGCCTACAGAACCCCAAACAGACAGGACCAGAAAAAAAAAATTCTTCCTGACACATAATAGTCAAAACAACAAATACAAATGCTCAAAAAAAGAGAAAGAATACTAAAATCAGTAAGAGAAAAAGGTAACATATAAAGGCAGACCGATCTGATTACACCAGCCTTTTCAACAGAGACTATGAAGCTAGAAGATTATAGACTGACATCAGACAGATACTAAGGGAAAACAAGTTCCAGTCCAGGTTACTATAGCCAGAAAATTTTTCAATCACCTAGGTGAAGAAGCCAAGTTGTTCCAGGACAAAAACAAATTTACACAATATCTATTCACAAATCAAGCCCTAAACTTCACCCTAGGAAAATCAAGAAACTAATCCTCTTGCAACAAGCACCAAAGAAGAAAAGCACACAAATATAACTCTATTTGTAAGAACAAAAATAGCAAGAAACAACAATTACTATTCCTTAATATCCCTTAACATCAATAAAATTAATTCTCCAATAGAAAGACATAGAATATCAGACTGGATACGTAAACAGGATCCAAACTTTGCTGCATACAGGAAACTCTTCTCAGCAGCAAAGACAGGCACTACCTCAGAGTAAAGGGTTGAGTAAAAAAGTTAGAGTAGTCATCCTGATATTGAATAAAACTAATTTTCAGCCAGAAGTCATCAAAGAAGACAAGGAAGGACACTTTTTACTCATCTAAGGAAACATCTATCAATAGGAACTCTCAATCTTGAACATCTATGCTCCAAATACAAGAGTACCTAATCCATAAAAGAAAAATTACTAAAGCTCAGAGCATATATTACACCACACATATTAATAGTGGGAGACTGCCACACCCCACTCTCATTATCAATGTGCAAATCATGGATGCAGAAACTGAACAGAGACACAGTGAAACTAACAGAAATTATGAACCAAATGAATTTAATGGACACCTATAGAATATTTCATACTAAAATAAAAGAATATACCCTTTTCTCAGCAGCTCATGGCACCTTCTCCAAAACTGACAATATATTTGGTCACAAAATAGGCCTCAACATATATAAGAAGATTGAAATACTCCCATGCATCCTATCAGATCACCATGGACTAAGGATAGTCTTCAATAACAAAACAACAAAAAGCCCACATACTCATGGAAGTTAAACAATGCTCTACTCAATGACAGCTTGGTCAAGGAAGAAAAAAAGAAATAAAAGACTTCTTAGAATTTAACAAAAATGAAGGTATAACATACCTAAACTTATGGGATACAATGAAAGCAGTGCTAAAAGGAAAACTCATAGCACTGAATGCCACCAAAAGGGAACTGGAGAGAGCATACACTAACAACTTGACCTCACAACTGAAAGCTCTAGAACAAAAAGAAGCAAATACACCAAAGAAAAGTAGACTGCAGTAAATAATCAAACTCAGAGCTGAAATCAACCAAATAGAGACAAAGAGAACTATACAAAGAATCAACAAAACAAAGAGCTGTTTCTTGGAGAAAATCAATAAGATTGATAAACCCTTAGCCAGACTAACCAGAGGGTGCAGAGAGAGTATCTAAATTGACGAAATCAGAAATGAAAGGGGAGACATAACAACAGAAACTGAGAAATTCAAAAAAATCACTAGATCCTATTACCAAAGCATATACTCAATAAAACTAGAAAATCTAGAAGAAATAAGCAATTTTTTAGACAGATACCAGGTACCAAAGTTAAATCTGGATCAGATAAACCATTTAAACAGCCCCATAATCCCTAAGGAAATAGAATCTCCCAACCAAAACACGCCCATGACCTGATGGGTTTAGTATAGAAGTCTTTCAGACCTTCACGGAAGACCTAATACCAATACTCTCCAAACTATTCCACAATATAGAAATAGCAGGAATATTACTCAACTCATTCTTTAAAGCCACAATTACAATAATTCCTAAACCACACAAAGATGGTACAAAGAAGAACTTTAGACCAACTTCCCTCATGAACATTGATGCAAAAATATTCAACAAAATTCTTGCAAACCGAGTCCAAGAAGACATCAAAGCAATCATTCACCATGATCAGGTGGGCTTTATACCAGGGATGCAGGGATGGTTCAATATACAGAAATACATCAGTGTCATCCACTTCATAAGCAAACACAAAGAAAAATTACACAATTACCTATCTGTATGCTGAGAAAGCATTTGACAAAATTCAACACCCCTTCATGTTAAAAGTCTTAGAGAGAACAGGAATCCAAGACCCATACCTAAACATAGTGAAAGCAATATAGAGCAAACCAGTAGCCAGTATCAAAGTAAATGGTCAGAAACTTGAAGCAATCTCACTAAAATCAGGGACTAGACAAGGCTGTCTTCTCTCTTCCTACCTATTTAATATAGTACTAGAAGTACTAGCTAGAGTAATAAGACAACAAAAAGAGGTGAAAGCGATACAAATTGGATAGGAAGAAGTCAAAATATCACTATTTGTAGATGATATGATAGTATACGTAAGTGACTCTAAAAATTCCACCAGGGAACTTTTACAGCTGATAAATACCTTCAGCAAAGTAGCTGGATATAAAATTAATCCAAGAAAATTAGTAGCATTCCCCTACTCAAAGGACAACCAGGCTGAGAAAGAAATTATAAAAATAGACACTCTACAAAATAGCTACAAAGAGTATAAAATGACTTGGTGTGATCCAAACCAAGCAAGTGGAGGATCTGTATGACAAGAACTTCAAGCCTCTAAAGAAGAAATTGAAGAAGATATCAGAAGGTGGAAAAATATCTCATGCTCATGGATTGGAAGAATCAACATTGTAAAAATGGCCATCTTGCCTAAGGCAATCTACAAATTCAATGCAATCTCCATCAAAATTCCAACTCAATTTTCTATGAAGTTAGAAAGAGCAATTTACAAATTCATTTGGAATAATAAAAACCCAGAATAGCAAAAATGATTCTCAACAATAAAACAACTTCTGGGGGGGTTTACTATCTCTGACCTCAAGCTGTATTACAGATCAATTGTGATAATAACTGCCTGGTATTGGTACAGAGACAAGCAGGTAGACCAGTGGAATAGAATCAAAGACCCACATATGTACCCACACACATATGGTCACTTGATTTTTGATGGAGAAGCTAAAAATATTCATTGGAAAAAGGACAGCCTCTTCAACAAATGGTGCTGGTTCAACTGGCAGTAAGCATGCAGAAGAATGAAAATCAATCCCTTCTTATCTCCTTGTACAAAGTCCAAGTACAAGTGGATCAAAAACCTCCACATAAAACCAGGTACACTGAAACTAATGGAATAGAAAGTGGGAAAGAGCTTAGAACACATAGTCACAGGGAAAATTTTCCTGAACAGAACAACAATGCCTTATGCTCTAATATCAAGAACCGACAAGTGGGACCTCATGAAATTGTAAAGCTTCTGTAAGGTCAAGTACACTGTCAAAAGAAAACAAGATGGCAACCAATAGATTGGCAAAAGATCTTCCCCAATTCTGATAGAGGGTTAGTATCCAATTTATACAAGGAACTCAAGAAGATATACCCTAGAGAATCAAAGAGTCCTATTAAAAAATGGGGTACTGAGCTACACAAAGACTTCTTAACTGAGAAATAACAAACGGCTGAGAAGTACTTAAAGAAATGCTCAACATACCTAGTCATCATGGAAATGCAAATCAAATCAACCCTAAAATTCCACCTCACACCAGTCAGAATGGCTAAGTTAAAAAACTCATGTGACAACAAATGCTGACAAGGATGTGGAGAAAGAGGAACACTCCTCCACTGTTGGTGGGATTGTAAACTGGTGCAACAACTCTGGAAATAAGTCAGGTGATTCCTCAAAAATTGGACATAGTACTACCTGAGGACCCAGTTATTCCACTTCTGGGCATATACCCAAAAGTAGCTCTAATATCTAATAAGGACACATGGTCCACCATGTTTATAGCAGCCTTATTTATAATAGAAGCTGGAAACAACCCAGATGTCTCTCAACAGAGGAATGGATTCAGAAATTGTGCTACATTTACACAACAGACTACTACTCAGCTATTAAGAACAAGTTCATTAAATTCCTAGGCAAATAGATACAACTTGAAGCTATCATCCTGAGTGAGGTAACCCAGTCACAAAAGATAACTCATAGTACAAACTCACTTATAAGCAGATACTAGCCTCTCCTCCCCAATAAAAAGAGCTCAGAATACCCAAGAAACTGTTCATAGAACTTATGAAGCTCAAAAAGTAGAAAGACCTGAATGTGATGTTTCAGTCCTTCTTAGAAGGAAAAACAAAATGGGAGAAAACCCAGAGCCAAATAGAGGAGCAGATATTGAAGAAAATACCAACAGAGACTGCCTCACCTGAAGAACCACCCCATATGCAGCCACCAAACCCAAGCACTATTGCTGATGTCAAGAAGTGTTTTCTGGCAGGAACCAGACATGAATGTCTCCTCAGAGGCTCTTCCAGAATCATACAGATACAGATGAGGATTCTTGCAGCTAAACATCAGACTGAACATGGGGACTCCAAAGAAAAAGCAAGAGAAAGGACTGAAATAACTGACAGATTTGCACCCTTATGGGAAGAACAACATCATCATCAACCAAGGCACGGAGGTGGAGAGGGTGATTGGAAGCGGGAACACCTTTGAGGAAACAAGTTTAGGGAAAGGAGGGAGGGGAGTTGGGGGAAAGAGTATAATATTTGAAATGTAAATACAGAGAATATCCAATAAAATTTGAAATATACCATTAGTTGTAATGACTTGAACTACATCTTATCTTGAATCCTATGAATTTCTAGTTAGTTTAGTCTAAGTAACTATTCGGGAAATATCTTCAGTGTTCTATTGCTGTGAAGAGATCACGACTACAGTAGCTCTTATAAAGAAAAGCATTTAATTGGGCCTTGCTAACAGGTTCAGATGTTTAGTTCATTATCAGCAAGACAGGAAACAGGCAGCATATAGGCAGACTTGGTGTTGGAGATAAAATGAGTACATCTGGATCCACAGGCATCAAGTAGAGAGGAACACTGGGTCTAGCTTGAACATTTGAAACCCTAAAACCCTCTCCAAGTGACAGACTTTCTCCAATAAAGCCACACCTACTCCAACAAGGTCACTCACTTCTCCAAATGTTACTCACTAAGCATTCAAACATATGAGCCTATGAAGACCGTGCTTCAGATTTCAACTCAAGGAGCCTAGAAAAGTGCCTAAGAATCATTTGCTGATGATATTATTAGTACTTTTACCCTTCCTTTTCCTTCTCTCTCCTTCACCTTTTAAAATATAATTTATTCATTTTCATTGATAAAAATTAGATATGATTATGATATTCAAAATTCTGTTTTATATAATTTTTGTAACTTGGATTGTTTAAATATGACTAGTTAACATCCACAGCATTTCCTATGCTTGTAGTGTTTTTGCACTAAATGCATCATAACTTAAAATCTCCTCTCTTGGGTGATTGGGAGAGAAAGCACCTTTATGGAAGCAAGTGAGGGGAGTGATGGGAGGGGGAAAGAGAATAACATTTGAAATGTAAAAACAGAGACTATCCAATAAAATAATATAAAAAATTTACTCCCTTGGCTATTTAAAGAACACAGTATACATTGTTGTTAACCATACTAACCACATTGCATAATTTCTTCTCATCCTCTTTTTTCCTCAATTCAACCAGTATTTTGTGGTGAAGTGACACGTTTGACTGGAAATGATGGCCTAAAGTGTTTGCTCCCAGCCTCATTCCCTCACTCTGAGGTGGATGTAGGGAATGGCTGAGGACTTAGCTGGTGAGTCGTTATCAATAGTTATGGAAGATTCCATTTTTTTCTGACCCAGGTTTTCCCCCAAACATTTGCCACATATTAGTTGAATTACATAAAACATTGTAAGCAGAAATAAAGGACCAAAACCAATCTTTCTCTCCTCCTCCTCCTCCTCCTCCTCCTCCTCCTCCTCCTCCTCCTCCTCCTCCTCCTCCTCCTCCTTCTCCTCTTCCTCCTCCTCCTCCTCTTCCTCCTCCTCTTCCTACACACACACACACACACACACACACACACACACCATTTTTGTGTGAAGGCATATGCTTCTCTGTCCCTCTGACTTCTGAACTTCAGGTTTTTGATAGTTTTATGCTTTTGATCCACCTTATTTTGTTGTGAATCTACCAGTCTTTGTTATGAATAAGAAATTTCTATTTTGATTCTTTCTTGGATCCTTTTAAAGAAAAGAGGGTGAGTTTTGACTGCTGAGCCACACAGATATAGAAAGATTTTTAGCAATTGCCTAATCTCTAAATTTCGGTACACTACTTGGGAGAAATAAAACAAAAATAAAATAAATGAGCCAAATGCACCTCCTTTATTTTGGATCAAATTTTGAAGTTTTTCCTCACCAAGCAAAGCATATCACAAGCAAGCAACCAGATCCTGTTAGTCTTTACTTTATTCTCACATCTGCTTTGGCTAACATCTGCTCACTCACTTTAATATGAACTTACATATCAACTAAATAGTAATAATATCAAAGTGGTTCCCCAACCTCTTGTCAATTTTATATTGCTAACAATTATCATATTTCTCCAAACTTATTTGTTCTGTTTTAAGAGAGGAATGATTGGCCTTTCTTCCCAGGCTCCTGCTGCCATTTGCCTCTGTGATTTGATTCTGTGTGTATAAGGCTGTCATAGCTACAGACCCAATTGAATCACAGAAACTCCCCAGATTCCTTATTTTACCTAAGTCCTTCAAAGCATAGCCTTTCTTGTTCATACATATTTCATCACTAACATTTTATTTACCTTGCTTCCCAGAGACTCCTTATTTCAGCCAACATTTATTGAACACTTATTATGCACGAGGGATGTGTGCTGCAAACTAGAGGCATTCAAAGCCAAGACAGATATGATCAAGAATTAGAAGAAGCTTCAGTGGGAGGAAGGCAAAAGGTGCCTGTGTGACAGCACAGAGATTTCTGTAATATGCTTTGATATGGATGCAGAGAGAATAGAAAGAGTTGAATGTATCTGGAGCAATGTTGGCACGTTGACATTTGAGACATTCTAAATCTCCAGTCTGTGAAGCGAAGACACTATTCAGAATTGAGATCTTCCCATTTACATGCTTATTTACATACAGGCAGCCCTGGGTTTTATATCTCCAGAGTCATAAACCATAAATAGAAATTACTTAGAAAAACAATTGCTTCTGTACCAAATGCACACAGACTTCTTTTTTCTTCTTATTTCTAGTCCATGAACAATAGAGTATAGCAATTACCTATATGCCTTTACATTTTATTAAGAACTATAAATAATCTGGTGAATAACTTAAAAATACAAAGGTTATTTAGAATCACAATATTTGCTTCCCAACTGTGTATAGAAGGAATCATTGCTCCTATAGGTAAAATGATCTCAAAGTTTAATTGGTTTTTATAATATGTAGCCTATGGCCAATCCATGAGTTTAACACAAATGTCTTCAAAGAATGCCCAACAGCCCTATTATAGATGTCAGATGTGTATGAACTCTCATAAGAGCAGCAGGTGGGGATATTTTCCTTCCTTGGTCCATCTGTCAACTGAGTGCACACAACTAAGCTCAGTTCTTTTGTGCTTGCTGCACAGTGCTGAGGAGCTCCATGCACAGGTCCAGCGAAAACATGGCTCCTTGGGCCCAGATGATTCCTGACTGTAGAGTATGCCTGATACAGTATAAATCTTTTAAGGGTACATATTTCAAATCTCCAGAGCATGTTGATAATAACGAAGATGTATTTCTATAACCCTTGTAACCTTCACATCATAAACATTTAAAATGGTTGTCTACATTTTTCATAAAGGTATGCTATGACTGAGTGTGTGTACACTTCAGTTAGAAGGTATAACCTCTCAAAGCAAGGCAAAGAGTATGCATAACTCATTTTGCCTGATGATAAATGTTGTCACAAAGTTCCCTACTATGTATTTGAATAAATCCTGGAGCTGTCTGAAGTGCAAGTGAAAGATGGCTTATACCTCCTGCTTGTTTCTGTGAGTTTGACTTTCCTTCAGAATGAAGAAATCTATGTGCTCCTGAAGAACTGCCTGATTCATTGTCTTCTCTGACAGTTTATGTGGTGTCTGCTGTCTTCCAACTGTCTAAGCATGGGAGGGGCTGATTATGTGCCTGCACCCAGCTGGAAAGTCCCTATCACATACCCAAGCTTGAGCAGCTTTTCAGATTTGTGTTCAGACATAAAACAACATTTATATAATACTTGATCATTCTACTCTAATGTTGTATGCTCACACATTTAGTTTTTAAAAGACTCATACCTGTCCTTTGGAATCAGAATAAAGTTCAATAGTCAACTGATCTGAATGTGGCCATCAATTCATTATATAGTATACATCATAATTTCTCTGCAGAGGGCAAAATGGTCATCCTGATAGTAAAAAGAGTCAGATCCATGATAAAAATTTTTTGATAATCTCCAATCTATCACGAGTCCATGACAAATTGAATTCCAGAAAATAATCAATAGCATAATAGTTTGTTAGTGGGAATCAAGAAAAGTACATATTATGAGTATTATTTTGATACCCTTGCTCATAGAATTAAATATCAAATATTTGATATCCTTGCTCATAGAACTAAATATTAAATATTTGATATCCTTGCTCATAGAACTAAATATTAAATATTTGATGTCCTTGCTCATAGAACTAAAATATTACCTCTTATAAATGTGTTATGGGATGCCATGTGATAGGAAGAGCAGACTTGGTAAAATATAAGAATTGCTGTGTTGGGTTTTGTAAATATCCCTTCCTCTATGTTAGCTGCAGGGTCATATAAAATATAACAAATAGATATTTTGAATAAGCTGATTGTGTTGCTGAAAAAATAGATTTTTCTTTACTCTTAATTTTTTCTTTTTAATGATGCCTATGTGTTTATCCTATGGTGGGCCCTGTATAGGAGAAGTACATGTTCTGACTTCCTAAACCATCTCTCCATAAAGATGTCTCCTCTTCAATGACCCTCAGTCATCAACCTTCTTCTGTTTCTTCTTCTTGTTGGTTTGCAATAGCTTTTAGGTTTTGGTGCTAGGATTGCTGCCTTACCCTGTGAGCAGATGGCTCTCCAAAGACTGCAGTCCCTAGCACTTCCACTTAGGGACAGGAAGGTGACTAGTTCTTGTCAAAGAGGAGTGAGTTGTACTGCTGTGCAGTCAAGTGATGTCAGAAATTCTGAAACTTCCTTTTGAAGCTAGGAAGAGAGTTTGAGATTAGAGCTGACACTATCAGGTAGAGATACCTTGATTGATACATGAAGAAAAAAATACTAATTCCTATTCTACGAGCTACTCAGTTTGTTTAGGAACTTTGTTCCAGCAGTGCTCTTCACCAAATGTAATAGCATGCTTCCTGCTAAGAAGGAAGGATACAGAGAATTGCTAGGCTACAGAGATGAGAACCATGAGAGAGAATGGGGAGGAACTCAGTCAGAAGGAAGTTTAATTTTGTAACACATGGAGAAGGGGCAGAGAGTCAAGAATTATGAGGTCAGTTCTAGACACTGGGAAAGACAAGAAAGTAAATTGTCTCCAAAGCCTCCAAAAAGAGCATTGCCTTGCTTGATTTTAGCCCTAAAAGATTCATTTTGGGATTCTAGCCTTAAGGCATATAAAAAGTGTGTTTGCTTTAAACCACCGTGTTCTTGGTCCTTTGGTTCAGCAGCCACAGGCAGCTAGTTACATTCCAATTCCCATGTGCTCTTTAGCTCTTTCCAGTCAGCTTTGCTCCCCTACTGGGCATCAAACTGTCAAGGATCTGCCTCCAGTTTCTATGGTATCACTTTATCTGTAATTCCATGCAATAATAGCCACACAGCTCAGAGTTATGTGTGTCCTGTGCTTTAATGGAGCATGTTATTTCTGAAATCCATCTCTGTGTGCTGGCCACTGTTCTTTGCACAGCTAAGTAGATTTCTGTTTGTAGAGCCTGGGCTGTATACTGAATTCTCTGCCTAGTGGGCTTTTAGATCAATCTCAGTTTTATGCTATCATAACTAAAGGATTTTAAACTCCCATGCAAATATTCTTTGATGTACACTTTAAAAATAAATTCTCTCGGGTAGATACCTAGGAGTACAACAGTCTCCTGATTTTGTAGTAATTATATGCTTAGCTGTTTTATTTATTCAGTTTGCAAAGCACACTAGAGAGCCTAGGCTAGCCTTCAGAGAGGCTCTCCTGCCTCAATCTCCAGAGTATCTGGGATTGTACCTGAACCACCTTACTTGTACAGCTTTTTAACACACTGACAAATTGTTTGGTAATGTGGTTGCACGATTTAACCTACTGACAATATTTAGAATTTCTAATTAGTTTAGAGAGAGAAAGGAAACAGAAAAAGAGAAAGAGCAAAGAAAGGAGCAGGAAAACTTTAAAAATGGAAATAAAAATGTTAGGGACAGGGTTTTCTGGTTTTGGAATGGCCTCTTATAGGCCAAAGAAGACGCATATTCCTGAAACCTTTGTGGAAAATGGGAAGCTGAGCACACAAGCCCATTGATACCTTCCAACCAAAACATTGGAATTTAGCCTTTATTCAAGCCAGAGGGTGGCTAAATTTACTTTGTCCTTCTGGGTTGTGAATGTAGAATGAAGGAGTTGTGTTACTTAGTTTTCCAGTTACAATGTTGGGTCCCCAGTACTCTGGCCACACAGAAAGAGAGTTGGTGCTTTCCAAAACTCATGTGACGCTGACAGGAACTGTCATCCTGCTAGACACCAGGCCAACTACTGAAATGTAAGGACTTACTTCCATAGGCTACCCCTGTGGTATTGCCTCACTAAACACCAAACTCGTTACAAAGAAATGCTCACCTAAGAGAAGAGATGAATAGCTTCTTGCTTCTGCTCTGTGCAGTATATTATATACATTGAAGGGTATGGACTAGAAAGAGACCAGCTGATTTTGAAGGGCTATTATAATATACGAACTGAATTAGCTGTTTTCTCTATCTTGACACAAACCTAGACATATCTGAGATTAAGGAGCCACAATTGAGAAGTGCCTTCATAATATTGTTCTGTAGGCAAGCCTGGGGACATTTTACTAATTAGTGGTTGATGTGGGCAGCACTATCTCTGGGCAGGGGTTTCTGGGGTATATAAGAAAACAGGCTAAACAAGCCAGTAAGCAGCATTTGTTCATGGTTTTTGCTTCATGTCCTATCTCCTGATTCCTGCCACAATTTCTATTGCAGACAGACTGAGACCTGGGAGTGATGAGAAAAACATACCCTTTCTGCTCAAAATTGTTTTTGTTTATCATGTTTTATTACAGCAAAAAAAAAAAAAACAAAAAAAAAAACAAAACAAAAACAAAACAAAACAAAAAAAAAAAAAACCTCCAACTGAGACCAAACTGTTAAGATAAAGAACGGGGGGGGGGGGGGGGAGGAGAAGGTACGGCTAAAGTTGCCTCCTGCTTGGTGAAAAAGTATGATATTGTACATATGCTTTAAAATATTTGGTTTTTTTTACAAAGAGAAAGAGAATATAAAAAAATAATATTTCAAAAACTCAGCTTTCTTTTGGATACTATTTTTCTTCATTTCGTAATTGCTCTTATTTAGTGAAAATAATAAACTGTGCAGTGCTGGCCCATGGTCTGCATCTCTTGCCTGGACTCTTCTTCATTCAAGCCTGTGATTTCTGCTGTCTCCCTCAGGCCTCAATTAGGAATTTGGGGACCAATTAAATCTCACTGTCTCAGGTGTCCTTTTTTTCATGTTCTTACCACTTTGCTTTGTCAGTGAGACCTTGCCTCAGAATAAGGAATTGCCAGTGTCAGTTTCTTATCCACTCCCCTTCCTCACAGCCAGTCAGTCAAGTGCAAATCCAGATAACCTGACTTCCAATACATCTTAGAAAGTCTCCCATTTCTTTTTGTCATTCATTTCAGACCCTTGCGATTTCTTGCCTGCATCTTAATACACATTCTTTTGACAAGTCTGCCATCACTCTGAAGTTTCATCTACATATGGGAAGTACAGATATTCCATGGTGCTTGGTTCTGAAAGCTGAGGATTGGTTCAGTGGTAGTATTTACTCATCATTCAACGATCCTTAAGTTTGTTTTGTTAGACTTCAAAAAACAAAAATGTGTCCATAGCTTTCTTTGGGATCTCCAACATAATTTTCACTGTTTGATAAAAGGAACAGCCATACTTCAAACCTATATTGAAGTCAGAGAGAAATCTACAGTCTCGAATCCCTTTATGATATATCAAAAAAAGAATAAAAACATTCAAATGCAAGAAGCAGAGGAAAAAAAACCTATAAAACTAAAGATAGAGGGGAAGCATATTGAATTAGTAAAAGAGAACATAAAAGTTAATGTTTAGAAAATATAAGGTTAATAAATAATTGAAAAAATAATAAATGTGCTCAACTACCTAGAAGGTTTACTCAAGGGAAATGGTGAGAAAACAAAAGTATATTATAACAATGAGACAACAGAGTCACATGGGAGAAATACATCAACACCTTTGTAAAAAGATAATTGATTAATCTTTTACTAGCTATGACAATTTTTGATAGAATAAAGACATATAAGGAAAAAAGGAATCAAACCATCTCAACAAGAGGAAGATAAAAGATACAGACAATTTTTGATAGAATAAAGACATATAAGGAAAAAAGGAATCAAACCATCTCAACAAGAGGAAGATAAAAGATACAGACAACAAAAAGCTGGGAATAGTTCATGATGAATGATTTTAAAATATTACAATTCATCAAACTTTATGAACTAAATTAGCTCTCTTCTCCATAAAAACAAAAAAGTCTCAATACTTCCGTTAAGAAAATAATGGTCTGACTCTTTGCTCAATAAGTACAGCAAACAAGGCTTGTTACTCCAATCAGATGACAAGCAAAATAACAATTATTAAATATGTATCAAAATTCTGAAATTTAGTGTTTCAATATAGTGAGTAGAGAGAGCTCAATCCAGTCATTAAACTCTACACAGTAACAGATTAAAATAAAAATAACACAAAAGCTCTCCTAAAATAACGTCTTTCAGTAAAATTTAGCTACTAAATGAAATCTTAGAGAAACACAAAAATACATCCTTGTTGTTAGGACTTAAACAGACATCATATTTTTAATGAAACTCCAAAGGTATTCATTTTTAAACTGTGGTGATGAGAATATTATGAATTTTTAAAGGTGCAAATACTATGATTTAATATAAACTGTGGAAGTTTTACTCTAATACCTCAAAACTATAAAAAAACAGAGTTGAGGGGTGGAGAGACGGCTCAGAAGTTAAGAGCGCTGGCTACTTCTAAAGATGCACTCAGTTCTTAGCACACCTTTGTTAGTCCACAACCATCTGTACATTCAGTTGCAGGGAATCTGATGCCCTCTGCTGGCATGCATGGAATGCACAGATATAGACTGGGTTGCACAGACATAGATGTAAATGAAACACCCATACACCTAAACTTTCTTCAAATTGTTTTTATTATTTTATATTGGAAAAGAAAAAAATGGATTAATACGTATCTTTATGAACATACTGATGGCCAATCTGAAAACAAATGAACCACCCAAGAAAACCAACTGAAAAGCCATCAGAAATAACAAAATAACTCAATATGTTACAAAAACCTAAACCAACATTCCTGCCTGACCATCAGCTATTGCCACTAATCAGCAAGCATCTTTTGGTAATCGCAGCTTTTACCATGAGGATACAGATGCCCTGTTCAGTGCTGTGGGAGTATTATACAGGAATGTGAGTTTGAACTGAGAACAGCAAGGTAGAGATCTGAACTGTCAGGGAAAACTATCAAATTCAAATGAAGGAAAATTTATCATGTATCAATAAGAGTTCCATGGGCAAAAGACTCACCTCAAAGGTAAACGGTTCTCTATCCATAAATTCAAGGAAAATGAAAACATTGATAGTTCAATGAATAGGGAAGGCAGCACAGGATCTCAAAGAGAACTGGACAGAAATTTTGGAAAAAATGAGGACCTCAAATGATCAAACAGAGAAACAAATAGTTAGCAGTTTCAATAGCAGGTTAGATCAAGCAGAAAAATAGAGTAGAACCTGAAGATAGATAAAAAACATTATTGTCCAGAAAGAACAGAAAAAGAAATAAAGCACAAAGAAAAAATATAAGTGACTTTTGACAAACTGAATATTTTATTATATGAATACATAACAGTAAAGGTACAAATTGGAGATGTTTGTTAGAGGGATTAAAAGCTGGTACAACCACTGTAGAAATCAGTCTGCAACTCCTCAGAAAATTGTACATAATACTACATGAGGACCCAGCTATTACATTCCTGGGTATATACCCAAAAGGTGCTCCAACATATAATAAGGACACATGCTTCACTATGTTCATAGCAGCCTTACAAAAGCCAGAAGCTGGAAAGAACCCAGATATCCTTCAACAGAGGAACGGATATAGAAAATGTGATACATTTAGACAATAGAGTACTTCTAAGCTATTAAAAACAATGATTACATGAATTCTTAGGCAAACAGATCTAGAAAATATTGTCCTGAGTGAGGTAACCCAGTCACCAAAAAACACCCTTGGTATGCATTCACTGCTAAGTGGATATTTGCCCAAAAGCTTGGTATACCAAAGATACAATTCACAGGCCATATGAAGCTCAAGAAGAAGGAAGACCAAAGTGTGGATGCTTCAGTCATTCTTAGAAGAGAAAACAAAAATACTCATGAAAGAAAATACAGGGGTAAAGAGTGGAGCAGGGACTGAAGTAATGGCCACCCAGAGATTGCACCACTTGGGGATCCATCCCATATTCAGCCACCAAATGCAGTCACTATTGCTGATGCCAAGAAGTGATTGCTGATATGGATGCCTCCTCAGAAGCTTTGCCAGAGCCTTACTGATACAGATAAGAGTTCTTGCAGCCAACCATCAGACTGAGCATGGGCACCCCAGTTGAGGAGTTAGAGAAAGTCCTGAGATAGCTGAAGGGGTTTATAACTACATGGGAAGAACAACAATATCAACCAATCATATCCCCCAGAGCTCCCAGGGTTTCACTACTCTAGTGGCTATTCCTGGTTGTCAAGTTAACTATATCTGGAATGAACCACAATACAGAATTGGGGTGCTCACCTGTGATCCTGATCTTGAGGCATAGAGGCTATGAATCTTAGGACCCTAAGGGAAGGTGGTCTCTGAGCTCAAGGTCATCTGGAACAAAACAAATCCCAAATCCAAATCCAAGTGTGGTGGTACCTTTAATCTGAGACACACCTTCTGTTGGAGACCTACATAAGGACAGTGGAAGAAAGAAGGCTCTTTCTTTGTGCGTGCTTGACTTGTGAGACTGAGCATCTACTAGATCTTTGGATTTTCATTCACAGCTGCTGCCGATCATTGTTGGGGAGTTGAACTACAGACTGTAAGTCACCAACAGATTTACTTACTATATAGAGACTACCCATAATTTCTGTGACTCTAGAGAACTCTGACTAATACCACCTCCAGCCAAGGAGTATTCATGGAGGAACACATGGCTCCAGCCACATATGTAGCAGAGGATAGCATTGTCTGGCATTAGTGGGAAAAGAAGTCCTTGGCTCTGTGAAGGTTCAATCCCCCAGTGTAGGGAAATGCCAGAGTAGTGACGTGGGAGTGGATATGTGGGAGGGGGAGCATCCTCATAGAAGCAGGGAGAGGAAGGATGAAAAAAGGGGAAACCAGGAAAAGGGATAAGATTTGAAATGTAAATACATAAAATGTCCAATAAAAAAAACAAGGAAAATATCTTGGATAAAAATATAGATGAAATATTCCAAAATCTATAGAAAACATGGATATTCAGGTATAAGAAGCATTTAGAACCTCAAAAACACGTGACTAAACATACTTTGTCATAGCCTGCCCACCATGCAGTGCAGGCAGACAGAAAACTCCCAGATGCCTGCTCATTAACACAAGGTCTTGTGGTTCATGAGCACCACTCCAATGTACAAATATTTGGTGGAGAGATGGGAGAGAAAGAGAAGCAGACATGTGTGTGCGCTGTAAAGGGAGGCAAAACTGGAGATGCGAGGGTGTTGAGGCACAGCCTGATATGAGTGACCTGTGCTGCCACCTGAAGCCATGCTGAAGTCTAAGCCTATGCCATCCCCAAGGGCAATGTGTGCATACACGGTTGAGGATCAACAGGGGTCTGTGTCAATGTGTGTGGTACATCTTCCTCTATCTAGGCTGCTGCCTGAGACTGTTGCTCTTCAAGGGCTGAGCAGAGTTGGCCCTACTCCTTATCAGCTAAAGCACTTGGCAGAGTGGCCCTCACCTTGACTGGGTAACACAGTAGAACTGACCCTGGTGGTAGGGGCAAAGGTAACCAGTTCAGAGGGTGTGAGAGGAGAAAAAATGGCTCCACCCCTAACAGCTTGGGTACTAGCACTTGGGTGAGCTAGCTGGTGTTAGCAGTGGGGCACTGCTAGAAAGCTGGCCTGCCCTTTAGGGCATGAATACCTGAGAGTTCTGGGCAAAGCACAGTAAAGCAAAGTTAGAGAAATGGCTCTGGTGTACAGGCACAGGAAAGCTGGAGGAATGACAAACTCTGCTGCCACCCAGGCCCAGATCAGAACTTTGAGTTGGCTCACCCCAAAATTCATCCATCTATGAACTACTGGAGCACAGGGAAGGGTTGACCCTGCATAATCAAAGCTGTGGAATCTTTTTGACACAGAGTAACAACAGAGTATCCGAGAGGAGTCCAGATGAGGATCCCGTACTGATACTAGCAGCAGACAGGGCCCTCAAAACAGACCAATATTTTCTAATGAGAGAGAGAACAAGAAAGAATATGAATTTGAATGGGTTGGGAGGATTTAAGTGGGGCGGGGGAGAGAGAACTATAATAAAAATAAATACAAAATAATTTACTTTAAATAATGTGAACTAATTTATCTTACACAATGTAAACTAAGAATATGAATAGATTCCACTAGAGAATAGATATCCAATGAGAAGAAAAAAAATACTACCAATACAATAAATGGTCAAACATACAAGATGAGGAAAAAAAAGGAAAAAATTACTAAAACCTATTCAAAGCTATTTAAATTATAAAAAAAACTAATAAATGTTAAAATAAAATATAATAAAAAGTTAAAATTAAATATAATAGATGTACAAGCTCTAACTGTTGAAACAGTACCTTTTTTTTTTGAACAAACAACCTGATGTAAAAGAGATTTATGGCCTAGTGTGCCACTGGGTGACCTTCATACCATCAACAACTTTATAGAAATAAAACAAATTAAAATCCCAACATTCACTTGAAAGCACAAAAGACTTCAAGTTGCAGAGGAAATCTACTCAAAAAGCAATGCTGACGGCATCATATTGGAGCCACTGTAAGAAAAAGAATGTTTCTGGTGTGAAGCAGACATGAACCAGTGCTGCTCATGGGGACTCATGAGTACCTTCCGCTGACTCTTAGGGAGATGTGCAAGCTTACATTTGGTAAAGAAAGGCTTCTTCTGGAACTGCAGATGCAAAGACTGGGTCTCTCCATGTAGGAGACTAGAACTAGACCATTCTCTCCCACTAAAGAAAAGGTATACAGCAAACTTTAAGATCTAAAGCTGAAGTTGAAAGATTAAAATGTTTATTCTAATACAAGGAAATATGTTAGTATATCGGCCCAGGCGGGCTTGCTAAATAAAACTTCAAAAGTAGAAAAGGCCCTAGTTGGC
Source organism: Micromys minutus (assembly GCF_963924665.1). Lineage (NCBI taxonomy): Eukaryota > Metazoa > Chordata > Mammalia > Rodentia > Muridae > Micromys > Micromys minutus. The sequence goes on from NC_137971.1 coordinate 44,002,573, forward strand.
AACTCGAATCACACCCAAATGTCTTGCACAGCACAGTGGGTAAAGTGAGAAATGGTCTACAAAGTGAAGTTGTTGTTCCCATCTATTTATCCCCCAGAGACTCTCAGACTGCATAAAGAACTTAAAACACCTGAGAAAACAGTAGTTTGAAGGTTGGGAAGCACTGTACAGACACCAAAGAGGAAGCACAAATGGTCAATTACTTTATGAAAAATGCTCAGGCAGACTGAAAATGAAAACTCTAGGATTTTATCTTATCTGCATTACAATGCAGATTACAAAATATATACTGACTATTTAGGGAAAAAAGCAACACTTACGTATAATAGTGTACGTTAAAAACTTAACGCAGCCATTCTGCAATATAGCTTTGAAGTCCCTCCAAACATTGAAGGTAGAACTAACATATTCAGTAATCCCATTTCTTGCTTTTTATTAGGAAATGAGATCAACATGTAAAGGTGACATGTGAATACTTATAATGACATTCACTCCAGTTAAAATATGGTGTCTGCCTTGGTGCTAGTCAGTAGATGAATGAGAGATATGATGTGAAAATAGCAGGATTATTCAGCCATGATGAGTTCTGTTACTTGTAGGGAAGTGTATAAAAATAGAGGACAAGCTAAGTATCTTTGAAAAGAAGGACCCAAGATTTGATGAGGTGCTGTGGACTGGAAACGGGGCCATGAGGAAGCTGGGGGATGGTGGAAATGTGGATAGACATGATCAGTGTGTGATGCCCTCCATGTGTAAACATGCCAAAGTGAGGCCCATTTCTGCAGCATAATGAACTATAACATGTGACAAACATATATGAGATGTGTTTAAGGAGGCTATGGCACCTTACAGTTTTAGAAGAGTAACTATGTAACTATTTTTAATAGTTGACAGAAATAATCTGTGATGAAGGATAAAAGCATCTAGAAATATTAAGAGTTCAGGATTGAGTTAGCATGTTAGTGGAGGGCCTGGCATGAGGCCAGAAGCAGTTCATTCATAAGGATAGAGGGGAAATCATTGTGCAAACAGAGATGAAAGTGATAAGAGTGACAATTGGAATTTATAGAAATCCTCTCTGTAATGTCATCTGCCTATAATTTTGGTTTTTTAGAACATCTGTATATGATGATTTTTAAATAAACAATTTATCAATTATTTAAAAGTTTCATACACTGTATTTTGACATTTTTCAATTCCAACCTCTCTCCTTAACTTCTCCAGTCTCACCTCCACCTCACAACTTTATGTATTCTTTAATTTTCAGTATAATAGCCTGCTGACTATAATTTGGGCTGTCTATATACACACAATGCTAGCAAATACTAGAATACAGTCAACCTACCAGGACTCACACCCAAAAACTTGTTCTCCTTCACTAGAGAACATCAATTATCCTCAGGTAATTGTGGGGACATCTCATACACCCCTTTCCACAATGACAGCTACTGTGAGCTTTTGATCACAATAGTCCTGTCATGTTCAGACTAGTTTTTCTCTGGTCCTCTCAGATCACTGACTCTACCCTTTTGCTGCCCCCTCCTCTGGCATGGGACATGAACATTGGAGAAGGGGTGTGATATGGGTGTCTCATTTTTGCCTGAGCACACCACCGTCATTTAATCTGTATTTTGAGCAATTGACTATCATCATCACACACAGAAACATTTTAGATAGAGTCTGACAGCTGTATTGATCTAAGGGTGAAAAGGTGGGAATTTAGAGGCATTTTTGAAACTATGTCTACTTAGCAAAATGATAATGGCATGCTCACTCCTGGGGCCTTTGAGATATCTAGTCATGGATTTGTTTTTACAAATAAGGGGCATGTGATTCCTACTATGGAACAAGGCTTTGACCAAATTAGAAAGCAATTAGTTAGTTTATAACATTCATGCTATTGAACCCATGGGCATTTCACACCATACCAATCATTGCAGTTCACAGAGTTTACATGCACAGAAACACACACACACACACACACACACACACACACACACACACACACACTTGGTTACCCCTGTCAAGCCCCTCCTCTCCCCCACCCTCCTACACCTTGTCTCATTTATACCTCCCTTCCCATTATAGCTCCTTTCCTCTTCATATTACCTGTGTTCCCCTTTAAGAACCTCATAATATAACTAAGAAGACTTTATGTTTGTGAAACTATAAATATAGTTTCAAGAATCTCCTATCTAAATACTGTGGCACAGAAATAGTTTGGGGATTTATTGTGAACATTCTGTATTTTTTTTTTTTTTTTGTTATATTGTGGTAGTGTGCTTCTCTTTGCTGCTGCTTCTGCTTGAAACCTTCTTCCAGATAAAATATATGTCTAGGTCAATGCTAAATACATAATTGCTTAAATGATGTTGCTTCCTTTAATATGGCTTGACCACATTGTTCCTTAGACATTTAGTTTTTATGCTCATTGTCTCAATTATTTTGTCATAGAATCCATGACTTACATAGTCTTTGTGTGTGTGGTAAGCAGGAACCAATCGAAATGAGTGTTTGAAGGTTAGATAGCAACCTTTGTTTGCGACAGGACCTCTGCTCTTTGCTGCTCCACATATGCTTGGCTCCCTGGATCACCAGCTTCCAGTCATTCTCCTGTCTCCACCACCCATGTTTCACATGTGCTACTAGGATTGATAAGAGCAGGAGGTACACACTGAATTGGCAGTTTAGGATACAAAGACTCCCTTTGCCCACTGCCCCCAAAGTGATATGATTTTTCTAGAATAAAAGCCAGAAATGTCCTTGGGTTTATCTGTAGCCTGGACTTAACCAAATGCAGAGAGAGCTGGTGTATGTTTAGTGTGAACAGTTCTGATTTGCCATGTCTATAGGCCTAAAATACAAGAAATTTGGGTCAGGTGTGTGTGTGTGTGTGTGTGTGTGTGTGTGTGTGTGTGTGTGTGTGTGTGCCTTTGTTTGTTTGTGCAAACATGATCACTTACACAGTTCTTTTCATGCTTATTTGAGGTGGAGATCAAAGGTTAACTTTTAGGAGTCAGTCTTTTCTTCTTCTTCTTCTTCTTCTTCTTCTTCTTCTTCTTCTTCTTCTTCTTCTTCTTCTTCTTCTTCTTCTTCTTCCTCCTCCTCCTCCTGTCCTACTTTTACTCCTTCTCCACTTACCCCCTCTTACTCCTGTTCCTTCTCCTCCTCTTCTTCTCCTTCTCCCTTGGACTCTGGGAATAAGAGTGGGGTTGTAAAGACTGGGGAGAAGTGCTCTTGCTCCTTAGATCCATGAAAACCCTTACTTATTTATTTTCATTAACTCTTGATAGACTCTAAATACAATGAGTTTAGTAATATCAACAATCTCATTTACTACTAAATATCTGCATATTAGGCCATATGATATCCTTGCTTTTAGTATTTGTTAAATAAATAAATGCATTGGTAATTGTTGTAGAGTGAAGCCGTTAAAACAGTAATTTACTTATTTCCACAGTGATTGTACCAGTTTACAATCCCAACAACAGTGGAAAAGTGTTCCTCTTTCTCCACTTCCTTGCCAGCATCTGCTGTCACCTAAGTTTTTAATCTTAGCCATTCTGACTGGTGTGAGGTAGAATATTAGGGTTGTTTTGATTTGCATTTACATGATGACTAAGGATGTTGAGAATTTCTTTAAGTGCATCTTGGACATTGGATATTTCTCAGTTGAAAAGACTCTATATAGCTCAATACCCCATTTTTAATAGAATGATTTGATTCTCTAGAGTCTAACTTCTTGAGTTCTTTATATATATTGGGTACTAGTCCTCTATCAGATGTAGGATTGGTAAAGATTTTTTTTCCTATCTGTTGGTTGCCATTTTGTACTTTTGACAATGTCCTTGGCCTCACAGAATCTTTGGAATTTCATGAGGTCTCATTTGTCTATTCTTGATCTTAGAGCATAAGCCATTGGTGTTCTGTTCAAGAAACAGAACAGTTTCCCCTCTGCCTATACATTCTAAGCTTTGCCCCCACTTTTGGTTCTATTAGTTTCAGTGTACCTGGTTTTAGGTAGAGGTATTTGATCCACTCGGACTTGAGTTTTGTACAAAGAGATGAAAAGGGATCGATTTGCATTCTTCTGCATGCTGACTGCCAGTTTTACCAGCAGCATTTGTTGAAGAGACTGTCCTTTATCCATTGTATGTTTTTAGCTCCTTTGTGAAAGATCAAATGACAATAGATGTGTGGGATCATTTCTAGGTCCTCAATTCTGCTTCATTGCCTATCTTTGTACCAATAACATGCAGTTTTAATCACAATTGCTTTGTAATATAGCTTGAGATCAGGGATGGTGATTCCCCCAGAAGTGTTTGTATTCTTGAGAATAAATTTCACTATCCTAGAATTTTTTGTTATTTTTAATTTGTAATTACAAATTAGATGAATTTGCAAATTTCTCTTTAGCTCTTTGAAGAATTGAGTTGGAATTTTGATGGGAATTGCATTGAATTTGTAGAATGGCTTAAACAAGGTGGTCAGTTTTACAATGTTGATCCTTCCAATCCATGAGAATTGAAGATCTTTCCATCTTCTGAGATCTTCTTCAATTTACTTCATTAGAAACTTAAAGTTCTTGTTGTACAGATCCTTCATTTCCATGGTTAGGGTCACACCAAAGTATATTATATTCTTTGTGACTATTGTGAAGGGTGTCAGTTTTCTAATTTCCTTCTCAAACTGTCTGTCCTTTGAGGAGAGAAAGGCTACTGATTTGTTTGAGTTAATTTTATATCCACTTTATAGCCATTTTGCTAAAGATGTTTATTAGTTGTAAAAGTTTCCTGGTGAGATTTTTGGGGTCACTTAAGTATACTATCATATCATCTGCAGATAATGATATTTTTACTTTGTCCTTTCCAATTTGTATCCCTTTGACCTTTTGTTGTCTTATTGCTCTGCCTAGTACTTCTAGTACTATATTGAATAGGTAGGGAAAGAGTTTTACCTGAAGACTCAGCTATACCACTCCTGGCCATATACCCAAAAATAGCTCCAACATCTAACAAGGACACATGCTAGACAATGTTCATAGCAGCTTTATTTATAATAGCCAGAATTTGGAAAGAACCCAGATGTCCTTCAACAGAGGAATGGATACAGAAATTGTGGTACATATACACAATGGAGTATTACTCAGCTATTAAAAACAATGAGTTCATGAAATTCCTAGGCAAATGGATAAAACTGGAAGCTACTATCCTGAGTGAGGTAACCCAGTCACAAAAGAGCACTCATGGGATGTACTTACTTATAAGCAGATCCAACCAACCCCCCGCACGCACAAAAAGAGCTTGGAATACCCAAGAAACCATCCACAGAACTTATGAATCTCAAAAAGAAGGAAGACCAGAATGTGAATGTCTCAGTCCTTCTTAGAAAGGGGAACAAAGCAGGGGAAGAAACACAAGAACAAATAGAGAAGCAGGGATTAAAAAGAGATCTAGAGACCACCTCACCTGGAGAACCACCCCATATGCAGCCACCAAACCCAAGCAAACCCAAGCACTATTGCTGATGCCAAGAAGTGTTTACTGGCAAAAACAAGATATGGATGTCTCCTCAGAGACTCTCCCAGAGTCATATAGATACAGATGAGGATGCTGACAGCTAAACATCAGACTGAACATGGGGACCCCAGTGAAAGAACTAAGAAAGGACTGATAGAACTGAAAGGATTGCAACCTCATGGGAAGAAGAACATCATCAACTAGCCAAGTCACTTAAGTAGAGAGAGTGATTGGTAGAGGGAGCACCTTCATGGAAGTAAATAGAGTGGGAGGAGGGGAGAGTGCAGAGAAAATAGTGTAACATTTAAAATTTAAATACAGAGAATATCCAATAAAATTTTTAAAAAAGAAAGAAAAGAAAAAAACAGTAATTTATACCATATACTTAATCATCTTGGAAGTTCTTTGCTGTAAGAAAATAAGATTAGTTCTCTCAAATGTGGGGGCCTATGATGACTGTTCTTGGTTGATAATATGACTATATCTGCAATTAACTCAAAGCCAAAAGTAGAGGTGTATATCTGTGTGGGATTTTTGCTTAATTTAAAGTGAGACAATCTACTTTTAATCTGGCTCTCTGAAGTAGAAAGTCATGCCTTTAATCTTGATCACTTGATCTGGGGAAACCTCTAATCTGAGCCTTGCCTTGTGCATGGAAGAAGGAATCAGTGCTTTTAGCCTAATTGTGCTCATCTGAATAGCAAGTCCATTATCCGCCCCCCACCTCCCTGTCTCCCTCCCTCCCTTCCCCCTCCCTTTCTCCTTTCCTCCCTCTCTCCCTCTGTCTGTCTGTCTCTCTCCCCTCCCCAAGTTTAGTTACAATGGAGAACCCTTACTAATATAGAACCCCATAATTGACAGGACTGTCTTATTTTGCTTCATATCTGCCTCATTGCTTTGTAAATAGTAAACATTGGCGCTAATATCTATCAAGTATGTTAATAAATTGATATTATACTAATGAAAGACAGTAAAGGCAAGTCCTATTTTATGTTTTTTACTATGATTTTAAACCACTGTTTTTCTCTAAGTATGACTTTTAAAACCCAAGGGTTTCCACATAGAACTGAATATACCTGGTTATGTAAATGCAATTTAGTTATAGAAGAACATGAGCCTCTTGTCCTTGATTTTAACTAAAGAGTTAAGAAGCATGCAACAAGCTTTATAGTCTAGGTGATTATAAAGTAACACCAGGATGGAGTGAGGAAAAACCTTTTCATCCAGGAGACTTCATAAAACTAAAGAGAGAAACACTTTTCACAGAAACAACTATATTGCCCACTTAATAAAAGAACTATAAAATTGCAAAGCTTAGACATAATTACCATTTCCAGGTAAATTTTTCTTGTGTATCAGTGTTCTGTTAAAAGAAATCAGCTGTGATTGCTAGAAGGTGTTTATAGGCATAAAAACTACTCTTATTTTATTATGAGTAGTATGTGAAGAACCAAAAGACTGCCTCTTTAAATCAAGTACTACTCAGAAAAGTCTTGAAACAGCTATAGAGAAGTCAAGGCCAACTTCTTAGTCTAAGTAGAATGCTAGAGTTTCACTATAGGATCTAAATGGGTAAATTTTAGATTCCTAAACAGACCAATGTAGAGGGTCAACACTGAGTGAGCTGTTGTATTTAATCCAGGAAGTCAATAGTTGTGTGGGTACTTCTTGAAGACAGTCAGCATTACAGTGCTTTGTGTGATCTGACAACCCCAAGCATTGAAGGAAAGTGAGCTTCCTCCTCCTACCATTTTATCCAGGTGAATGAATATGAGAAGAATGAAATCCACAACGAAATAGTAAACTGAAATGTTCAATTACCTCATGAATCATATGAGAGGTGGTGGTTTTGTTGAAATAATTAGGATTGAGGTTATAAATTGAAATCCTGCATTTCCAACAAATTTTTGGGTGGTGAGACTTGTCTCTCAATCACACCATTGTCAAGAGTATTAAATACAATGGGTGAAATACATGGAGTCTCTTTATTTTTCTTAAAATTCTCAGTGTTGTGAATACATGTTAAAAAAAGAAAAAGGAATTAAAGAAATAAAGAAGGAAAGAAAGAAAGAAGGAGATAAAGAAAGAAAGACAAAAAAGGGTTAGGCATATTCATGGTAGTGTTGCAAGTTCACTATATGCACAGACCAGAAGACCCTAACTTGTACCTCCAGCATCTATCCCCAATGGCAAATGTCTTTTGGTCCTTTCACATTTGCTTTCAAGGCTGAGAAGGGGACAAGACCTACTCTTGACTTATATCTTGGTTTTAGATTCTATGTCCTCTAAAAGCCATCCTTTCAGATGTATATTATCTTTCTCAATGCTAAACAGCTGGGTTGCCTATGAAACTACCAGTCTTCAACCATATCAGAAACCCAAGAATGAGGAGCTGTTCAGATGATCAGGGGCTCTATAAATTGGCTAAGTCTTGAAAGCTATGTTTTGTGCTTCTCATATATACAAGTGAGAGAAATAGACAAATAGGGATAGGTTAGCAAATTTACTCTTAAACAAGATATTACATAGCTGTATCTTACATTGGTAGAAATCTTTGTAACTGATACAAAGTTGAAGTTATAATCTTTACATTGGTATAGAATTTATTTGATACACATTTAAGATTTTATTGGTATAATTTCTTATTGAGATAAAATTGAGATTAATATTGTTACTTTTATATGGGCATTTGCATTAGAAAGTTCTGTCAGATATAATCCTGTGTCAGAATGCTGAAAAATGATGCTCCAACATTTTGAGGAATGAGGGGCTGTCCAGATGATCAGGGGCTCTATAAATTGGCTAAGTTTTGAAAGCTATGCTTTGTGCTTCTCATATACCAGGTAATATTAGTCATTCTTGGGTTTCTAATATGTCTGAATACTGGTAGTTTCATAGGCAACCCAGCTGTTTAGCATTGAGAAAGATAATATACATCTGAAAGAAAGGCTTTTAGAGGACATAGAATCTAAAACCAGAATATAAGTCAGGTGTAGAATTATAGTCTTTTAGAATAGAAGGCAGAGTGCTTTTTTTAGTGGACAAAATTGTTGAACTAGGTGTTAAGTGTATCTTATACTTCATAACTTGTAGAATGGTATGTTGTGTAAATCAAAATAGGAATCTGTTCTGTTGTTACCAGCTCCTGAGGTCTCATGTCTCAGGATCCGGGCCAGTAGCCACTCCAGTGCAGAACCAGAGTGCAATCTTAATCCCTTAAGTGGTTAGTTCCTAAGTCTGCTACACGGACATCTCATTCAGTGGGTCTGGTACAGTCACCACTCAATAATCAATAATTTTTCAAACAGGTTTATAGGTTAAATTCTCAACCCACAATTCCTCTAAACCATAAGCCTACAACTAGTGGACAAAGATATAAACTTTTCATCTAGATTAGATAAACAGACCTATAGAAATCCTTAGAAATAATCATAACAACCTTATCGATCTAGAGATGGGCCATTCACATCTGCTTCCATCTTGTCTCCTCTGTGAATCTTCCACTTTCTTTACCTCCTCTCTCCTTACCAGAACTCTGTCTTCACCTACTTTCTCCTGTCCAATCATGTACTGCCTTGACATCAACCTACAATGGTAATAGTTGTACTCACTTTTATATTTGAGAGAAAATGACCTTTTAACTGGACAAAATAGGGAAGTGTGGATTTTCCCAGAACTGTTTGTATTTTGATGCTAATTCCACTTCCCTGAGTAAAACAACCTAGTAATTTACTCAGGTGACTTCAGAATCTTCTTCCCATTTTAATTTGTAAAATAAAGGCAAGATCTGGTGATTGGGCAGGGAAAGGGAAGGTGGAGGTGGATAGTTGGAGAAAGGGGAAGGGGGTCACCAGAGGAGAAGGAGGTGGAAGGAAAATAGAGCTGAAATACATGGTCTGGAGAAACCTTGAGTTTGAAGGGATTTCCTAGCAGGGGAAGAGAGTAGTGTAGTGGTAGATCTGCCCAATCTAGGTACACTGCTTGTATTCCTATTAACTGAGTTGTGTTTTCATTGCATGGGCTTATTTGGGTTGGAGAGGTTACTACAACATGTATGTTCTCAAGTTTCTAGTTAGTTCATCTCCTCTTTATTCCAGCAAGATTTTAAGCACCCCTCCATAGCCCTTCCTTCAACTACTCCTCTACCCTCTCCTCTAGCCACTTCCTCTATGCAACTCTTGCTTTTTGTTTTAGCCATGCAATTGTCAATTGTGTCTGCTTGTGAGTCTCTGTCAAATACAACTAACAACAAAGAAAAATCTGAAAAAATAATTACATTTACCTTCACTTCATAAGCCTTCATGTATTCTGTAGTTTTCTTGGAGATTCCATTGCTGTGAGACTTGTCATGTTCATGTCATTGTTCCCAGGTCTTAACCATAAAAGTACTCATGGAAGACTAGCATGTTAACCTTAGTGGGTATAGACTACACTTAAAGGATAACTTGGTACCAGGCCTTAACCATCATCTCTGGCTTGTGCTCAAGAGGTACCTATTCTGTTTGGTACCCAGATTTTTAATCACTCTTCATTCTCTAGGCATCCTCATAGAAATAGGCCATTACTATCCATTCAAGTCTGCTCTGTTAACCCTTGTGTTTCTGTTTTGTGTTGTACTGCCAAATAACAATTACCTAATAGGACCACAGACTGGTACACAGGCAGGTTTTATAGCTCTGCTAGTATCAACAAAGTGGTTAAGTTTCAGGTTCTTGCTATGTGGGTATCTCTGTAAATAACATAAATGACATAACTTTCTCAAAATTTATGCCAGGAGCTTTCAATGTCAATGTTCACTCTGGGGAATAGAATTGAAACAAAACTGTTCATTTAAAAAAAAAACCCTTACAAAACAAAAGAACGATAAGCAT